>NC_083097.1:136342105-136651737 GCF_949774975.1 Lagenorhynchus albirostris
GTAGTTGAGCTGGTTGAGTTTATACTGCTCTCAGAAATCCTTCCTGCTAGAAAGGACCAATGAGGTCAAAGCCATTCCTCCTAAGCTATGAGCAGAACTAACAACCACTTGAGCCTACAATGAACAAGGAAGCCCAATTTCCACGGCAGGCCTCACTAATTTATTTAGCCACCACCTCCAGAAAAGGACCAAGACCTTACTGCCTGGTCCACCATCCCACTGCCCCAGCTTTTTAATTGAAATACCAAGACCTGGATTTCTTCTCCAGATGCCTAAAATATGCTTGCACCTTGGGCCATTCTGTTCTGGGAAGAAGACCAAGGGGAGCAGAGGAAAGCCACAGCCCGGACAAGCAATGCAAGATGGAGATAGACTAGGTACAGGAAAAAAGAAAAAATAATTTTACTAGAAGACAGCTACCCCCTGATGAGGAAAAAACCCTGAAAAGCTGGTGACTTTTTAAGCAGAACTCCATAGACATTGGGTGCAAAGGCACTGGATATAAGACCTGTTTGTGTAGGGAGCCAGCTAATCCACTAAGACCTCTCCCTCCCTGTACTGGGTTGAATGGTGTCCCCTCCAGAATTCATGTCTACCCAGAACCTAAAAATGTGGTCTTATTCGGAAATAGGGTCTTTTCAGATGTAATTAGTTAAATTAAGATGAGGTCACACTGGATTAAAGTAGCCCCTATTCCAATGACAGGTGTCCTTATAAGGAGAGAAAATACAGATAGAACACCATGTGACAATAGAGACAGAGATGGGAGTGATGCGTCACGAGCCAAGGAATGCCAAGGAGTAGCATGGCCTTGCCAACACCTTGATTTTGGACTTCTAGCCTCCAGAACTGTGAGAGAGCATATTTTTATTGTGTAAGTCCCCAGGTTTGTGGTACTTTGTCCCAGCAGCCCTAGGAAACCAAGACACACCTTTATTTCACACCTGTTCCCCAAACCACCCAGGGGCAGGAGACAAGACACACAGGCCACATCTCTAACCCACCTGGACTCTTCCACCTTCCGGGAGCCCATCAGCACTTCTCCCTTTGAGGTGAGGGGAAAGCAGAGATCACATTTCAGGTGCCTCCACCTTCTGCCACCAGCGGCAAACTGGCAGGGGAGTGTTTGTTGTCTCCCCACATTCTCTTAGTTTTGTAGCCTCTCCTTTATTTATTTATTATTATTATTTTTTAACATCTTTATCGGAGTATAATTGCTTTACAGTGGTGTGTTAGTTTCTGCTGTGTAACAAAGTGAATCAGCTATACATATACATATATCCCCATATCCCCTCCCTCTCGCGTCTCCCTCCCGCCCTCCCTATCCCACCCCTCTAGGTGGTCACAAAGCACCGAGCTGATCTCCCTGTGCTATGTGGCTGCTTCCCACTAGCCACATAGCTATCTATTTTACATCTGGTATATATGTATATATACCAGTGTATATATGTCAATGCTACTATCACTTCGCCCCAGCTTCCCCCTCCCCACCATGTCCTCAAGCCCATTCTCTATGTCTGCGTCTTTATTCCTGTCCTGCCCCTAGGTTCATCAGAACCATTTTTTCTTTTTTTTTTTTAGATTCCATATATACGTGTTAGCATACGGTATTTGTTTTTCTCTTTCTGACTTACTTCACTCTGTATGACAGACTCTAGGTCCATCCACCTCACTACAAATTTCGTTTCTTTTTATGGCTGAGTAATATTCCATTGTATATATGTGCCACGTCTTCTTTATCCATTCATCTGTCGATTAGGTTGCTTCCATGTCCTGGCTATTGTAAATAGTGCTGTGTAGCCTCTACTTCAGTGTTTCTTAAATCTTATTCAGTCCCATCCTAGATATATTTGGGGTGGGGGCATTAACTACGTATGCCTTATACTATCATTTACCTAATTATTCTTTATGTAAAGTCACTACTTTTACTTAAATTTATTTTAAAAGGAACTACATCGTTACAATATATGGAAAATCATCATCAGTTAGCCTATGCAGAACTTGCTCGATATATATGTTTTTAAATTGCACATTAAAGTAAATACACGATGATTATTTTTTTTAAGTTCATTCATGTACCCTTTAAAATAATCTCGGGTGACAGTACTATGGGAAATACCCCCTTAAGGGGTACAATTTAGTTGTCTGAGAACTCTGGGCTCCTAAGCAGAAAAACCAATTTAAGCTCTCCAGTCTCGTTTCTCACCTCACGACTGTCCCAGGAGGAGGCTAAGAGCAGGAGGAAAGAAAAGCACCGAGAGTTCCTAGTTCCCACGCAGGGCGACCTGAGGATACGGAGTCGAGAGCGAAAGGGACTTTAAATACCCAGACCTGCGAGTGACAAGGGCGGGGACGGACTGACCTTCTCGCGCAGGGTGCAGTGGACGTCCGAGGCGACACGCCCTTCCCACCACGGCTCATCCATCATCGAGTCTACAGCGCCGCGACGCGAGGCTACCGGGCTCTCAGGGCGCACCCTGTGTGGACATGGGCAACTTCAGCGGCCGTAGCGCGCCCCCCGGCATCCCATCCTCTCTCGTCCTCGGCCGGGGTCTCTGCCGGGCGCCCCCTCCTGTCCCGCTCAGCGGAGCTGGCGGTCGCCTCCCATCCCGGGAAGGTTGCAGTGCCCCCTCCCCTCTATTCGCAGGACCTGAGGCGACCTGGAGCTGTGCAACAACTTGCAGAATTTTTATCTTCCCTTTTGCAAAAGTTGCAGAGAAAGTTGCCGACTTCGCTAGCTCTCCAGAGGCCAGGGCTCAGGCAGCGGCCACCGGCTCGCCGTCCCCAACTCCTCCCCCGCCGCCCAGCCTTTGTCCTGCTCCCACATCCTGCCCTCCAGCCGGGGCGAAACTCACGCATCCCTCTCCGGGCGTGGGGGGCTGCGGGCGCCAGGCCCCCCCGGCCCAGGGCCGAGCTGGCTGTGCCCTGGGGTGCCTGCACGCGGATGGGCCCTAGCGCTGGGCGCTCCACGCTCTTGACTGCCGCCTCCGTAGCCCGGCTAGCCCCCGCCACCGCCGCGCCCCTGCGTGCGCTCGGGTCCCGCCGCGGCTCGCAGCCTCGGGGCCGCCGGGGGCCTTCCTCCCTCGCCGGGGGAATTGGGGGCCGGGCCTCGCGCATGCGCCGCCGGCCCCCGCACCCCGCGGGGCGGGGGGCTGGGAACTGGAGTCTTTCTTTCGCCGGCGCTGGCTGCGTTTCCTGTCAGCCCTCCTCCCCCGCCTCAGTGGAAAGCTTCCTCTCACCTTCGCGTGGGCGCCGGGTGGCCTCCTGGGCACCCCGCGGACTCACGCGGGCAGCGCTGGGACCGCGGCGCCGGCACCGCGGCGCCACCTGCGCGCGCCACTCGTGAAGGGCGCGGGCAGAATGCCCCCAGAAAGTTCTCTCTCCCGCGTGCGCTGTTCTAGCCAACCTCCCGTCGGTTCCACCTGGTTGTTTTTTTATTTCTTTTTTTTTTTAACCGGCCCTGAAATGGGGAGGTGGATTTCCAAACGGACAGTTCCCACGAAATCGCCAGAAAATCCGCTCTTGATTATTCACGAGTCCCTGATTCTAAAGGAGGCTCAGTAAATCAACGGATATTTTTTTGTGCTCCTGCAAGGTATAAATTGTACGCCTTACGTTTGGAGAAAACCGGTCTTTTTGGAGGGCCCGCTGGATGGAAGGCATTGTCTTTTTAATTGAGTTGATTGTTTTCGGAAAGGCACGCCCTTTAATTAGCTCCTCTGATGGCACAGAAGATTGATTGGTTTTTGTGATTCTTCTGGACGTTCACAGATCTGTTTCAAATCCAGCTAGCAACTGGGTGACTTTTGCCATGTTCCTCAGACTCTGTAAGCTTGGAACCCTCATGTGTAAATTGGGAATAAAAATTGCACCAACCTGCTGGAGATACTGAATCATTAAATAAGATACTTCATATAAAGGGATAATCGCCATGCCAAGTATAAAACAAACAACAAATAGCTGCCACTAAAGAGCCTTTGGTTTCTGACTGGTACCCAAGTACCCACCTGGAAAAAAAATTTTTAAATCAGCTTTAATAAGCTTCAATAGGTGCTTAAAGAGAAGTTTTAATATAAAAAATAAATTTAAAAAACTACCGTGAGGGGCTTCCCTGGTGGCGCAGTGGTTGAGAATCTGCCTGCCGATGCAGGGGGCACGGGTTCGAGCCTTGATCTGGGAGGATCCCACATGCCGCGGAGCAACTAGGCCCGTGAGCCACAACTGCTGAGCCTGCGCGTCTGGAGCCTGTGCTCCGCAACGAGAGGCCGCGATAGTGAGAGGCCCGCGCACCGCGGTGAAGAGTGGCCTCCGCTTGCCGCAACTAGAGAAAACCCTCGCACAGAAACGAAGACCCAACACAGCCAAAAATAAATAAATAAATATTAAAGGCAAAAGAAGAAAGGGGAAATTGTAGATAGAGTAAGGATCTAGTTTTAAAAAAAAAAACTACTGTGAAAGTGAAAACTATCTAAGAATAAACAATAAGTGCAGGCTCTTAATAAAGAAATTATAAAGGTTAAACATAATAAGAAAGGCTTGAAGAAATAGAAATAGGTGAAAATATCAACTTTACTCAAATTAACTCAATAAAATTCTAACGATTGTGGGTAGATGGGGGTGGGGGAGGGATGACACTTTTTGTAACACTCAAATGGAGGAATATCTATGGCAAAAGCTAAGATTTTTATATTTTAAAAATGGGGTATAGATCTATATATTGCCAAATCTTAAAACATATTGCAAAGCTATAATTCAAACAGTGGTGTTGACACAAGAATGGATGGATTAAAAAAAAAAGAATGGATGGATAAGTATCAGTGGAATAATTGAAAGTTTAGAAACATCCTACATACTTAAAAATTAACTGTGTGAGAAATGTGGCATTTCACTTTTGAGGGGAAAAGGATAAATTCTTCAATAAATTGGGCAGGGGAAATTAGTTACCTTGGGGGAAAAAAGTAAAACTAGGGATTTATTTAAAGCATCATCAAAATAAATATAAGAACTTGTCAAATGACAAAACTAAGACAATTTAGTAATGAGTTTGATGTTCTTTATTTAAGGGAAAACAATTCATGAATTGGGAGAGTGTAGTGCCTCACAAGCGGTGAACATTCTTCCCAAGGGATTTGGGGCAAAAGCGAGTTTTATAGAGCATTAGAAGAGGCAACGAGGAAACAGGGCATGATTGGCTAGGAGGTCCTGTTTTCTAGGGTAAGGTGAGCCAGCTTTAACTGAGCTGGAGGACTGTGATTGGTGTAGTTAGGTTTCCTAGACAGCGAGGTGTTTCCCATAAGTGCAGGCTGATTTAGGTTTAGATTTGTGATGTAGGCCAGGCCACTGGGGCAGCCTCCATTTGGTGGGTCCCAACATACAATTTAACTTTTTCAAACCCAAAGAACTACAAAGAAATATCAACACCCCCCCAAAAAAAAAAATCACAAGAGAACTAAAAGAAAACACAGGCTATTTCAGAGGAGAAGGCCTAGAGCTTAAGGCATAGGAAGAAACAAAAGGCCAGGATGAGTATATATATTTTAATAAATATGCGAGACTTAGACATCAAATATCACCAAAAGGGAAAATGACAAATTGGAGAAAATGTTTTTAACAAACATGGTAAAAGTTGATCTTACTATATAGACCTATTGTAAATCAATACATATTATAAAACGCTAATACCTGAAATGCAGAAAATGATGAACAGGCATGCATGATAGAAGAAATGCAGGGACTTCCCTGGTGGTCCAGTGGTAAGGAATCCACCTTCTAATGCAGGGGACGCAGGTTCGATCCCTGGTCGGGGAACTAAGATCTCACGTGCCACGGGGCAACTAAGCCTGTGTGCTGCAACTACTGAGCCCAAGCACCTCAACTAGAGAGCTGGTGTGTCACAAACTACAGAGCCCATGTGCTCTGCAGCCCCTGCACCACAACTAGAGAGAAGCCCACATGCCACAACGAAGATCCCACGTGCCTCAACTAAGACCCAATGCAGCCAAAAATAATAAATAAATATTTTTAAAAAGAAAGAAGAAATTCAAATGGACAATTATCATTTTTTAAATGCTCATACTAGTAAAGACATTAAACATGTTTTAGAAACAAGGTATATCTTTGTCAAGAATTTTTAAGAACACAATACACAGGATTGACAAATATATAGTGTTGGTGGGAATATAAATTAATACCATCTTCTGAAAGACAATATCACTCAAAAACCTTAAAAATGTATCATTGTGGGCTTCCCTGGGGCGCAGGAGTTGCGAGTCCGCCTGCCGATGCAGGAGACACGGGTTCGTGCCCCGGTCCGGGAGGATCCCACATGCCGCCGAGCGGCTGGGCCCGTGAGCCATGGCCGCTGAGCCTGCGCGTCCGGAGCCTGTCCTCTGCAATGGGGGAGGCCACAGCACTGAGAGGCCCACGTACCGCAAAAAAAAAAAAGTATCATTGTATCCAACTATTCCACTTCTGGAAATTTATTATAAAAAAACAAGCAGATGAGTACAATGATACTTTTTTTTTTTGCGGTTCGCGGGCCTCTCACTGTTGTGGCGTCTCCCCTTGCGGAGCACAGGCTCCGGACGCGCAGGCTCAGCGGCCATGGCTCACGGGCCCTGCCGCTCGGCGGCATGTGGGATCCTCCCGGACCGGGGCACGAACCCGTGTCTCCTGCATCGGCAGGCGGACTCACAACCACTGCGCCACCAGGGAAGCCCCAAAAGATTTCTTTACAAGGGGTTTCATCAACAAATGCTCTTTTATCATAGTGAACTATTAGAACAGGGACTGGTTAAATAATAATTTGGCTCTTACCATTTTTTAAGAGAATGAATAATGACTTAAGAAAATGTTCACAAGACATTAAGTGAAAAAGGAGATTAGATTATGATCCCAATTGTATATTACATTCACACACAAACACAAAAGAAACCAAAAAAAAGTCCGTAAAAATATTAACTGTGTAATCAGAGTGGTAGGATTATGGGTAATTCTAATTAACTTTTTATTCTAGTATATCTGAATTTTCTAAATTTCTATAAGAAACATGCATTACTTTCGCAAAAAGGAAAAAAGAGTGAACGTTATTTTTAAGTAATCACTGATACATTTACTAGAGTGGCCTTCCATTGAATAACAATTCACAGTGTTGTTTTGTTTTTGGTTTTGTTTTGTTTTTTCATAGCAGTATTATTTCTTTCTCAGGCTACACCAAAAGAGGACAGACCTTTATTATTCACTGATTTGGAGTCTTCTTTTCCTAAACTTCAGCTCTCAGTTATCTGGAGTTCCGATAGGTGAGAGGGAGACAGAATCTTGGGGCTTTTCTACCAGGGTATTTTAAGAAGATACTAAACATCATTCGTATTCTGCAGTCCTTTTTGTTTCATTCTCAGGAGTCTCTCGTTTTCCGAGTGTCTCTGAAAGATAAAAACGTGTTGCACTGATGGTTTTGGTAGTGAGTCCTGTCCGCAGGTAGAAATGATGTTGGTGCCCTCAGCAGAGGAAGCTTCCTCTGGTGCACAGCAGGGGAACAACACAACTGGAGTTACTTCTCCCACCCACTCCATTCCCAACTAAGCTAAGAAGTATCCATTCATTTATTCATTCATTCACTCAAAAAGTAAAACTGTATCAAGTGCTTACTGTGAGCCGATTACCACCCTCCCACTTCCAATCTCTGAAGCTCACAGGTTTGGAACCAAAGATTTAGAGCAAGGCCATCCTACCTCAAACTTTACCAGGTATAAAATGAGAAAAAAATTTTTTTTCTCTGACTTACCAATCTTCCACAGAGGACAAATCAATCTAATATTATAAACTGCTCACTTTAACTTTCCTTTGTCTTTTTTTTTTATAGGCTATAAGCTCTCACATTAAAAATATATTTATGGTGAAATGAATGTGTTCTCATCCTGGTCCTAGGCCTTGTTCTCCTCCCCAAGGATAAGCAGCGCCTTGTGTTTCCTTCCAGAAGTGATCCACACACTTACCAACATGAACACCCATGCCTTTCCCCCCTTTACACAAATGGCAGCATACGGAATGCATCCTTCTGCACCTTCTTCTTCCCTCTTGGTTGTTTCATGGCAGTGCCTGCAGAGCTGCACAGTTATCCCATAGTCCCATAGTATGGATCCATCATGATGTATGTAACCAGTCTTCTTTTGCTGGATACTTAGGTTGTTTCCAGTCTTTTGCTGCCATAACCACACTGCAGTGAATATCCTGGGTGGCAGGATGGTCAGTGACATAAATTCTTCAGGCATTCAGCTTTACAGGTCCTAAGCTGAGGCAAAGACTTTGAGTAGTATTTCCTTAGGGTCTTAATGGTTTGCATTGCTCCATTTAGGACCAAAGACATGAAGCCTGGCTCAGTTTATAGGGACAGAAGGAAGACATCTGGGCTATAAACTTTGAGACATAAGCCTTGTTTACCACTTTGGTCTTTAACCAAAAACCAAGCCAACCCCGTTAAACTCTTTCTAGCTCTGTGCTCTACATAGTCTAAAGGACATTGGCCAAATCCTTTATGATCCTTGATTAGAAATTCTTGAGATATATTTCTACAGATTAGGTCTGAGACCCCAGCGGGAAGAATTTTAAAAAAGAGCATTTTGCAAACAAAACTCAGAACCTAGGATATTTATAAAGCTGGTCCATACTACTTTTTTCAATTAAAAAAATAGTATGAGGGGACTTCCCTGGTGGCGCGGTGGTTAATTTAAGAATCTGCCTGCCAATGCAGGGGACACGGGTTCGAGCCCTGGTCCGGGAAGATCCCACATGCCTTGCAGCAACTAAGCCCATGCGCCACAACTACTGAGCCTGCGCTCGAGAGCCTGTGAGCCACAACTATGGAGCCCACATGCCAGAAATACTGAAGCCTGTGCACCCTAGAGCCCAAGTGCCCCAACAAGCGAAGCCACCGCAATGAAAGCCCGCACACCACAACAAAGAGCAGCCCCCACTCGCTGCAACTAGAGAAAGCCTGCATGCAGCAGTGAAGATCCAATGCAGCCAAAAATAAATAAATAAATACATTTTAAAAAATAGTATGAGATCAAAAAGGCACAAAAGGAATAAGAAAAAAATAAATTTCCCTCTCGCTGGGCCAGTTCCTGGGGTGAGTTGTACAGGCTCAAGCTCAGGAGGGCCTTGTGCTTGACTTTAATGTTCTACTGTCACCACCTTGAAATTCTTAAGAGTTTTGTCTTTGAACCTGTGTTTTGTAAACAAAGTCCAGGAGGACAGAGGAGCATGCATATGAGCAGATGACATCTTCTTTGACATAGGTGTCTGCTGTTCCTTGCTGCCCCATGAGCATGGAATTCTAGTGGACCTCCTAGGCCTGGGAGTTTAGTGAAATCCAAAGAAGTAGAAGGTAAGCGTGTTACCTCTATACCTGGAGGGCAGGAGGAACTGACAACCCTGACAGGCTATACTTGCACTGCACTAGACTTGCTTTGAATGCAAAAAGAAGGTGTGACCGTTTCCTAAAGGCTGCTGTAAACAAAATACCACAAACTGGGTGGTTTAAAACAACAGAAATTTATTCTCTCACAATTCTGGAGGCTAGAACCCTGAAATCAAGGTGTCAGTGGGGCTATGCTCCCTCTGAGACTCTGGGTAGAACCCTTCCTTGCCTCTTTGAGCTTCTGGTGGTGGCCGTCAATCCGTTGCTTGCGGCTGCATCACTCCACTGTCTGCCCCTATCTTCACAACATTCTTATAAGGACAGTAGTCAGCCATCTAGGATTAAGGGCTCACCCCACTCCAGTAGGATCTCATCTTAACTAACTATATCTGGAATGACCCTATGTCCAAATAAAATATTAGGACTTCAACATATTTGGGGGGGAGGACACAATTCAACCCATAACAGAAGGCAATAACATTCTGAGAAATATGAATGACCCAGGAAGCCTATCACAGCCTTTCTTACTGGTGTTGCTTCCTTGTATTAAGCTACCATGTATCATGACACAGAAGGAAAGGAAAAGGTGGGGCAACCTGTCATTCCTTTTCCTTTCCTCTCTTCCCGACTCATGAGTGAGCCAGAGGTAGAGAGTATTGATAAGACGTGCACATCTCAAGAAGTTCATTGCAACAGTATTCACAATAGACAAGACATGGCTAAGTGCCCATTGATGGATGAATGAATAAAGAAATTGTAGTATATATACACAATGGAATATTATTCGGCCTTAAAAAAGAAGGGAATCCTGTCATGCATAACAACATGGATGAACCTGCAAGGCATTAAGCTAAGTGAAATAAGCCAAACACAAAAAGACAAGTACTGCATGGTATCACTTACACGTGGAAGCTAAAAGACTCGAATTCATAGAAGCAGATAGTAGAACAGTGGTTATCAGGGGTGGGGAGCTGGGGAAAACGGGAAGATGTTGGTCAAAGGGTACAAAGTTGCAGTCCTGTAAGATGGGTAGGTTCTGGGGATCTAATGCCCAGCATAGTGTCTGTAGACAGTAAAACTGCATTTTAGGGACTTCCCTGGTGGCCCAGTGGATAAGACTCCATGCTTCCAAGGCAGGGGGCACGGGTTCCATCCCTGGCCAGGGAACTAGGATTCCACAAGTGGGGGGGCCAAAAAAAAAAACACAACAACAACAAAAACAAAAAACAGGTAACTATGTACAATGATGGGGTGATGGATATGTTAATTAGCTCAACTGTAGTAATCATTTCTCTATGTATCTGTATGTCAAAACACATGTTGTACACCTTAAATGTACACAATTTTTATTAGAAAACAGAAACAAAAAAAACCCAAAACAAAAGCAAAAAGGAGTGAAATTAAAAGTTGCATTAGTTGTGTGCAGCATTTCCACTGTTATTATATAAACTAAATACATATGAACATAAAAACTGTGAAATATGAATTGTGTGATTTCAGGGATCCTGCATATGAGTTAAATACTTTTGCATTGAAAAGTGGCAATGCACAATATAAAGATGAATGATAAAACTCACAGTAATATTTAAGTTTTTCTTTTCTTTTCTTTTTTTAAATTTTTGGTCATGCCATGTGGTTTGTGGGATCTCAGTTCCCCGGCCAGGAACTGAACCCACGCCTTGGGCTTTGGCAGTGAAAACACAGAGTCCTAATCACTGGACTGCCAGGGAATTCCCAGTTTTTCTTTACTTAGAACCTTAAATAGCAAATAAAACAATGACAAGTTGAGAGATGGCAGAAGAAAGGAAAAAAACTTTATATTTTAATAACTTTAACAGCACTTTTCCCTGCTTTTTGAACAAGGAGCGCCATGTTTTCATTGAGCACTGGGCCCTGCAAATGGAGCTAGCCCAGCTCCCACCTCTGGTCCCTCTGAACTCTACCCCAGAGGAAGCCCATTGCCATGGTCTGAATGTTTGTGTCCCCACCATCTCCTAAATTCATATGTTGAAATCCTAACACCCCAAGGTGATGCTATTAGGAGGTGGAGGCTTTGGGAGACGATTAGGTCATGAGGGTGGTGCCTTATAAAAGAGACCCTGGAGGGACCCCTGGCCCCTTCCGCCATGTTGAGGACACAGCGGGAAGGTGCTGGCTATGAACCAGGAGGTCACTAGAACGTGACCATGCTGGCACCTTGTTCTTTGTGTTCCCAGCCTCCAGAACTTCTGAGAAATAAATTCCTCTTGTTTATAAATGACCCAGTCTGTGGTATTTTGTTATAGTAGCCTGAATAGACTAAGACACCCCTTTATGTTTCCTCCCAAAGATATTCTATACCTTATGATTCTTAATCTGAACTCACCCATCCCCCTCCATGGGCAATCCTTGGGGCAAAAATTTCCCCTTCTCCCCACCATTACAATTTAGGCTCCTTGAAGACAAGGACAGTGCCTTATGTAAAGGAGGTGGTCAATACAGTTTTCCTGCATTAATAGATAGATGAGGGACATATGGGCCGCAGAGCTAATGGAGTCTGAAGGAATCAGCTGGCTCAGACTTCAGCTTGGTAAGGCATTATCCCCAGTTTTCAAATGAGACTCAGAAAGTTGTAAGACCCTGGACACTTATGCTCTCTGGTAGTAAAAAGGAGGAACTATTGTTTCCTTAAAAGACTGTTGTGACTATGAAAAGAAGAAAGGTACATGGAAGTACAAACTACTCTCTAATATGTGTCACTCAAAACATGCCAGAACCTTCCTAGGACATTGCTTTTTTTTTTTTTTAATATTAATTAATTTATTTGGCTGTGCCAGGTCTTAGTTGCCATGTGCCGGTTCATCATTGCGTCACACAGGATCTAGTTCCCCGACCAGGGATCAAACCCAGGCCCCCTGCAGTGGAAGGGTGGAGTCTTAACCGCTGGACCACCCGGGAAGTCCCAGGACATTGCTCTTTAGAGCGTAAAACAGTGCTGTGTAAACTCACTGTGGGGAGTTGGCAAGCAGCTCTCCTTCCACAGGGCTCAGTTTCTCCTCTGTCAAAGGAGGGGATGGGATTAGATCCCCAGGGTGGGAAACAAACCCAGGGGGACCAAGGGGTCAGGAAGACAATGTGAGAGAATCTTGCTGGGTGGAAGAAAGCTCTCACAGCCCTCCTGTGTAACTTCCCTACCCCCACTCCCCACTCTGAAGGAGACACAGGGATAGAGAAGTACTCTTCTCTGTGAGGAAGACAACAGCACCTCCTAATAGCATGTTCAAGGGCCATGCAGCCGAGGTGCCGGGGGACAACAGGGAGTGGTGAGGATTGCGGTGAACCAGACAGCTCATGGCGCATCCCAAGTGAGGTGCCCGCTGTCCTGCTCTGATTGTTCCAGCTCCAGAGTTTGGGTCCATTATTCCCAGTTTGTTAGATTTCTCAGAGAAAGAGGAAACCAAGATATCTCCTGATTTTTAAGATACTGGCTTTTTTTCCTTTCCTTTTCTTTCTTTTTTTTTTTTTTAATGCTTATGGCCACCCTCAGCATCAGACCCATTTTGTGAACGCTGGACTAGGTGTGTGATAAGGAGCATTCCAGCCTGACTAGGAGTCTGTGGGGAACAATGGAACAAGAGCCTAAGAGCTCCCCAGACTCCAGGAGGAAATAAAAGCAGCCATTAACTTAAAAGCCCCTGAGCCTGCCAGACGCCCCTCCCCTGACAGACAATGAACAGGAAGGAAACTGAGACTGGACAGTAAAAAGCAACCAGACAAGCCTGCTGGGGCCTGCCGGTAGGACCCTCAAGCTGAGGAGGTCCTCACCGCCAGCAGCCGGCTGCTGATTTCCTCAGGCCACGGGATGCCAAGAGGTCACCTTCTCTGAGGGGCTTCCAAAGCTTGCAGGTGTGCAGAGACCCAGGCTTGAAGAGCCAAGAATTAGGGCACAGCTGCTCAGCTTGGGGGGCCTGAGGCTGGGGGTTAGGGGAGGGCGCTGGGTAATCTTCTATTTTGACATTTTTGGATTACACGGGTATCACTCTCCTTGTAACACTATTAAAACTTGATTAAAATATGTTGAAGATCCTGAACAACCCCACTCTCCTACCACAATTAGGCAACTGTGTGATATCAATGTGATGGTATCTGGGGCTGGGCACATGGAAGGTGGGGGGCATATACCCATAATTCAAAAAGAGTCATGTACCAAAATGTTCATTGCAGCTCTATTTACAATAGCCAGGAGATGGAAACAACCTAAGTGTCCATCATCGGATGAATGGATAAAGAAGATGTGGCACATATATACAATGGAATATTACTCAGCCATAAAAAGAAACGAAATTGAGCTATTTGTAATGAGGTGGACAGACCTAGAGTCTGTCATACAGAGTGAAGTAAGTCAGAAAGAGAAAGACAAATACTGTATGCTTTATATGGAATTTAAGAAAAAAAAATGTCAAGAAGAACCTAGGGGTAAGACAGGAATAAAGACACAGACCTACTAGAGAATGGACTTGAGGATGTGGGGAGGGAGAAGGGTAAGCTGGGACAAAGTGAGAGAGTGGCATGGACATATACACACTACCAAACGTAAAATAGATAGCTAGTGGGAAGCGGCCGCATAGCACAGGGAGATCAGCTCGGTGGTTTGTGACCACCTAGAGGGGTGGGATACGGAGGGTGGGAGGGAGGGAGATGCAAGAGGGAAGAAATATGGGAACATATGCATATGTATAACTGATTCACTTTGTTATAAAGCAGAAACTAACACACCATTGTAAAGCAATTATACTCCAATAAAGATGTAAAAAAGAAAAAAAAGAGAGAGACCAGGTCGGAGGCTCCAGGTGGAGGCGGTGGAGGAGGTGAGAAGGGGCCAGACTGAGCATATTTGGAAGTCAGGGCCGACAGGATCTGTTGATGGAACAGATGTGGAGTGTGAAAGAGGGGAATCAAGATGACCCCAAGGTTTTAGATCTGAGCACCTGAAGGTGGTAGTTCTCATTTCCTGAGACCTTAATCCCATGACCCAGGACATTTTTGATGTCTTGCCCTCCCCCGACCCTGGCCTCTCTACCTCCCGCCAGCTCAGTGCTTAAATCAGGGCTCTGAGAGAGACCGCCCAGACTGCAGTCTTGACCTTGCTTCCTTCTAGTCGATGATCTCAGGCAACTTACTGAACCCCGGATTCTTCATTTGTAGAATGGGGATAATCAGGGGCAGCTCCTTTATAGAGTTACATGAAGATCAAATCATATCATGCGTGGTATGCAGGGGGCACTGAGTGTGAGCCCTAATGACTATATAATCATGGAGTTGTAATCACCTGAATGCAGCGTTGTATTCTGCTGCTTCTAAGCCCCAAATTATCTCATGAGCATTTTTCAGGAGATATCTCAAAAATATCTTTCAAAAATATTTTCAGGGAGTTCTCTGGTGGCCTAGTGGTTAGGATTCTGGGCTTTCACTGCAGTGGCCCGGGTTCAATCCCTGGTCAGGGAACTGAGATCCTGCAAGCCACACAGTGAGGTAAAAAAAAAAACCCCAAAAAACGTAATATTTTCAGTGGCTGCATAATATTCTCTCATGTTGCTAAATCATTTATTTAACCAGTCTTTTATTGTTGGATATTTTAAAATACGACTGAGAGTTATTGGTAACACATTGTGTTTTATCTGTGCATTATAAATAAAATCCTAAAAACATACTTTTTTTTTTTTCCTGCGGTACGCGGGCCTCTCACCGTTGTGGCCTCTCCTGTTGCAGAGCACAGGCTCCACACGCGCAGGCTCAGCGGCCGTGGCTCACGGGCCCAGCCGCTCCGCGGCATGTGGGATCCTCCCGGACCGGGGCACGAACCTGTGTCCCCTGCATCGGCAGGCGGACTCTCAACCACTGCGCCACCAGGGAAGCCCAAACATACTTTAAAAAAAAAAAAATTTTATTGGGGTATAATTGATTTACAATGTTGTGTTAGTTTCAGGTGTACAACAAATTTTAAGTGCTTTACATGTAATAAGTCATTTTTTCCTCATAACAATCCTATAAGGTACTATCATCATCATCCCCATTTTCAAGATGAGAGCATGGAGGAACAGCAAGGTCAAGATCACAAAATTAAGTGGAAGAATTAGAACAGAACCCAGGCAGCTTGGCTCCAGAATTTACATTCAGAACCACTACACCAGCCTCTCGGGTCCACTAACCTCCTACGGATGCTAATACCCAGCCATTATATCATATTGAAGTAGACTGGACCTTCTCAGATCAGACCAGGCAGTGGATGCACCTGGAGGGCTTGTTAAGCAGATGGCTGGCCCCACTCCCTGGGTTTCTGAATCCCTGATAAGAAGGGGTGGGCCTGATTGTTTGCATTCCCAACAATGCCCAGGTGATGCTACTGTGCTGGTCTGGGGATCCATCAGTCCCAAGTCCATTCCCCTCTCCCTTTCATAAGCCACCACTTCATACCTTTTCTCAGCCTCCAACACTTTGTCCCCATCCTCACTCTTGACTGATGACCTTCCTTCTACCTCACGGAGAAAATAGAAGCTGTCAGAAGGGAACTTCCACAAGCTGCCCCAGCATATTTCCTCACCTTCCTGCTGCCCCCCCTCCTGTTATTACAGATGAAATGTCTCTCTACTGGATCATTCCCATCAGTATACAAACATGCTATAACTTCTCCCAGCTTAAAAAAAAAAGTACTTTAAATCCCACGCTTAGTTACCTCTCTCTGCTTTACAACTGAGCTTCTCAAAACAGTGGTCTCTACTCACTGTCTCCAATTATTCACCTGGTGTCTCTTTTTATTTTCTAAGGAAATTTTGTGATAAAATACATAACGTAAAATGTGCCCTTTCAACCATCCTTTCAACCATTTTAAAGTGTATAATTCAGTGGCATTAATTACTTTCACCCTGTTGTGCAACCATCACCACTGTTTTCAAATTTGTTCCTATCTCTAGGAAATGCCAAAGAATCCAGAAGAAAGCTACTAGAGCTAATAGCCAAGTTCATCAAGGTGGCAGCTGCGTATTGTCTCTCGAATGATCCCCAACCATGTTTCTCCTCTGTTTCTCCTCCCAAACTTCTCTTTCCAAATCTCCTCTGAGCTCCATCTCACTAAAGCAATGGTCAACACTCGATCCTAATTTAATTTTTCCTACTGCATCATCTGATATGATTGATCGTTTCTTCCTTTCTGTAACAGTATCTTCACTTGGTGCTACAGACTGAAGTTGTGTCTCCCACCCCCAAATTCATATGTTGAAACCTGATCCCTGATAGTATGGGATTTGGAGGTGAGGCTCATGAATGGGATTAGTGTCCATATAGAAGAGACCCCAGAGAGCATCGTTGCCCCTCCACCATGTGAGGACACAGCAAGAAGACGGTTATCTATGAACCAGGAAGTGGGCTCTTACCAGACACCAAATCTGCCAGCATCTTGATCCTAAAGTTTCCCGCCTCCAGAACTATGAAGTATAAATTTCTCTTGTTTATAAGATACCCGCTCTATGGCACTTTTTTTTTTGCCCACGTGACATGAGGGATCTTAGCTCCCAGACCAGAGATGAACTCACACCCCCTGCAGTGGAAGAGCAGAGTCCTAACTGCTGGACCATGTATGACACTTTGTTATAGCAGCCCAAATGGACTAAGACACTTGGCTTCCAGCCCCACGGTCCCTTGATTCTCTCCTACCTCTGTAGGAGAGAGTGAATGAGACCAAAGAGGCAGAGGTTGGGGCAATGCAGCCACAGGTCAAGGAATTGCCATCAGCCCCCAGAAGCTAAAAGATGCAAAGAATAGATTCTTCCCTAGAGCCTTCAGAGGAAACATGGCCCTGCTGACACTTAGAGCTCAGACGTCTGGCTTCCAAAACCGTGAGAGAATCAATTTCTGTTGTTTTAAGCCACCAGGTATGTGGTAATCTGTTACAGCAGCCCTAGGAAACTAATAGAGTTGTCTAGTAGACATCTCCAACTAACATGTCCAAAAACAAACTCTTCTTTTATTCACCTCCCACTCCCACCCATGAACCTGCCCCTCCCACAGTATTTCCCATCTCAGTAAAGGACAATTTCAGCCTTAAAGTCACTCAGGCAAAAACCTTGGTGCCCCTATTGAGCCTACGCTTTCTATCACATCCAGATCATTGGCAAACCCTGTTGGCTGTACCTTGAAAAATAGATCAAAAAAGTCAGATCACTTATAACCTCCTTCCTTGCAACCACCTGGGTCCAAGCCACCAGCATCTCTTGCTTGGATTATGACAATCATCTCCTGTTTCCCTGATTTTGTCCTTGCCCTTTAAACTCTTCTCAAAATACTAGCCAGAGTGATGCTGTTAGAATCTAAGTCAGACTTTGTTACTCCTTTGTTCAAAACCTTCCAATGGTTTCCCACCTCACTCAACACAAAAGCCAAGTCCTTAGAATGCCCTACAAAGGCCCTTATGATCTGGGAACCTGCATCTCCCTGATGTCACCTCCTACTACTCTTCCCCTCCATCACTTGGCTCCTTGACCAACCATGTTGGTTCCCACCCAAGGAACTTTTCACTGAGAATGCTGGGGGTTTGGGAGGGGAGCTGATAGGATGACCAGGCTACATTTTGTGCCATTTCAGACTGTGGACATGAATTTAAAGTGAGATCGATTGACATAGTGGTTTGTTCTCTTTAACATTCAGTTGCGGATGAGTGGATGGAGAAGGAAGAGGGTTGGGTTTGGCCAGATTAAGGTTTTGCTAGGGAAGAATGATGGAGAGAGAAGAGGGAGGACATTATGGCCATTTGTATGAGGAAGTGATTATAATATTGGACCATGAAATCTAAGCTGGATAAGAAGGAATTAAGTCAGGCAATGCATATAAAGCACTTATTACAGGGCTTGGCACATTGTTAAGTCTCAAGAAGCATGAGCTCTTACTATCAGAAGCATTCATCGTTAAGTACACTAAAAGAACTCTTAAACCTAAAAAGACCTGGCAAAATTAATAGCGGTACCACACTCTATCCCAGCACTTGTGATTAAATCTCAATCCCCATAAACAAGAGATGGCTTTTAAGATAGAGCGATAAAATTCAAGATAAAGATGATACTTAACAAATATGTATGTGTCTTGAGTATAAATAAATAAAAAGTATATTTTGGACTTCACTACCACCAGAGTGAAAAGTCATAATTGCTTTCTAACTCTAAGAATTTATAATGGGCAACATCCAAACATATCCTTCGATTTAAATACATAAAGATTTGTTACCCCTCCGAAGATTTCAGCCTGATGCTTTGGTGGTTTTCTCTTAGGGGTACGCTTCATCTTACAAATTGTCACTGACTTGCTTTCAGTGATACCTTAATGCTGACACAGAAAGTACCTTTTCATCTGTTACCCATATCTGCCGAGAGGAAAGCTGTGGTTGACTAATTGGAAGCACACAATCAAATGCATCAACTTCATCAATGTGTTCTGGGTACCCAAGGCCATGGCCCATTTCCCGTCAAACTTAAATATTATTCAAAGATCTGGCTAAGAAAAACATACTATTTCTGTGTTCACACAAATAGAGATGTTAATGAGTAGAATGTCAAAGTCACACATATTTTAAAGATTAAAACATATCAGCAGAATTCAGGAGCTGGGCCATGGAGCAAAAACTCAGCAGATGGGTACTGTGATAGGAGGCTCCGTCTGCCAAGGTCCTGCTAATTTAGGATTAAGACGAACCCTCTGTGTCGGCACTGTGGTAGAGGACATTTCTGTGCTAAGCACCTAGGTGGATGGGGTTGCCCGCTACTAAACGAGGGACCTGGGGTTGGAACCAAGGGTTGGATGTTCAAGTCTCTGGTTTTACACTTCTAACTGCGGGAGCCTCAATTTCATTATCTGAAATGGATGTGGTAACTCCAAAATGCCTCAATTCTATCGTTCACGTTTTGACATTTCTAGTATTGAGAATGTGTCTCAAAATTAACCCATGTGAAGGGGTAGTGTTTGTCTTTAAGTGGATAAAGAATAACGCGGAAGGCAATTCTTTTTCTGGGTGTTGATTTAAAATGTAATGAAGCAGAGAGGCCCCAGCTCATAAGGCTGTTGTGAGGATTAAGTCAGCGGAAATGAGATGCTGTGGGTAAAGCATTTAGGGGAGCATCTGGACCTGGGGTGGAGGGGGGTGCGGAGGAGGGGCAGCTGCAGCCCTCCGATGTCCCCCTTCCCAGCCCAGAATTCTGCTAAGATTTCCATGTCACCTTATCTGCGCAAAGACCTGGCAGAGCAAGACAGAAGAAGAGGGAAAACATCCCTCCCCTGCTCTGCAGGGTTACTTCTTATCTATAATTTGTTCTAACTAGGTTCAAGGACTTGGATTTCTCTGATGCTGTTTCCTGCCCCCCTCCCTTTATTTTGTTAATCACTATGAATCCGATTTCAGAACACTGTTAGATTTGGCTCACCCGTTCAACACCTCTGCAGGGGGACCTGCAGCCTGCATTTATTTCCTGTTTACATGCACATCATTTATGTAAAACCATTGTTCAAAACACTCCAGGGGCTCTCCATCTGCATGTTAAGCCCACGTCGGGTCAATGGCCCTTAATGCCATCCCTGATCACCCCGCCATTGTTTCTCTAGCCACGGGGGCCCCTTGGCTGTACGCACGCACCCTGCGAGCGGCTATCTCAGGCCTTTGCGTTTATTGTTCCCTCCGCCTGAAATGCTCCCCCTCCCCCTCAGCACCCTCAGACAGTCGCATCTCACTATCTGAGGGTCTTTACTCAAGTGCCACCTTGAGTAAAGGTGCTGTGGCACCTTTTTTTTTTTTTATTCGGTACGCGGGCCTCTCACTGTTGTGGCCTCTCCCGTTGCGGAGCACAGGCTCCGGACACGGAGGCTCAGCGGCCATGGCTCACGGGCCCAGCCGCTCCGCGGCACGTGGGATCCTCCCGGACCGGGGCATGAACCCGTGTCCCCTGCATCGGCAGGCGAACTCTCAACCACTGCGCCACCAGGGAAGCCCCAGTGACACCTTTTTTGAACACCTTGCTGAAGTCGTAACCCACCCCTAACAAGCCCCCTACGCTCTCTCCTACTTTATTTTCTCTCCATAGTAGTTGAGACCATGCAACATACTATTTTACCTTTTTACCTGGTTTATTGCCTCTCTCTATTAGAGTATAAGTTCCATGAAGGCAGGAATCTTTCTCTATTTTGTTTGCTGCTTTATCGCCACTGTCCAGAGCAGAGCTAGCACATATAGGTACTCAGTAAGATCTAGTCTTTATGTATTTAGCATATCCCTTCTTTAAGTTGGAACTGAAACAGGAGGGAAGGGGGCAGGGCGCAACCTCTGAAAGAATGACATAGCCCTTGAGGCTACAATATAACCTGGTTAGAACCAACTGGGATCAAGATGGCGGAAGACTGGATTTCCAGTAGACCTTGAGCCTCATTATATGCTTCTTGGAATACATTAGCATACTAAATGACATACTCACAGGCACCATGACAGTTCCAAAGCTAACCAAAAAAGGTCAAAAAGTGGGCAGTGGCCCAATTTCTGGAAATCTCCGCCCCTTCTCCAAAATAGTTGGAATAACCCTCGCACTTGTCAGCCTATGAAATTACCCAGACCATATTTCGGGGGCTTCTCACCTTCTGCGATGGCCCACACTCTGTCTGTGGCATGCGTTTCTCCCAGGACCATTCTTGCCTTTTGAGACAGACTGCATTCTGTCTATGGAATGTGTATCTCTCTAAATAAATCCACTTCTTACCTATCGCTTTGTCTCTCCCTGAATTCTTTCTGTGACTAGATGTAAAGAACCTGAGCTTCATTAAGTACTGAGACCAGGTGTGTGATCTCAATTAAAAGACAGTGGGTTCAAGCCACAGTCTGGGTTTTAGCTGGGTTCAAGTCCCAATCTGAGTTGTGTGGTTTCAGAACTATTGGGCCAAAGGGATGACTATTTTCTATAGTTCTTCACTTTAGTTTTTCTTGTACCAGTGGTTTGCCCCTTTTAACTGCTGAGTAGTATTTCATAGTGTGGATGTACTGTCCTTTGTTTAACCATTTACCCATTGAAGAACATCTTGGCTATTTCCAGTTTGGGCCTGCTATGAATAAAACTGTTATAAACCATCGTGTACGGGTTTTCACGAGATCTTAAGCCCTCATTTCTCTGGGATAAATGTCTAGGAGTGCAATTGCTGAGTTGCACTGAGTGGTAGTTGTATGTTTTCTTTTTAAAAGAAACTGCCAAACCATTTTCCAGAGTTGCTGCACCATTTTACATCTCCATCAACAATGTAAGAGTGATCCACTTTCTCCACGTCCTTGCCAGCATTTGGTATTGTCACCCTTTTTTATTTTAGCCATTTTGTTATGTGTGCAGTGATGCCATGCATTTAATTTGTATTTCTCTGATAGTTAATGATCTTGAACATCTTTTTTCCCTGCTTATTTGCCATCTGTATGTCTTCTTCAGGAAAACGTCTCTTTAGGTCTTTTGCCTACGGTCTGATTGGATTGCTTGCTTTTTTAATATTGAGTTTTAAAAAGTTTTAAAAATATATTCTAGATATAGTCTTTGTCAGATATGTGGTTTGCAAATATTTTCTCCCACTCTGTAGGTTGTCTTCTCATCCTCTTAACAGACTAAAAGTTTTTAGTTTTGATGAAGTCCAACTTAAACATTTTTCCTTTTAAGGTCATGGTTTGGTGTCAAGTCTAAGAACTCTTTCCCTAGTCAGATCCTAAAGATGTTCTTCTATGTTTTTTCTAAAAGTTTTATAGTTTGAGTTTAAATCTATGATCAATTTTGAGTTAGTTTTTGTATAAAGTGTGAGATTAGGGATTTCCCTGGTGGCACAGTGGTTAAGACTGTGCTCCCAGTGCAGGGGGCCTGGGTTCATTCCCTGGGCAGGGAACTAGATCCCACACGCATGCCACAACTAAAGAACCTGCATGCCTCAACTAAGGAGCCCTCAAGCTGCAGCTAAGGAGCCCATCTGCCAGAACTAAGACCCAGTGCAACCAAATAAGTAAATAAATAAATTTAAAAATAAAAAAAATAAAAAATGAAGTGTGAGATTAGATTGAGGTTTTTTTTAAACCTATGGATGTCCAATTTGGAGCCTGCATTTTAACAAATCTTTAGAAACATCAAGGTCTGAGAACTTCTGGGGAGGGATTTGTGGGATTTACTTGGTGATGTGATGGTAAATGTTTCACAACCAGTTCTTGGTGAGGGAGGGGTAATTTCCACGGTATAAATACAACCTTTATAGCTGATTGCAAGCAACTGATATGATGCCCCTGAGCACAGAGTTGGGAAGAGATTCACAGAAGCACACCATTATGTAATATGTCCACACTTACAGGAGATGCATATGACCTCAGAAGTATAGATAATAATAAAATGTGGAAGGAAATGATGCGTTTTGAGTATTTATCAACTTTGTTTTAAATATAACTTATTTAATTTTAAATTTATTTCAAGAACTTTGGAGGTTCTAAGAGTTTACCCTACTTGCAAGCTACATTGTCAGTTTCATGGATGCTGGCAGAAGACATGAGACTCCTGGATTAGAGACAAAGGACTTTATTACTTACAGCAACTGCAGTAACTAGAGTGTCAGCATTACCTTGTACTAGTTCCCTGAGCCCCAATTCCCAAAGGGTGATGCAAAATGGCACTTATCCATGCAGTGGGTTGTATATAGGAGAGAAATTCTGCGTTTAGGGTCCGAATGCTAAGTTATCATCTTTTATAATGCTCAAAGGCAGACATTATCTTTATTACTCTGGACAATAAGAAAACTTTCCTTTTTATCTTGAAGGAAACACTATACAAACAAGTTTGAAAAGATAGTCCTGAACAAAGATATTCAAGTGCTTCCACTCACGGGACCAGCTGAAATGAGAGAGACTCATGAAGAATTGACTCCAAACAGCCTATATAATTTATTTTTTAATAATGGCTGTGTTTAACAACCAGCCCACAAAGTTCCTGAAAATGGAACAATAGGCCCTCAGAAGCCAGTACATTGGCTCCAGTACACCAATGTATTTCGAGGCAAAAAAAAAAAGGGAAAGACTAAGGGAGAGAGTCTCTCTGGATTGATTTCACCAGCTGGGAGCCCGGGAAGCCCCATCCATGGAGGAAGCTGTTTTAATGGTTTGTTTTCCAGAATGGTTATTATTATAATGGAAATTCTAATAATAGTTATTAAAGTAAAAATAGCAACTACTCTTTGTTGCCTGTCAAGTACAGGTCATGCATTTTGGGGGCTTTTTATCTCATTTAATCCTCGAAATTACCTACGAAGTAAGGAGATTATTACTATCCTCATTTAATAAATGAGAAAACCAAGACTCCTAGAGGTCAAAGAAAAAAGCTGGGCTGGGATTGAGCTTGTCCAGCAAACTCTAGCTCTGAGGAGTTGAGAACTCACAGTCTTTTTTTTTTTCTTTTAATAAATTTATTTATTTTATTATTTTATTTTATTTATTTATTGTTTCTGGCCGCGTTGGCTCTTTGTTGCTGCACGCGGTCTTTCTCTAATTGTGGCGAGCAGGGGCTACTCTGCGGTTTACGGGCTTCTCATTGTGGTGGCTTCTCTTGTTGCAGAGCTGGGGCTCTAGGCACATGGGCTTCAGTAGTTGTGGCACATGGGCTCAGTAGTTGTGGCACATGGGCTTAGTTGCTCCTTGGCATGTGGGATCTTCCCGGACCAGGGATCGAACCCGTGTCCCCTGCACTGGAAGGTGGATTCTCAACCACTGTGCTGCCAGGGAAGTCTGAACTCACAGTCTTAAAAGCAACTTTTCCACTCACGTCAACTGGCATTATTGAGACCCCACCTGCCTTCTCTCTGTGCCTCTCAGGAGCAGGGCTTTGTGGTGTCATGCTGGCAAGGGCCAAGGGCATAGATTTCTGGTCTCTGCTTGCCAGTGAGTTCCAGTGTGACCTTGGGCAGATTATTCATCTCTGCACCTCTATTTCCTCATCTGTCCAATGATGGATGTTCTGATGGTACTGTTCTGCCAGTCTTGCAGAGTTATCTGGAAAATCAAAGGTGCATCAAAATGGTCTGGGGTTGTAGTTTAGGTTGCATGACTTTGTACCAGCTATAAAATCTCTGCAACACCCCCCCACACCTTAAAGTTTCTTATGTGTATTATGGGGGCGGGGCATATGCGGTCACCATAAGGCTGTCAGATTCTGAGTCTATAAGTGAGATAATAGCTCCAGAAGGCTCTGGAAAAGGCAGAAAGCAACCCCCAGACATGAGGTATTGTTTTTCACTCTCTGCTGCCCCATCTCTTTCTAATTTCCTGTGGTTGTGCAGCCATCGGGCTCAGAGAGGGTCAGGTAAGCATTTGTGACCTGAGTCTTTGGACTGCAGGAGTGATGGTGGTTCAGGCAGCGCTGCTCTCCCTGGGGGCAGATAGAGACTCCCCCCACGTGCCAGGCAGGAGGTGTCTGAGAGGCGCAGGAGCCTTGGATATCGCCTGCCTCTGAGCCTCTCAGCTCAGAGTCTGTTCAGAGCTCCGTCTGCACCCCACCTGAGTTCCAGGCTTAGAGTTGCCGAGTGACTGGCTGGAGGAAGGCATTCTAAGCCCAGGGACCGCCAAGTACAAAGGCCTAGAAGGGGGAATAAACTTGGCAGGTTTAAGTGGCAGCAGACCAGCCTGGCTGGAGAGGGAAAGGGGAGGAGGTCAAACATCCGTAACCTGCTCCAAGCAGCCGAACCCCCAAGAAGCCAAGGAGCCCCAAGGGGGCAGGTAAGGGATGTTCCCACTACTTGCAAATGCTCCGGGTGCTCTCGAATGTGTGGATCGGTCTCTGGTAACGGGCCGACAGCCAACAGCAGCTCTGGCTGTGCCCACCGAGATCACCTGACCTTTTCTCTTCCTCCTGTCAACTTGTTTGCAGGCTGGGTCTGAGCCAGAGGTGAGGGGGGCTGGCAGGGCTCAGAGATGTAGCCTTGAGGGCTTGCCTCTCCCTGCCCAGCCATTAGAGCCAACGCGATGTTACCAAGGCCCCTCAGCCTCCATCTGCCAGTTCCAAAAACCCTGGGGGCAGGGGTAGGGCAGGGGGAGGCTTCTGGCAGCAGGACTGGTGAGTCCTAATATCACAGCCTATCTGAGAGGCACAGGAACTCATAACAGACTCACCTGTTTACAAAATTCCCAAAGTCCAGGCTGCACTCTGGGCTACTTACATCAGAATCTCTAAGGGGGGAGGATTTGAATATTTACAGCCCACTCAGGAGATTCCACTGTGCAACCCAGGCTGAGGACCAGGGCTGTGGTTCCTTGCAGCTCTCTGGGGCCTCTGAGTTCAGACAGAATTGGATTTGAACTCCAGCTCTCCGACTTCACCAAGTGACCTCAACCAACATTCGGAGCCTCCCTGAGCCTCTATTCCCTCCTCTGTAAAAAGCGCATCGTAGTAATACACCTACCTTATGCGTTGTCCTCAAGGCCAAAGGTATTAATCCATGATAAACATATGGCACAAAGGGTTCATTCCTAGTAAGAGCCCAATAAATGTGTTTATTGTTATTACTTTCCCAAGGTCAAGCATGCCATTAGAAAGCTCCTCTTTAGGTTAAGTTGAAATGTTCTTATGGCTGCAAGAATCATCTTCTCAAAACCCAAATTTCCTTGCATCACCCACCCACTTAAAATCATTCTGTGGTTTTCCTTTATTCTCAGAGTCAACAGAAGTCTTGAATTTGACTTAGCAGCCTTCAAGGCTCTGCCCCCTCACCTTCTTTTTTATTTATTTATTTATTCATTTATTTAATTTTTGGCTGCATTGGGTCTTTGCTGCTGCACGCGGGTTTTCTCTAGTTGCTGGGAGCCAGGGCTACTCTTTGTTGTTGTGCGCAGGCTTCTCATTGTGGTGGCTTCTCTTGTTGCGGAGCATGGGCTCTAGGCGCACGGGCTTCAGTAGTTGTGGCACGGGGTTCCCCCTTGCGGGCTCTAAAGCGCAGGCTCAGTAGTTGTGGCACGCGGGCTTAGTTGCTCCACGGCATGTGGGATCTTCCCGGACCAGGGCTCGAACCCGTGTCCCCTGCATTGGCAGGCGGATTCTTAACCACTGCGGCACCAGGGAAGCCCCCCCTCACGTTCTTATTTTGCAGTCTTTGCTGCCTTCACACCATGACCTGGGGGAGGGGACTCCTTTGATTCCCCGGACCCGCGCTGCTGGTCCCACCACTGGGCCTTTACATATGAAACTCCCATCACTGCGCCCCTGGAATGCCTTCCCCACTCTTCTTCCTGCTAACTTACCCTGCAGATCTCAGCTTGGTCATATCACTCTACCAGTAAAGTTCTTTACACTCTGACCAGGACAAATCCTCGCCTTGTCATTCTCATGGCACCATCTCACAGCTGACATTTTACATTTATTTCTCTGGGCATTTGTCCAATGCTCGTCACCTGTGCTAGACTCTAAGCTCCAAGAAGACAGAGACCATATCTGCATTTTGCTCACCCCAGCATCCCCGATGCCTAACTCACTGAGTTGAGGTTTGATAAATATCTATGGAATAAATGGCCCAAATTGGCCTCTTGATAAAGTCCACCTTGTTCAAATGCGGCTCCTTGCAGCAGTCGGTGCCCTGGACTAGAGGACTGCCCTGCAGGGGTGGGCCGGCAGCTTCGGGACCCCCACTCTTCTCTCCTCTCCCTCCTTATAGAAGGTGGCTCTTCCAGACGTCCAGGTCCTCCTTGGACAGGTTCTGGTTGTACCACGCTTGGAGTGGGATTCAAAGTAGCCGATGGGGTGCTTTTCAAGAGTGATTTGCCCACAAAGTTCTGCCAAGTGGTGGGGCAGCTGAGAAGTGTTTCAGGATTTAATGCCCTCCTTAGCCTTTCACCTCTGAGGCCCTTGATCTCCATGTAATTAAGCTCATACATTAAATGCGCTTTATGGGATGAGAAAGCCCCACGTGGAACATGGACTTTTCACACCAGGAGGCCATTTTAGGTTATTGTCAGCCTCAGCTTGAAAAATCGTTTGGGGTGGGGATGAATTGAGGTTGTGAGTTTACAAGGGCATCAGTGAAAATAAATACCAGAGATGAAGCTAAACTCTTCCTTCTTTTTTTTTTTTTTTTTCTTGGCCACGTCATGAGGCTTGCAGGATCTTAGTTCTTCGACCAGGGAATGAATCCAGCCCACGGCAATGAGAGCACTGAGTCTTAACCACTGGACTGCCAAGGGAAGTCCCTTCATTCTTGTTTTTAATCAGGGTCAATCTGAGGCAAAATGATAAAGTAGATGAAGAATATCTTTTTAAAAAAAGTGACTTGTGCTCACTTCGGCAGCACATATACTAAAATTGGAATGATACAGAGAAGATTAGCATGGCACCTGCACAAGGATGACATGCAAATCTGTGAAGCGTTCCATATTTTTAGGCAGAGCTCCAAAGCCATAGTCAGGTTTCTAACTGTGATGACGAAGCATGTTTACGTTGGTGAATTTGAAATCATCGATGATCACAGGGCTGGGAAAAGTGTTGTGAACCTCACAGGCAGGCTAAATAAGTGTGGAGTGATCAGCTGCAGGTTTGATGTGCAACTCAAAGATCTAGAAAAATGGCAGAATAACCTGCTCCCATCCCATCCATTTGGTATCATTGTACTGTCAACCTCAGCTGGCATCATGGACCATGAAGAAGCAAGATGAAAACACACAGGAGGGAGAATCCTTGGATTCTTTTTCTAGGGATGTAATACATACGTGCAGATAAAATGCCTCAGAGGAAAAATAAATAAAAATTAAAAAGCAACTTGCCCAGAGCCATCTTTGGGCCCTTTCTGAGAAATTCTGTTTAGGCTTTTGTCTCCAGAGCAGGGAGAGGCCTGGAATTTTGCAGAGGTTATTAGGAGCCAATAAGTAAGCACCTACCCTCCTCCTGGCCTCAGCCGCTGCATGAGGAGCTAGGCCTGTGAGGGTAACTTCCATCTTACCCGCAGAGCTCCACAGCCAGCGCCCACCTGGGCCTGAGGACAGCTGTGGAAGGGACACCACGAAAGGGGAAAATGAAGAAAAAGAAACACACATAGGCTCCAGCCCCATCAAAGAGTAGAAGCTGAGTCTTTTCCATTCTAGTTTTCCCCTCAGCCTGGCCCGGGGATTGGCAAAGCTGGCTGTACTTCACAGTTGGCTGAGGAGCTTGTAAAGGGCCAGACTCCCAGGTCCCATCAAGGAAACTAAAGGGCTGGAGGAGGTGCAGCTGTGTCCATACCCTTCTCTACCCTGCGAGCTTCTGACTCCCCACCTGTCCTGGGGACCACAGGCGCCATCCCTGACCACAGTGAGGCCTTCAGAGATGTCTGCTGCGTTGAGATGAAATCTGTAATTGACTAGACAGGATCCTGCTTTGTGGGAGGGAAATACTTGGGACCCAAACCCCACCACATAGGAGTGCTTCCAAGTCAGAGCACTTGCCTACATTTCTCTGGCTCCCCTCCACAGGGGGCACACAGGGTGGTGGGGAGGGCCTACTGCCCACAGAGGGGCCCGCTCATGGCCAATGTAGCTGAAAGTGCAGCCTCTAGATGCACCCGCTTAGTTCCAGTCCCATTGCATTGACCTTTGGCATTGACCCAAGCTCTCTAGGACTCAACTTTCCCCATCTGTAAAGAGGGGATGTTGATCGTAGTAGCTGCTCACAGCGGTGTGGAGAAGCTGAGAAGAGACAATACACATAACACCCAGCATGTGACTAATGTTCAGTTAGATAATAATGTTATTATCTTCCAGCTCAGGAAACCTAATAACAGCAACCACTGATTGTCTTCAGTGGAAGCAGAGGGCCAGATGTGAACGTTCAATGCTTTAGAACATGCTGGCCTGATTCATCCAGCTGTTTTAATTTATGTTTCAGGAATTTCAGGCTCTTAGCTCTGCTTTGGAGACAGAAGCATAAATGTTTAGTGCCATAATGGATTCTGAGACCATCTGATTCAATCCTTCATTTCACAGATAGGGAAACTGAGGCCACCTGACGTGAAATGTCTTGGCCAAAGCCGCACAAGGAATCAGAAGAAGACAGAGCTGGGACTGGAACCCAGATTTCTTGTTTTCCCGGACAACTGCAGTATTCCTGCACTCTACCAGCTGCCTCTGTAATTTAGAATGTGTGTGAAATCCCTTTAACTGATAATGCTAGAAAGATGTGTGGTTCTTGTGTTCTTATTCTTTTTCTTTTCTCCAGCTGAGGGTCATGGTCGAATAATATCACGGATCAGAATCTCTCTTTCTCTCTCTCTCTTTTTTCCTTTGGCTCAGAATCTAGAAAACAGCCTGGAGAAGAAACCAGGGCAGATCTTCCAGCCTCTAAGCCTCAGGACTGGAGGTTTGTGTGGTAGACGTTTGCCCCCTAGTGGAATGAGTGAAGATGACAGGCAGGGAGTGAAGAAGCTTCTGCCTCCAGGACCTGGCTTCCCAGGGGTCCGATGCAGCTTGCACAGCCGGGCCTCCCTTACCTCACCCTAATGCCAGCACCGTCAGATCCCATCTTTACTTAAAATTATGATATTCTGTTCATCAAAACACTTTTTGGTATTAATTTTGATTTATTAAGACATTGAATTAAAATATTATTTATATTGATTATTTTGGGGGCAACTCCTTTAAATTTTGCACGTGAGATGAGTGCCCCATTTGCCTCCCCCGATCGTAGTCTTTTTACAATATTTATTTATTTATTTATTTGTTTCTTTATTTATTTTCCGACCATAGTCTTAATCCAGAAGGCGGCCCTGGAAGAACCCGCAGATACCTGATGTGCTGACCCCCTCACTTGTCGGAGGTGCCCTGAGGCCCGGCAAGGGCTGGGCTGGGCCAGCCTGTTAGGGCAGTGTGGTCTGCTGCTTTTGCACTGAAATAATCAGAACTGCATATTTCCCAGGCTTTCTCCAGAAGCGAAGGGTGACAAAGAACCTCTCCTTGCCCAAACCCTAGCCAGGCTCCTCTAAGCCCTCTTCTTTACTAGGCCTGTCAACCTGGGCCTATAAGGACTTGAACAAACACTAACATTGTTTCCAACAGCTCAAGGCCCTGTGACCCATGCCCCCCTTAAAGTGGCTGCCTGAAAACACTCAAGGCAGCCAAAATCATGTACTGTTTGTTCCAGCCAACATCTGAAGATAGCTCCCGTTTCCCAGTCTCTGTGGGAACATAGGAACCCCATTTTGATAGAGGCCAGTTAGCAAGTCCATAAGGGCTTCACCTGGACCAGTCCCCTCCCCCTTCCCTGAGTCTACAGAGCCCCCAGTCAGCCCCATCCCCACTCCCTCATCCTCCCTTTAAAACACCCAGTCACCGCTGAATAAAGCAAAGTGAGCCCAATTCACATTGGACTCTTCCAATGCAGTAATATACTACAATAGTATATTACTGATTAAAATCAGTCCTTACCACTTTAACTAGTGTTCAGCTTTTCTTTGAAATTTATTTAATTTATTTTTGGCTGCTTTGGGTCTTCCTTGCTGTGCACGGGCTTTCTCTAGTTGCAGCGAGCGGGGGTTACTGTTCGTTGCGGTGCGCAGGTTTCTCATTGCAGTGGCTTCTCTTCTTGCAGAGCACGGGCTCTAGGCGTGCGGGCTTCAGTAGTTGTGGCTCACGGGCTCTAGAGTGCGGGCTCAGTAGTTGTGGCACTCGGGCTTAGTTGCTCCACGGCATGTAGGATCTTCCTTGGCCAGGGCTTGAACACTTGTGCCCTGCATTGGCAGGCGGATTCTTAACCACTATGCCACCAGGGAAGCCCCCAGTGTTCAGGGAAGCCCCCAGTGTTCAGCTTTGTTTCTCTTTGATAACGGCTGACTTTTGAAGAGTGTCCCTTATGAGAAAAGACCCTGGGGTCAAGGGCAATTTTATTGCACAAAGATGCACTGAATTCTGGGTCTTCCTCAATGCCTAAAGCATGAAGCCCTAGGGAATTCCCTGGCCGGACTCAGTGCTCTCACTGCCAGGGCCCAGGTTCAATCCCTGGACAGGGAACTAAGATCCTGCAAGCCACGTGGTGCAGCCAAAAATAAACAAATAAAAATAAATAAATAAATAAAACTTAACAAAAGACAAAAAAGCATGAAGGCTTAAAGATCGGCCCTATTTGCAGGGGCCCACAGTAAGCAGCTAGACTAGGAGGAGGGTCTGGTGCCCCAGCATGTCTGGGAAGGCCACCTCGTTGGAACACCTTCCTCACCTGGGCCTACATCCTGCATCACCTGCTGGAGGACTCCAAGTACTCAAGGCACCAAGGAGTCAGCCACCCTCAGAAGTGTTAGGGGACACACCAGCCCTCCTCCTTGCCATCAACTGGCTACCAGAGACCCCCCTCAACTGTGTCACCTACTTCTGCCCACCTGCCACCAACCCAGCGCTCCCACCTCCCCACTTCCAGCAGTCCTGGGCCACATCCAAGGAAGACGAGACCCCAGAACTTGGTCCTGCAAGGTCTCTGCCTCCACCTGCCCGATCCCCTACAAAGAGTGCTAAGGCTCCCCCCACCCCATTATCCCCCCACCCCAGGATTCCCTGGCAGGCTGCCAAGGGGACATGGGTATAGGTCAGGCCCAGAAGTGGCAACCACAGAGCTTCAGGGTCCTGCCCATCTTGCTCAGGCTGCATTTATTACCGAGGTTTCACAGAGTTGAGTCAACTGCCTTCAAATGCTTGAATCCCTGGGGGTAGGAAGAGGAAGCGGCTAAAGGTGCTCTTTTTAAGAATGTAAAATAAAGAAGAAGAAAGGAAAAGACAAAAGAATTGTTCATAGACAAAAATGCCTCGAGCTCAGAAGCTGGCCCTTTCCTACAGGGGTGCTGGGCAGGACCCCAACCGCACACTAATCTGCTTGGGCCCCAAACTCCTTCCTGGGTTTCTCAGACCCATCCCAAACTCATATGTTCTGTGGCCTAAAGAGAATGGAATTATTTTAAGTAAACTCCATTTCATTTACGGAGGGGTTCACCCCTTCCAGGACCACCTCAGGCAGCGTCTCCTTTCCTTTCCTTTGCCCCCCAGCCCCACTTTTCCAGCTAGGAGACGGTCAACCCAATCTGCCAGGGACCTGCGGTTCCATCAGAAAGTTCTCTCCAGCAATCAACCTGGGAGGCTTCTCAGCACCAGCTGCTCAGATCCCTGCACGCTGGAAACCCTGGGGCGGGGGAAGAGATTCATCTGTACGCTACTCACGTCCGCCCAGTGGTTCTCAGGCATGCTGGGGTAACCCAAGTACCTCACTGATTGAGAAGCGGGCCCGCAGGTGATTTGTTACTAATAATGAAGGGCTTAAGTGTGACGTTGACTTGCCTCACGCGTGGAGCAGATTCAAGGTCATCCCTGTATGACTGTCACGCTCACGCCTGCTTTCTTGAGCTGAATGAACTCTTTGCCACGACCTGTGAGGTTCCGTGTAACCTTCCAGCCTCGCACCTCAGGTCCCTATCTCCTTTCTCACTCACCCATCCCTCTGGCCTTCAGCCAGTTCCGCAGGTGTGCCAAGCTCTTTCCTCCACACCTGCCGCTCTTTCTGCCAGGACACCCCTCCCCCTTTGCCTTGCTATATCTCCTGTTTTAGGGCCCAGCTTAAAAATTAACTTCTTCTTGGTACTGACTTGGAGGGGGCTTCAGAGAGCCTTGAGGAGTTGGGGGGGCTGGAGATATTCTGTTCTTGATCTACATGAAGGTGACAAGGTGTGTACATATGTGAAAATTCATTGAGCTGTCCATTTAAGATTTGTAGACTTTATGTAAGTAAACGCAAAAAGATGATATCTAAAAAAACAATTTCACCCTTTTCCCTGTCTCCTGTTCTTTCTATTACTCTCAACCATGGCATGTGCATCTCCATCTTGCCACAATAATTATACTATTTGTTGGTTTGTTTGTAAATTTTTTCTCCCATTAGAATGTAAGCCCCACGAGGAGAGAACCACCGTCTGTCTTGTTCACTGAGGTACCTTCTGGAGTGTAGCACAGTGCCCACCACATAGTACATATTAAGAAAATTAGCAAATGGATAGATGGAAGGATGAATAAAAAAGCTTGGATTTAATGATGGAGGAACAGAGGGGCAGAGGAGGTCGGCCAGAGGTTAGAAGCTCCCAACTTCCAGTTCCCAACAGACAGTTTAGGGGTCTTGCTCTGGAAGCCCAAGCTCAGAAGCTGGTGCCCTCCTCGGTGACCCAGCACTGGCCTGTCTACAACTCATTGGGGTTGTCCTGGTCGGCATAGATGAGGAAGCCCGTGAAGAGGCTGTCGGTCCAGTATGGGTCATAGAAGAGCCCATTCTGCTCTGAGTAGAAGATCTGCAGCCAGACCTCGTCACCCTGCTTGAGAGCCAGGATGGTGGAGCCTGAGGCCACATCGTGGTTGCCCGTGTTGGCGTCGAAGGTCCGGATGCGGTACTGGCCATTGTGCACCAGGCCGATGGCCAGGTGCTTGTTGGCCAGCGTGATATCGTAGGTGAAGTAGTAGATCCCTGGCACGCCGCAGACGAACTTGCCGCTGGACGTGTTGTAGTGGCCGCCCTCGTTCATCAGGATCTTGTCGAACTTGATGGGCAGCCGTTCCCTTGGGTAGCTCTTGGTCACTGCCACGGAGAAGGCCGACTTGGCGTGGCTACTGCCGCAGCTGCAGGGGCCCGGGAGTCCGGGCTCCCCCTTCTTGCCCTTGGGCCCCTTCTTGCCCGGTGTGCCATGCTTTCCTGGGGCACCACTGACCCCCTTGGGGCCGCGAGGGCCGGCCCGCCCAATGGCCCCTGCTTTGCCCTTTGGTCCTGGCTTTCCCCGGTTACCTGTCCGGCCAGGTGAACCTGGAAGACAGAGCAGCTGGTGTTACGGAGGGGACCTCAGAGAACTAGGCAGAGGCCGTTGGCCTGGGCTTTCCATCCTTAGAGCACAAGCCTTTGGATAAGGGAAAGAACATGAAGGCTGTGGAGTCGCATAGAAATGGGTGCAAATCCTGATGGTACAACCAGGGGCACTTCTCCCTTCTTATCTGGAAAATGCGAATGTGACACATACCTTCCAGAATCATGTGGATCAGGGCAAAAATAACTTGTAACAATTCACGCCCTCCCCTTGTCCTGCCTTCTAAGGAAGAGTCTGATTTGTCTGCCAGGTCAATCCTTCCCCCGGCTGTGCTGGTAATGGGTTGAGACAAGAATTGCAAGAAGCCTCTTGACTTCAAACCATTGACCTTAGTGAACTCCCTGCCCAGTGCCCAAGATCCCTGCCCACGTGGGCAAGGTTTTTTTCTTTTTTTTGCGGTACGCGGGCCTCTCACTGCTGTGGCCTCTCCTGTTGCGGAGCACAGGCTCCGGACGCGCAGGTCCAGCGGCCATGGCTCATGGGCGCAGCCACTCCACGGCACGTGGGATCTTCCCGGACTAGAGCACGAACCCGTGTCCCCTGCATCGGCAGGCGGACCCTGAACCACTGCGCCACCAGGGAAGCCCCAAGGGCAAGGGTTTTTACAGCAGCATTGCTTACAATAGCAAAACACTAGGAACAACTAAATGTCCAACCAAAGGGAGATAATGAGAAAAATGATGGTCCATCCATTATGTGCTATTCTCTGCAGGAGTTTAAAAAATGAGGCAGATTTGCATGCACTGTTTGAAAACTTCTCTAAACTACACTGTGAAGAGGAACAAGCAGGTGGCAGAAACTTCTTTTTGTTCAGAGGAAACCACAACGCTATTTCTACACCCATTTAAGTGCCTGGCACATAGTAAACACTTGCTAAATATACTTGGTATAGCCTGCAGAACGTTTTCACAGTATTACATTTTCACAGTAATATGTGTCTGTAGAACACCTCTGGGTTTTTAATACCCATACTCTAATAATGTGCATTTCTCTCAATACAACATTTTTTTGCTGATGATTATGTGGGAAACATTTATATTTATGTCCCCCAAACTCAATACAACATTTTATACAAACTGTATCTGGGTAACGACTGGAGTCACGTCCAAACACAATGGCGGTACGGTTGATACAACCGGCAGACTGGCAGAGCTGTGGGTAGATGCTTTGGAAAGCATGCCAGATGTCAGTCAGGGAGCCTGCTGCTGGAGGGGTTGCCAGGTGCTAAGCAGTGTCTTAGCATCACAGCACACAAAGCAAGTGTTCGTTAACCATCCTACAAACTGGGTGATCAGCAGGTAATGTTGCAGATATTTCACATCCTAACAAGGTACTTGGCTCCTTACTTGTACACATACAGGGATTTTTCTGTGCTTTAGAGTTTTGTGTTCACGTGTAATGCATTTAAATTTTTCCTATTTTAAGAAACAGGGAAATAGATTTCCAAATAGCATTTTCTCACTGAACATCTAGTTTCCAGGAACGGATTGCTTATGCTGAGTGCCTGGAAGTGTTTGGTATTATTATACATACATGTAAATATATGAAAGAGGCCAGGGAGGTTATACATTTAACCAATTAATAGTGGTTACCTTTGGAGGATGAAAGGAGGATGACGAGGGGTAAGAATTAAGAAGAAATCTTGCTTTATTTATACTGTTTGAATATATTATAATGAAAATGTATTTGTGTATTATACGTGTAATTAAAAATAAATAAAAGGAATGGGGGAAAAAATAAAACTAAGAAAGGTCAAAAAGCTGTTCTTTGAAAAAATGAAAATAAATGAAAGGTGGGAGAAAGGACCATGAGAAGAGGAGGAATAAAGACAGGGTCATTTTGGATTGGAGTTTTTTGGGAAGACAAATAGATAAGGAAGTTTTATGACATGTTATGGTGTGTGCTTCCTTTTTGATTTCCTTTTTTGAGAAACTTCTGGAAAAGCTGACTTTTACTTGTCAAGACCTCTCTGGAGGTGGGTTTGTATGTGTATGTCAGGGGGAGGGTGGTTGGAGATTATCCTGTCCTACGACTGGTCCCAGGATGACCCAGCTTTATCTGGGTTATGTGTGTCAGGACTCTGCATCTCTCAACACTGCCTTCCTTGGTGTGTTGGCTTAATTCTCAGCAGAGACTCAATACATGGCAGAAGAGACAGCCAAAACAGCCCCAAACCTACATCCTCAGAGTTCTTAATCAAGGTGGGGAAAGTCAAGAGCAGAGATATCCTGTTTCTCTTAGGGTTCATAAGGATGATGGATCATGTCATAAAATGTCATGCAAACTCTGGCTGGCTCTGCTTGGAGCACACGCTCAGATCCCAATTGATCACTGTGGTCAGGAAATGGGAACTATGTTGTCCAGTGCCTGACATACTCTGACCCCCCTTAAGTCAAAGCCATTATCATTATTTTTATAGTTATTCTTCTGGAAAGGAGGTGATTTTGGAGGAATTAATTTGATCTGGTAGGAAAGGGCCTGGATTTGGAGTCTGCTACCAGCCTGTGGTGTGAGCTCAGCAAGTCTATTAAGGGGCAACTACCATTTATTGTATGTCTACTCTGAGACAGGTGCTTCACATGTTATTTTATTTCATCTTCACTGCACCCGTGTGAGGTAGGTCCTGTTATAATCCCAATTTTAGAGAAGAGGAAACTGAGGTTTGGAGATGGGCGAGGTAATTTGTCAAAATTGGTATCCAGGTTTGTTACAAAGTTTAAGTTCTTGCAGCTATGATGTGCTGTTCTCAACTTAATCATTCTGATTTTGTGTCCTCATCTGTAACATGGGGATAATAAGAATACCTCACCCATAGGATGGTATTGCTATACCAGCAAATGAGCGGCATACTCAAAAGTGCTTTGTCAATGTTAAAATGCCATACAAATAAAAATTATGATTTCACTAATGCTCGAAATGTACACTTTGGGATGCTGCTGACACTGAAAAGTGCTTGGTTACTGGGGTAAGCGTTCAGGATATAAGGAATGTCAAGGATGAGAAGGGCTGTAGACAGTATCCAACTTGTCTGCTACCTGCCTGGCACCCCTTCACCCCTGGCACCCTGCCCTTCACTACTTCATGTGGTCCTAGGGAGGCTGTCAGTCACAGTGGCTAACTGCCGTCACCACACACTCACACACACCAAGGGGTGGGCACTTGACCCAGTCCTAGCAAATGGTGGTACTTCACCTCCATAGTCAAAGGGATTGGTCCAGGATGCACATGTGGTCAAGGAGACTCAGTCATCCTGAGAATTGCTCTGTGGATCAAGCCATGAGGAGGTAGGCTTGAGCCCACCAGTGGGCATTTCATAACTTCCAACATTTGTGAGAACAAAACCAACACACCGAGAGAAGCAAAGCCTTGACAACAATATTTGAGCTCCTAGACCCAGCTATTCCTGAAGCTCAGCTCTTGGACTTACTAGTTGTATGAGCCAATAAATTCCATTTGGGGCTATAAATCGGGTTTCTGTCGCTTGCGCCGAAAGAGTTCTGAATAATATTTCAGGAGACTTGCTTAAAGTCACTCAGCAAATCAACGGTGCAGCTGGGGCAGGAACAGATCTGATGCTCACTGTTCCTTTCCAGAGAATATACTGCTCTGTTTTTTAAAAACACATTAATTTGGTTTACAATGAAATGGAATTCACATTAGTTTTCATAACTTTGCAAACCCCTTTCGTGTCAGATGTTGTCAACCCCAGGTGGGGACAGGAGAGACAGGCACTGGGCTTCTTACCTTCCTCTCCGCTGTCCCCCCGGTCCCCGTCCTGGCCATCCCGGCCATCTTTGCCTGGAAAGCCCATCCTTCCGACCATTCCTGAGGTCCCTGGGGATCCTGGGGGGCCCGGTGGGCCCTGGGGGCCAGGCAGGCTGCAGATGAGTTGAGGGGAGCTCTTCTGGAAGTCCCTGCGGGCGAAGGCACCAAGCAGCGGGTCGGCCGCACACGGAAGGGCACAGGCCAAGAGCACCCAGGGGATCATGGTGGTCACCTATGGGAGGCAAGAGAGCTGTGAGCTAACTGGGGGTCAGTCAGAAAGGCATCAAGAGGAGGAGAGGGCATCTGGGAGAGACACAGTTGCATTTCTGATCCTTCCTATCTCCCACATCACATACAAGTAGCTGGACAGTGTCATCACATCTTGAGGACATATTTGGATGAGCTGAGTCATGGACTCAGAATACCCTTGGGAGGGCTCCTGCGGGGGAGGCACACGTCCTCACACTGTCACGCTCCAGAGTGGCAGGACTGACAGCCCAGTGACAGCTGCTGGGGAGGAGCTGTGGATGGAGAGAAAAATTCCATGGTTTCATTCAAATATGTGGCATGAATGGAAAGTTACAAGGGCAGAAATATCAATACTTCCAACTGCAGGCGGTGATTTGCAACTAGGCTGCCTCTCCCAGAGGATTTGGGGCAGCACATTGGTGGGTGAGAAGTGAGGTGTCAGCTCTGAGCGAAGGTGCCCCAAGCCTCAACAGCACTGGTGGGCCGTGGGCACAGCTCCTCTGTGGTGGGCTCCCTGTGCACTAGGCCTGGGCTAAGAGCTTTCCACACGTTACTTAATCTCACGGCATCCTTACCGAATAGATACGGAGAGGAAATGGGGGTTCAGAGAAGTTCACAGCATGACTAAGTCAGGCAATTAGCAGTTGGCAGGGCTGGGATTTGAACGAGGCTGGGCAAATCCAGAGCTTGTGTGCTTTGCTTCAGGCTACACTGCTTTTTTTTTTTCTTTTTTCCCAGTTAAAAAATAATAAAAATGATACACTCACATTGTTATAAAGTCAAATAATACCATAAAGCTTATAATGAAAAATTGTGTGTGATCTTCATACCCACCCCTCAACCCTCGCCCACTCCAAACTCTTTTGGGTATTTCTTCTGGCATTTACTGACATTAAAAGACAATATGCTTACATGGTTTCTTTTTAACAATTTTGGACATTTCCTTTTGAACTCCTGTATGTGACAGATGAGGATTCAGCCCTCCTCCGTCACTCTAGGACCCTGTTTTCTCTCCCTCATGCAGTTCAGATATAATCTTTGACTGAATCAAAATTCACTCTGAATTATTGTGTCTTGTTTACTGCTAAGCTAAGCACTGTACTATAATTATACTTCCTTTCTTACACACACTTTTCTTACTGGAGATATTAATAATTTTATTTGCTTAGTTCTCTACGCCACTATTTTCTACATTATCGAATGTATCAGATAATTTACCTCTTCCGTTTATTTTCCTAAAGACATAAGTCCTGGAGCCCTCCATTCTCTTTTTCCAACCTTTGTACATGCTAAGCTGTCACCCCAGGATTTTCCTTTATAACCATCATGGCAATTGTCTTTGCCTCTCTCCTGCGTTGTATCTCCTGCTTTACGAATCCCATGTCTTGTCTTTCTCTTATTTTATTTTATTTTTTCACTCTCTCATTTTGGTGGCACATTTGGTGTAATAGCTTCCTGGAAAAGACGTGTGGGATATAATTTTTTGGGGACAATTTGCAAGTCTCAATATGTCTTAATTTCACACCGTGTCCTTAAGGCTGGGGCATGATCACACCAGAGACCAGAGTGTTATGTGCCCAGACATTATCTACCTCCAGCCCCTCACCGGGAAGATGCAGAAGCCAAGGTCCAGAGCAGAAATAAGCCACTTGTTCAAGATCTCTCAACAAACTGGCTCAGTCACTTTGTGACCAACAGCCTCTCTCCCTGGAATGAAACCAGGAGAGAGAACATTCCAGGTATGACTTCTTGCCTCTAAGGTGAGCTCTGAAGTGGTAACTGGCTTTGTGACTTTAGGCAAGCCCCTTTCCCTCTCTGGGCCTCAGTTCCCCCCCTGAAAAATAAGGGGTTGGTTTCTACACTCGAGCATGCATCAGATCCACCTGGAGGGCTTGTCCAAACCCAGACTGCTGGGTCCCCCCCAGAGTTTGTGATTTGGTAGGTCTGCGTTGCGGCTGGAAGATTTGCATTATTATGTGGTATGTGAGGGACACTGATGCTGTCGGTTCACGGACGCATTTTGAGGACCACTGGACTAGATGATTTCTAAGCCCCTTCACCTCTGATGCTGACTGAGACTTTCAGAGTCCACTTGGCCCTCTCTTACTAGATATGAAGTCTTGCTGGCTTCTCCGTTCCCGCACAGCCTTCAGCTGCCTCATCACAGCCTTCAAGCATGAGGGGGCTCCCCGCAGCCGTGGCACTGGCAGTAGGGGAGGACCACTGCTCAGGTCTCACCCTTGGAGCTCACAGTTCCCTCCTGGGCCCTCAACCTCCCTTCCCTTCACATGCTGCTTTGTCTGAGGCCTGGGAGCCTGTCCAGACCACTGCGCAACCTCTGGAAACAGACCGATTCTACCTTTCCTCCTGACCCCTCCAAATCTTTAACCCTGGGAACAGATGAAGGGGAGAGAAGACCAGGCCTCCCCTGCCAGGGAGAGGAGGGGAGACTGCAGCACTGCACTGTGCTGCCACTCGGGGGCCTGGTCTAGTTCCAGCTCCAAGGTTCACCAACCTGGTGACTTTGGATAAGTTACTTTCCTTCTCTGGACCTCAGAGAATAAATGTCACAGAGGTGTCCCTGGCTAGGTAGAGATGATCTAGTACCAGATACTGCCTTAAATAACATGACATCATATAGTAACAAAGTTACTGTCTTTTCAGTTTCTGTAATCCTGATGAATTGAAGAAAAAAGTTTCAGTTTGGTGATAGTACATTTTTCATGCCTCTATACCCCTTTCTAATATCACTTTTGCACAAAGAACACTGTCTTCTGTGGCAGTGCACACCCATTATTAAAGAATCTTGAGCAAGGCTCCACAAATAAGCATGGAAACCTTGGAAACCCCCAGACAGGGCCACAGCGCCAGGGACCCTGGGACAGAGCATCTGCTAGGATGCAAGGAAGGCCTGTGGCACAATGTAAAGAAAGGGACTTGACAGGGGCACAGGTTAGGTCTGGGTATCTAGCCCTTGGGAGAGGGTGCAAAGAAAGACTTAGTGGGTCAGGGAAGTAGGGTGTTAAAATCAAAATTCTCACCTGAGCACCAGGACACACGAGAGGCTGCATGCTCAATTGAGAGGTCAGGCCAAAGTGAAGAAATGACAAAGGAATAGTTTGAGAGCTCATTCCATAACTCTGGGCACTCTTGGATTTTACTGAATAAAATGCAACCCGTGTGGTGGGGAAGGGGAGGAGGCGTGGAAATGAATCTGAGGCCTGCCTCTGGAAGCTGGTGGGTGGGAAAGTGGCTGGTTGCTGCATGAAAGGGGGAAGAGAGAGCTCTCAGTTGCACAGAAACCAGGCTGGCTGCCTTCTCGCCTGCCTTCTCTGGTAGACAGAAGGTGCCAGACATTCCGCAGCCCCAGCCGGCCTGAGCTGGAGGCACCAGGACAGAAAGTGAGGGGCCCAGCAGTGATAACCATGCAGGGTGGATGCCTGAAAACCAGAAGCTGAGGGCGAGGCCTGGACTTGCTGGCAAAAGAAAGTGTGGTGGCCCGCTTCACGGCTGTTACAGTCAGAGGGCTCAACCTGGGAACCGCCAAGGAGCCCGCAGAGGGCCCCCAACAAAAGAGACGTCCTTGTCTGCCAGGCCCAGACGGGCCGAGGAGCTTAGCCCTGTTCCTGCCAAGAAACAAGAATCCCCCTGCTGTCTGTCCCTTTACTTCTCCTTCCCCTCGTTCCTTCAGCCTAGAAAGAGGTGAGCTGAGAAGGGGGGCAGGTGGTCCAGCCAGTCTTACACCTGCACTGGGGGACAGGAAGAAGTCTCACCTTTGGTGCCACCTGGGCTCCACATGGGCTGCATAAGTGATAGTGGGAGGTGGGAGGCAAACTCGGTGGAAGTTACATGCATGATGGACTTTGGAAAACTGTCCTAGGCATTCCCCAGGCCCCAGGAATCTCCATCTCCTTCCCTTGTCTACTTGATGAGAATCTTACAAAACTGGTCTTAGTGTTACTTGTGAGCTGGGACACATCTGGGGCCCCAGAAGAGAAACCGACTTCTCAAAGCAGGTTTGAAATAGTTTGGAAAGTTGCAACCTGCTTTGGGACAAGGGAGGGAGGGAGGGCGGAGGAAGTGAGCTGAGAGAGGGGCTCACTGAGTGATCCCGCTTAGTGATGCTGGCCCAGGGTGGGCCCCAGTGGCGGGGCGGAGGCTCTGGAACACGCAGGGAGGAAGGGATTTCTCAGAGCTGGAGCCTGGAGGTTCCTGAAGCAGCTCGAGCCAGGAACTGTTTTGGAAACAAAGGCGGGGAGACTAGGTTCTGGTTCCAAACCTAGAGGGAGGGAGCAGAGTGTCTCTGTTTCAGAGGGGCACCTCTGAAAAAACCAGCTCCAAATAGCCCTGCTCCCAGCCTACTCTCCACACCACAGTGGTGGAAAAACCTGGGGATGAGGGCTTGGAGGGGGGCCAAGGCTGCAAGGCATCCAGACAGGTGAACTCTTGCTGGGTCTTAAAAATAAACTTAGGATGACAAACTTGAAGAGAGCCCCAACGGGCCATTTTAGCCAACCTCATTGGTTACTGACAGGGAAACTGAGGCAGAAGCAAACTGACTTAACTGGACACCTACAAACTTCCAGGCACTGTGCAAAGCTCTTTATTGGAATTATTTTATTTGAAGTTTACAATAAACCCTATGAAGGCAGTAAACTTATAGTCCCGTTTTTCAGAGGAAGAAACAGAGGCTTGGGGACTTCCCTGGTGGTCCAGTGGTAAAGAATTTGCCTTCCAATGCAGGGGACGTGAGTTTGATCCCTGGTCGGGGAACCAGGTTCCCACATGCCGCGGGGCAGCTAAGCTTGCGCACCACAACTACTGAGCCCGCGAACCTCAACCGCGAGCCCACACACCCTGGAGCCCGTGTGCCACGACTAGAGAGAAGCCTGCATGCTGCAACGAAAGATCTCGCATGCCTCAACGAAGATCCCGTGTGCCACAACTAAGACCCAATGCAGCCAAAATAAATAAATAAAATATTAAAAAAAAAAAGAAACAGAGGGTCTGAGAAGTGAAATGATTCTACCCCAAATCACACAATTCGAGTACTGGGGAGAACATTTGAACATGTGTCTGAGGGGCTCTGAAGACTATATGTAATGTACTATGCCTTGTTCCCTTCCCTGCTATTTTATTTTTCCCTGTCTTATAGAAGAGTAAACTGAAGCTCGGAGAGGTTAATTTGCTCATGTTTATACAACTTGTTCATGGCAGAAGTTACATTTGAACTTGGGTTTGGCAGACCTTAACACCCAAATGCTTTCCATTATGTCAGTGTTTTTTGGATTTTTCTTCCGAAATATCTGAAATTACAGAAGAGACCTTGAAGCATAGGCCAAAGCCACACACAGCAACAGAGAAATTTCTTTGATGTCTCATCTTTTATTATATCATATAAAATACATGGTTAAGAAAATGTAAAAGTGATGCTTTTTCTCCTTCAGGGTACTTGAGATTGATGCTTGAGGAAACCTCCTGTCCTTTGAGAGGCCCACACGTGGTTTAGCCAAGGTGATGGGGGGCAGCCTCTGAGCCCTGACATCCCACCATTGGGATGCCCCTTTGGAGTATTAACGGGGTGTCCCCAGGGGCTGAACCAAAAGACCAGGGTGCACAAAGCACCTCCCCTTCAGCCCCATCACCTCATTCCTTGCTTAGAGCCGTCAAGAGCCTCCAGCCTTGTCTCTTGCTGCCTCCACTGGCACTCTCCAAGCCCAAGCCAGAGAGATCCTTTATAAACGTAACTCAGCCACATCACTTCCTGGACGGTCTTACTCCAGTGGCTGCTGGCTGCAAATAGCAAACCCTTGATGTGGCCCTAAAGGAAATGGCCCCCTGCCTCCATCCTAACCCTGGTTCTTCCCCTCTCTTCCTGCACCCCCCCCCATTTCAGGCGAAGCTCCATTTCACCCTTTTGCCTGCAACCCGGGGGCCCACCCTCTTGGCATGCTGGCTCGTTATCTATTGTGTTTCAGCTTAAATGTCACTTCCTCCAAGGCCTTCCTCTCAGACAGCTCTCCCTTTGGAGCCCAGCTCCTTGTCCTGTCTTTCCAGCCCTTACATCTCACCCGTATTCACTGCATTTGTCTGCTTGCCCACTTACTGGGCCTCTCCCGTTAAAATGGAAGCCCCATGGGAGCAGGGACACCAGCTATATCCCCAGGGCTTCCAACTTCTTTGCTCATAGCGGGTATTCAAGAAATATTTGCTTGGTTAATGCGTGATTATTCACGGTGAATTAATTCTCGGTGAAGAGAAAACAAGGCTGTGGCCTAAATCCAAAAGGGCCCTGATACCCCTGGATTCAAAGAAGTTTTCTCCTTTCCCCAGTTTTTCTAACCCAAACCCGATCCAATTCTAATCCCTCCTTCCTTTGACCTCCTATAGCACAGGGCCCCTACCCCCATTCCAGGGAGGGGGCTTGCAGAATATTTTACATACAGCAGGTACTCCATAAATGTCTGTTCAATTGATAAGAAAAAATAAGCATTAGTCCTTCTTCACCTTTAAAAAAACTATCTTAGTTCCTAAATTGTCCTTGCTGGTGTAAGTTGACCAGGGAAGGCTGCCTGGTAGTCTTCCTGCTGAGGGGAAAATAATGTTACTTGGCTCAACCCCCAAAATGGAATCATGAGGTGCTAAGCTGGGATGAAGTTCTTTAGTCTGGTTTTAATTTACCCAGTCCCTGGGTTCCTCATCTCTGAGTTAAGTAGCTCATGATTCGTAAAGACAAGTGTTCTAGGAAAACACTAGACGCTTAAAGGGCCCCAGCCTGAGGTCCCCTGTCAGAGGCGGAGCCTTCCTCCTCCTTGCTCTTGCCCTTAGCTCTCAGGACATGAACCCCTGGTTCCCTCCCAAGGGCCCTCTATTCAGACTGTGATGTGAGAAGGGCCAGCAGTGCGGATATGGGTCTCTCAGTGCCTCTACCGGAATGTGGAAACTCCAGGGACACTTGTCTGGGCCTTGAGCAACGTGGCTGAGCCTGAGTTCTGCACAATCTCCCTTGGAGACCGGAAGATATAAATTGTGCTCAAATAAATTTGACCTGTTGGTTATGAGGTTGGACACACTGATAGGTAGGGATGGTGTTTCACTCCGTGACTAAGAGCTGTGGGAAACACAGCCACTTAGTTTCCTCAACTATATCCAATGGAATAATAGTATACCTACCTCACGGAGTTCATCCAGGAACAATGAGATAATGTATTCAAAGCTTCTAGCCCCGAGTGTGACACAGTAACCCTCTCCCTCAGAAGCCGTCAGATAGCTGCCTGCCCCATGTTTCAAGTCTCAGGGCTAATACCTCCTCAGAGAGGCCCACCCCTGCTTGTTTGCTCAGACCACCCTGGTCCTCCTTCCAAAGCACTTGGCCCGAGTTGTGATTATACATTTTTTGTTCCTTGGCTCATTAACTTTCTGTTGTCTGTCTTCTCCCTGGAGTGGAAGGTCCAGGAATGCAGAGGCCCTGCCTGTCTTGCTCTCTGTTATGACCACAGCTTAGCACGGGGTCTGCCCTGCCCACAGTAAGAGCTCAACTCACAGCTGTTCAACGGCCTTGAATGAAATGGTCACTCGTGTAACAAAAGAGCAAAGGGAGCAAAAGGATGACAAAACCACACTTGGCTACTGAGGGAAACCCAAGGAGAACACTGGTCTTGGATTCAGAACATGTGGGTCCCAGGCCTGGTTTTATAACTCACTGGCCACGTGGAAAAAGTCATTTCCTCCTAGCCAGGCCTCATTTTCTCACCCGTAAGATGGAGATCATAACCCTCACCCCATCTGCCTTACAGAGTTCTCCTGAGAATCAAACTAGATAACCAGTGTTGAAAGCAGAACATGATACAGAAGTTAGAGCCTTGTTTAAAATCGTAACTGCCACCAACTGCAGCGGAACTAACAGCGTGCAGTCCTGACCTCCCACTAGGAGCCCCTGGAGTGTTTCAGGTGGAGGACACCTGAGCCTGATGCAGCCGGGCAATTCTCCCTGCGTTTGCAGTTAAAAGGAAAGGGCTGGTGATGCGATTGGGGTGACGCTTGCTCGCAGATGAAGCTCACTGAAAATTCGCTTTGATGGGAGCAAAATTTCCATGATGAAAACACCCCATGCCCTCCCTGAATTCCAAGAAGCAAATTGGAAACAGCTTCTCTGAGAAGCTGACAGAGGCCGATGGGAGGAGAAAGGGTCTGGCTGCCGTTCCTCCCGCAGTGCTCACGGAACCAGCCCCCTTTCCTGGGATCTGGAGACCAATGCCCATTTGGAAACACTCCAGCACTGAGTCTACATACAGAGGATTAAAAGTCATGGGGCCCACTTGCCAAGAGGCCTCAGAAAATATTTGATCTGCTGTTTTCTCCTCCCCCCCACCCCCGTGCCCCTGTTTTTGGCTCAGTCTAGAAAGAGGTCCAATACCAAAGCAAGACCTAATGACGGAGCAGGAGCCAGGATCTCGCGAGGTTTGTCTCAGCGGGAACTCGAACGGCACCGCGGAAGTCAGCGTGGCGGGCCCTGCGTTACCGCCACCAAGGTCTACTTTCTGACAGATACGCCCAAACTCTTACACACCAACACGCGTGGCATGTGATGTGGTGGGCGTGGAGCCCACCCTCTGGGTCCCTGGCTGCTTCACGTGGGACTTAAGTCCTCGAAGTGAGGGCCAGAGTCAGGCTCCCGGGCGGCTGAAGCCAAAGCCGTCAAGCTTTGGACCTGCCCACAGCTGTTTTCCGCCCTGGAGACCAAGGACCGCAGTGAGAGAAGCAGGCAGCTGACGTGTGGGGTGTGAAGACGGGCGAGGAGGCCCGAGGGTGTTCAGAGCCCTGTATCCAGCTTCTCCTGAGGGCCGGCCTCCGAGTGGCCGACCAGAGCGCTGCCCCATAGGAGGAGGATGTGAGACGCATGTGTCATTTTAAGCGGTCTCACTGCCACGTGAAAAAGGTAAAAAGAAGCAGGTGAAATTAATTTTCATATGTTATTTCGCCCGGTATATCTCAAATATCATCATTTCAACATGTAATCAATGTAAAAATTGTTGAGGCATTTTACATTCTTTAAGTGCCACTAAGTCTTCGAAGCCCAGTGTGTATCTCACACTTGCAGTACTGGCCACGTTTCAAGTGCTTGATAGCCACACTGTGGGTATTGTATTAGATGGAAGCAGAGTTGCTGGAGTTGAAATCCCACCAACTAACTGTGGGACCTTCTCCAAGTTACTTATCCTCTCTCCCTCATCCTCATCCTCTCCAAAATGGGGACGATAATAATAGTACCTACCTTAGAAGGTTTTTATGAGGATTTAATTTTCCTAGAGTAAGGCCTGCCCTATGGAAGAGATATAAAAGCATTAGCTATTATTTGTCCTTCTGAAAAGCAAACAAGATGGATGTTGAAAGCAAAACATGATACAAAAATTCAGACCTTGTTTAAAATTGTCACCAACAGCAGTTCAGCCAACGGAAAAACACCCTGACCTCCTCCATGAGTCCTGTGGCATTTCAGGTGGAGGCCCCTGTAGGCTCCTAATAAATTCTCCATTTTCAGGTAAGATAGTTTGAGTTTTATTTCTGTCTGTTGCTACCAAAGGAGATTCCTAGGGAGGCTTGGCCTTCACTCCTGCCGTTCCGTCCTGAGGGAAGGATGAGGGTGTTTGGCTTGGCCCTGTACCCCTGATCCACCTGGTTTGTTCAGGCTCCACAGTACAGAGATAGGTGAATCAATGGGAGAGTGTTTATCTCATCAAGTGACAGGAGGCCAAATGGGCTATCACGTATGCAGGTACTTGGTACCATGGCTTGGAAAGACTGCCTAATAAATGGTGTGGCTTATTCTTATTGCCTTGGAGGCCAGATACTGGGGATCTGAAGATGAAAAGATGTGGTTGCTGCTTTTAAAGGGCACACCATCTGGTTATACTGAGGGTCCCACCTGACCTACCTATACCAGGAGAGAAAGCAAGCCTTGCTCCTCTTTTCTCTTTAATACAGGCTCCCCTGAGGAGCATCCAGGACCATACAGAAGGCAGGGGAAGGAAATTTGGGGGTTAGATGATTCCTTGGAAAGGTGTAGAAAGGACTGTGCTTGAAGATCCAGGAACTGAGGGAGAGGAACAAAGTCTGAACTCTGAAGGGCTGGGGAGAAAAAGCTAAGTTTTTTTTTTTGTGTGTGGTACGCGGGCCTCTCACTGTTGTGGCATCTCCCGTTGCGGAGCACAGGCTCCGGATGTGCAGGCTCAGTGGCCATGGCGCACGGGCCCAGCCACCCTGCAGCATGTGGGATCCTCCCAGACCGGGGCATGAACCCGCGTCCCCTGTATCGGCAGGCGGACTCTCAACCACTGCACCACCAGGGAAGCCCACTAAGTTTTCCTTGACTTCCCTGGGCTTGCTGGTTTCCATGGAGTCACTTCCAGTCAGGCTGTGATGGGCATTCAGGGTAACTCTAAAGATCTGACACAATGCTAGCCTTCGAGAGCACAGAGCTGAGCTGGTGGTTAAGTAATGGTTAAGAGTCATTTTCTAGCTGTTTGACCTCTGTTAAGTTATTTAATCTCTCAGTTTTCTTGTCTGTGAAATGGGAAAAGCAATGTGTATCGTCTTATTTGAATCATTTGAATTTGAAATAGCATGGTATAAAAAAATTTATTGTTTCACTTTATGAGTGAACGTTTGTCAAGAACCTTGCAAGGCTATTCTAATAGGTAAACAGAAATTCTCATGGGTAAACAGAAATACCTGCCATCCTTCAGCTGTATTGAATTACACCAGTTTGAATTATTTGAGGTCTTTAGGAATGTCTCCATGAGTAATTTGATTGCTCATACTTCCATTATAGAGTAACTGTGAATATTAAATAGGATCATTCAGTAACAGCCCACAGGAGGCACTCAGTAGTAGTAGTGTTATTCTGATATAATTGCACTATATGAAAACAATGAGAGATATAATGGGAGAAGGAATAATGAGCAGACCTGGGTCTGCTGTTTCCTCATCTGTAAAATGGTGAGAACAGTGAGCTTGTGAGGAGTTGAACAGTTGTGAGCTTTGGGATAAATGGCACTGAAGGCAGTTGTAACAGCTGAGGTGATTTTACAGCATGGCATGAATGCAAAGGTGCAGGATTTCTACAGGTGTGCCCTACTTTAAACAAGGATGTAAAATTGGAATTTTGTCATTCAGTGATCAGATTTTTGTTAAGATTGCAATGTGCAAGGACCTCTGGCTGAGAACTATGGAAGATGGTCCTGCCACCAAGGAAGTTATAATCTAGACAAGGGGTGACCAGCTGGCTTATCAATGACATTATGCAAACCATAGACTGCACCATGCTTCTGGTTTTTTTTTGTTGTTGTCTTTTTTTTTTTAACGTTTGAACTTGTTGCCAATGTAAAATTTGGGAGATTTTATGTTAAAATCAAGATTTCAAAATAAAATACCTAGAATAAATCTAACCAAGGACGTAAAAGGCTTGTACTTGGAAAACTGTAAGGCACTGATGAAAGAAAACGGAAAGATATACCATGCTCACGGATGAAAGAATTAATATTGTTAAAATGACCATACTACCCAAGGCAATCTACAGAGTCATTGCAATCTCTATCAAAATACCAATGGCATTTTCCACAGAACTAGAACAAATAATCCTAAAATTTTTTTTTAATAATCCTAAAATTTGTGTGTAAACACAAAAGACCCCCAAACAATAGCCAAAACAATCTTGAAAAAGGGGGACAAAGCTGAAGGTATCACACTCCCTGATTTCAAACAATACTACAAAGCTGCAGTAATCAAAACAGTATGGTTCTGGCACAAAAAGATACACTTAGATCAATGGAAACAGAATAGAGAGCCCAGAAATAAACCCACAGTTGTATGGTCAATTAATCTATGACAAAGGAGGCAAGAATATACAATGGGTCAAAGACAGCCTCTTCAATAGATGATGTTGGGAAACTGGACCACTTTCTTATACCATGTACAAAAATAAACTCAAAATGGATTAAAGACTTGGAATCATAAAACTCCTAGAAGAAAAGATAGGCAGTATGCTCTTTGATATTGGTCTTAGCAATATTTTTTTTTAATATGCCTCCTCAGCCAAGGGCAAAAGTAAAAATAAACAAATGGGACTACATCAAACTAAAAAGTTCATGCACAGGAAAGGAAACTATCCACAAAATGAAAAGACAACCTACTGAATGGGAGAAGATATTTGCAAACAATATATCTGATAAAGAGTTAATGTACACAATATACAAAGAACTCATACGACTCAACAGCAAAAAGACAACCTGATAAAAATTGGACAGAAGACCTGAATAGACATTTTTCTAAAGATGGCCAACAGACACGTGAAAAGATGCTCAACATCACTAATCATCAAAGAAATGCAAATCAAAACCACGATATCATCTCACACTTGTCAGAATGGCAGTTATCAAAAAGACAACAAATAAGTGTTGGCCAAAATGTGGAGAAAAGGGAACCCTTGTGCACTGTTGGCGAGACTGTAAATTGGTGCAGCTACTATGGAAAACAGTAAGGAAGTTCCTAAAAAAATTAAAAATAGAAATTCCATATGGTCCAGAAATTGCACTTCTGGGAAAATGCATATCTGAAGAAAACAAGAACACTAATTTGAAAAGGTACATGCACCCTTATGTTCATTGCAGCACTATTTACAATAGCCAAGATATGGAAGCAACCTAAGTGTCCATCTATAGATGAATGGATAAAGAAGATATATATAATGGAATATCACTCAGCCATAAAAAAGAATGAAATCTTGACATTTGTGACAACATGGATGGACCTAGAATGGACCTAGAGAGTATTATGCCAAGTGAAATAAGTCAGACAGAGAAAGACAAATACCATATGATTTCGCTTACATGTGGAATCTTAAAAACAAAACAAATGAACAAACATAAAACAGAACAGACTCAGAGATACAGAGGACAAACAGATGGTTGCCAGAGGGGAGGTAAGGGAGAAGATGGGTGAAACAGATGGAGAGTGAGAGGTACAAACTTCTAGTTATACAATAAATAAGTCACAGGAATGTAATGTACAGCATAGGGAATACAGTCAATAATATTGTAATAACTTTATATGGTGACAGATGGTAACTAGACTTACTGTGGTGATTATTTTGTAGTGTGTAAAAATATTGAATCTCTATGTTGTACATTTGAAACTAATATCATAACTCAATTATACTTCAAATAAAAAAAAAGATTTCCAGCTTTTCTTGAGAATCTGGAGGATCTGCAGCATTCTGGCAGGGCACCAATTGGCTACCTCTTGGACAAGGTGTTATGGGCTGAATTGTGTTTCCCCAGAATTCATATGTTGAAGTCCTAACCCCCAGAAGCCCAGAGTGGGACTGTATTTAGATATGAGATCTTTAAAGAGGTAATTAAGGTCAGACAAAGTCATATGGATGGGCCCTAATCCAATATGACTAGTATCTTTATAAGAAGAGGAGATTAGGACATGACACCCAGACCAAGGGATAACCATGTGAGGTCACAGTCAGAAGGTGGCCATCTGAAAGCCAAGGAGAGAGCCCTCAGAAGAAACCAAATCTGCCATCCCCTTAATCATGGACTTCTAGCTTCCAGAACTGTGAGAAAATACATTTTTGTTGTTGAAGCCACCCAGTCTTTGTGACTTTGTTATGGCAGCCCTAGCAAAGTAATACACAGGACCTATATTCTTCAGTGTCAAGTCTTCACCACTCCTAAATGTCATGCATCCTGTTCACTTATGTATCATGCACGGCCTTTGTTGGCGTATGATCTAGAGGAAGAGGGTATTCTCCATGTGTTTGTTCTGCATGTATGTTGTGTGTTCTTATTTCAAAGCTCTGATGTTCGTTTTCTCCTTTAATTCTCCCCACAGTTCTAAGAGGCTGATGCTATCATCCCCATTTGGCAGGAAAGAATACAGAACTCAGAAAAGTGAAGTCATTTTTCCCAGGTCAAAGCTGGGATGTAACCCAAGCCTGTTGATTCAGGGCCCAGGGCTCGTGCCCCTCTATCACGGCCCCTCTGCTTGGGCACAGGACCCATGCACATAAAGCCTTAACTAACAGGGCAGCTGCGTGTGTGTGTTATAGAAGTAAGCCAGTTACAGCAATGCACAAATCCAAAGGAATATTATTTCCTTGAAAAAAGATTTGGCATAGAATTCCCTTCAAAAGTAAACCTAGATTGGAATTTGATTAACAGAAATCTGACTTATGCAGGAGTTCACCTGATGGAGGTAAAGCCAGCTTGGCAGTCCTCTGACCTGGAGGAAGGAGTGGGGGAAGCTGTGAGTATATACAGGGTCTGTGTTGCCCCATGATGAACATTCAGGAGTAGAAAGCACCAGACACTGGGACTGTAGGAAAGAAGGTCCAGTTATCTATGTCCAATCTGCAGGTGAAGATGAGAGGAGGAATAGCAAGATAGGGAAGAATGGAGGGATTTGCAGAGAAAGAAGTAACTTCTTGGGGGAATTTGCTGAATATTTGATGGAGGCCGAGTAGGTTTGAGATGCCCCAGACTTGTGAAAGAAATCTCAATTCATTTGTGTAATGACACACTGTACACGGGAACAAAGTATACGCACATATGGAAATATGGCCAGTGTACACTGTTAAGTGAAAAAGCAAGTTGCAGCAGGGAATGTCAAGTATGATTTATCCTTGAGTTTAAACAAGATAGACACAGATAAATAGAGACGTGTATGTATGTTTGTGGGGGAAATTCCTGAAAGGACACACATCTTGTTAAAGGGGTTACCTCCCAGAATTGGGAAGGAGTGTGTGACCTTTCACTTTTCGCTTTCCACCTTTTTGTACTGTGTGAATTTTTTAAGGTAAGCATTGTCAGTTTTGTATCATTTAAAACAAAAGGTAACCCGAAGGCTTAAGGATTGGAAGACAGTCAAGGCTGTGTCCCTGCTAAGGGATGGGGAGAAGTCAGACATCTGGGAAGAAAGGAAGGCTGTGCTGCTCTGGATGTATTAGAAAGAAGGGCAGTAGTGAGGTTCTGAAAAGTGTGGAAGGTTTGCCAAGCGGCAGTTGAAAGTGAGCATACTGGATATGATTACCAGATAACGGAATGAATCAGAGAAAAGCTGTGCAGATGGGAGGGCAGAAATGGAGGAGCAGAGAGGACTTGGAACACTAACTGAGCATCAGCCTTGCACTGGCACATATAGGACACTGTCGTTGCTATTGCTGCTGGTTCAGTGGGGTCTCTGGGAGATGGCCAGTCTAAGGAGGTGACCCTTGAAGGGTTCCACGCAGGACAGTTTTGCAGTCAAAGGGTAGAGGACAATTGCACTGAGGTTGTGCAAAGGATTCAGGCTTTAGGGGAGAGGCCTGGACTGGGAGGCTGCAGGGAGCCAGTGCAACCGTTTAGTTGAGAGGAACAGCCCTGGAATGGGGCAGTGGCAGTGGGGATGGAGAAATAAGAACAAAGTAAATAAGACAAGGCTTGGAGACAAGTAGTGGGGAGGGAGAGTGAAGAGAGTTGTGAAGAAATGGGTGCAAATCTCAGCTTGCCTGTCTGTATGATATATTTGATTAAAGAAATGTTGTCAAGAGTCAATTAGATAATGCACTTGATAAGTAACTATGATTGTTAGCTCGGGTATTGGGCTCAGACTTACCAGGCTTCAAATCCCTTTACCACCAACTACTAGCTGTGCAACCTGAGCAAGTCATTAACGTCTCTGAGCCCGGTGCCCCTTCTGCAGGTGGTGATAACCTGTTGTCATGGAAACGAAAGAGCTTAAGTGGAGGGCTGGCAGGGCCTGGCACAAAATAGGTGCAGGACAAATGGTCGAGCTATTACTATTAACGATAAAACCTCTGAGCACAGAGCCTGGCACACGGTAAGCGCTCAGTAAATGTCAATTCATGTTGTAATTCATAAGGCTGCCCGGCCTGCAAAGAGGGGGTGTTGGCAGTACCCTCCCTCCCCCTCCCCGCCCGCACTTTCCATCCCTGCCGGAGGGTGGCGGGGGTGCGGACTGGGCAGACCGCGCAGACACTTACCCTCAGCGCCGCCGGCCACGTCCAGACGGGTCTGCAGCCACGAAGCTCTGGGCCGTCCCGCCTTCCGTAGCTGCAGCCCAGCTGGCTCCCGCCCCGGGCATACTTTTCCCATCCCGTCATGGGCGGGAGAGCTCTCCGCCGGGTCACGTGGGCCGGCCCGCAGCGAGGCGCGCTCTCTTGGGCATCGGTTGGGAAAAACCTTTTAGCTCCGGCAACAACTTGAGTGTGTCGATGCATCGCTCTGTGCGTAGAACTTGTCAGTGCATTTGAAATTTTCTGTGCACGAGAGTGATTGTTACCCAGGCGTTTGCAAGTGCGTGGGTATGTGTGCATGTGTTTGAAGAAGCATGTGTGTTGCTTGTACATGAGCATTCATCTCGCTGTGGATCTAGGGGTTGTGCTGTGGGCATGACAGCTTATAACAGAGTACCTCTTCCTGTGTACTGAATGTGTGTGTACTTGAGAGTGATTAGGAATCGTGTGTACATGTTTAGTTTTGTGTGTGTGTGTGCATGCATAAGTGCATGTGCCCAAACATACATCAGGGCTGTGTCTGCACATATATACGCACATATCCAAGCTTGCAGCTTGGTGTGCAACAGAAGTGTACTTCAGTTTCAGTGTGTACACAATAGTTGCTGGATATATGTGTTGGGTGCACATTTAAATGTCTGTATGAGTCAGCAGTAACTTCATATCAGTGTGTATGTGCATAATGCTGTGTGGCACCTGTTTGTGCGGTGGCTCATTCTGTATGTGTTTCTATGTATATGTGCCTTGGTGTGGATTTGGTCCATAATGTGAGTGTGCACATACATAATAATGGACAGGCACCCCTGTGTCCCAGCCCTCATCTCCATCCTCCCCAGAAGATGAGGCTTCGCTGGCCTCACTAACTGTCTGCCCAGCCTCAGGTCATTTAGAGACATGCCCCTGCTTGAGGACCCCAGCTCCCAGATGGGCAGAGTGACCATGTTTAGGTAGCAAGCAGACACTAGAGGAAAGAAAAGTCATCAGAGGCCTGGGTTTTGCTTCTCTCTATTCCTTCCACTGCTCTCTTCCACTAGCTACCAGTATTTCACTTGGCTGCCAGAGCATCAGGTGAACAGATGGTCTATGACCCAAGGTTTATAGTCAGAATTTTAATGCAGATATGCATTAGAATTCTCAAGCTGGTTCCGCCACCTTAGCCAAGTTAGTTATCTCATAGGTGGTATTTCATTTCTGAAAAGGAGGAAGAATAATAATTATATTACCTGCACTGTCTTTCCCCCTAGAGTTGGGACACTCACTCATAGAGATGTTTGGTAAACAATCAAACTATGTAGAGAATTATTATTAATATTACATAAATATTATTTGAGGATGAAAGTTAGTGGGCTTAGCAAACATTTAATAAGCATCTATTACGTGTCAGTCCCTGGCTAGGTGCTGGGGATCTAGAGGTAAACCAAATAGGCTTGGTGCCTGGCCTCGTGGAACTTAGAGTCTAGTGAGGATGATACAAGTGGTTTCATGTGAAATAAGTGTTGCAGAAGAGGAAGACACTGAATATGAAACTGGGAGGCCAGGGGAAGGCCTGGGGAAGTGATGTCCAGTTGAGCCTGAGGGAGAGGGTGAGAGCTCTAAACATGACTGAAAGATGACACGTGCAGTGGGGTTTAGTGTGTCAATTCACAGGTGGCTGGAAAGGGGACCTCTGTCCACCACCCCCTCTGGGTACCTTGGTCTGTTCCCAGATGTGTCAGGAATGGAAAAGGTGAGGGATCCTGGCTTAGGATGCCAGGAGGCCATTCAGAATCTAAAGGGCTCAGGAAAGCCCCTCTCCTAGGGTAGAGTAAGAATCTCCATGTGTTATGCATGGGACTCCACTGCGACACAAGTTGAAATCACTGGCATGCCCTTATTGGCAAGAAGATGGTTAATGAACAGTATAGGGAAGGGCAGTGGTGCCACACTCAGCACCCAGTAAATAAATGTTTACTGGTTGGCTGAATGGGAACAGATGTTTTTCCAGCATTTGGAGGAGTCCTGGAACCCAGGTCCCCTGAAGCTCCCCCTTGGGGCCTTGTCCTGTGGATCCTTGCAGTGGTGATGGCATCACAGAGCAGGAAATCCAAAGTACTCATGAAATGGCTATTTCAGGAGCTGCTTCAAGCTGGAACGGGGCTCAGGACTTCTCCCCAGTAGGCTGTTTATGTCTTTTATTCAGTCCACAAACATGTATTACCTATTATGAGTGTGGAGACAAGGAGATGAACTTCTGGTCTACAGGGAAAATGAATGTGAGCACAAATTACTGTAAGATGCAAAATACAATACATGTCATAGGGAAGGTACAATGTGTTATAAAAAATTAGAAGTCTTTCCCCCTTTGATTCATTTCAGTTCATTCCATAGTTTCATTCATTCTAGAGAACGTGGATACATTATGACACTGATGGCCACAGAGAGTTGACAGTCTGGCAGGGGCAGCCATGTGCCAGATGGGGTAGATTTGCTTGTTCCACGCCTCTCATCGAGTGTGCCTTCCTATACTGCAGAGGCCAAGAAGCTAAAGATCTGTTTTCTAGGCTCCTTGCTGCTGGGTTCCTGTTTGAGATTTAGGTTTAGCTAGTCCTGTGTTCTGTGTAAGACCTGAACTCAAAACTGAGTTAGGAAGAAAAACCAGTTGAGTTAGGGGCAGAGGAGACAGCGGCCTGGGAGGACTCCATTTTGCTGGGGCTGACCCAAAAGGTACAGCACAGCTCTGGAGTTCTGGCAGTAGCTCCCAGTCCTCCGATTACACCTAAGGTGGTGTGTTCCGGTAGCCAGAGACTGGGCTAGTGGCTCCCTGAGCTCTTGCTTCCAGGTTTTGGGTGGGATGGGGAGGGGAGGTGGTCAGTACTGGGGTGATGTTCTAGGAATCATTCCTGGAGGCCCAGGCACAACTTGCTCTGCCCTGATTCTGAACTCAGGTGATTCTCTTTATTAAATCCGTGTCTGCTTAAAAGAGCTAGAAGGGTTTTGTCTCTTCACTTGAACCCTAATTGATGTGTCATGCTGTGAACTATAGGTGCTGGAAAAGTCAGAGAAGGGAGATGAGTGCACACCAGAACAAGCAGGGAAGAAATCCAGAGGACTGCTGTTCTTTCCTCTTTTCCTCTTTCAATTCCACCTCCTAGCCTCAGCCCCTCTTCGATCCTATAATCAACCTTCAAATAAATTAATTAATTGATTAAGTATCAAACAACTACAGTGTACAAGGCACTGTGATGTTGGGGGTCACAGTCATGAACAGATACCCAAGGTCTCTGTCTCCATGATGCTTATGCAAAGACAGATATTCTACTAGCACTCAAACACAGAATTCAAAATTGTGGTAAGAGTTATGAAGGAAAAGAAGAGGGAACTGTGGCACCGAATGATGGTGTGGAGTCTGCGAGAGAACTTATTTTGATTGGGAGATCTGGGATGATCGCTCAAATAGGTAACGTTTAAGGTGAGCCGCACAGGATAAAAAAGGGCCAGCTGTGCCAAGGTGGCAGAGGAGGAGGGGGAGAGGCGTCAGCAGAAGGAGCAGAGTGTATGAGAGCTACGTTAACCTATCTCAACATCTTCCTATGCTCCCTGTGTAACAGTCATAGGATGATGCCTCGACTCTGTAGCCTTTCTGTAGCCTCACTAACTGAAAGCCCTCTATGATTTGACGTCTTCCCAGACATGTCTCCTGTTTTTCCTGTGTGATGGCGTTCCTCAGCCTCGGCACTGTTGACATCTGGTGCTGGATGAGTCTTCCTTGTGGGGACTGTCCTGTGCCTTGTCGGATGTTTAGTCTCTACCTCTGGCCTCTACCCTCTACATCAGGGGTCCCCAACCCCCAGGCCACGGACCACTACCAGTCTGTGGCCTGTTAGGAACCAAGCCGCACAGGTGAGCAGCGGGCAAGCGAGCAAAGCTTCATCTGCCGCTCCACATCGCTCCCATTCCCGCCTGAACCATCACTCGCATTACCTCCTGAACCAACCCCTCTGCCCACCGCCCCGGTCCATGGAAACATTGTCTTCCACGAAACCGGCCCCTGGGTGCCAAAAAGGTTGGGGACCGCTGCTCTAGATGACAATACTAGGCCTCTGCCCCTAGTTGCGACAACCAAAAATATCTTCAGACATTGCCAAATGTTCCGAGAGGGGCAACATCGCCCTCCTTTGAGAACTGCTGCCCCGTGGGTAGCCCTCCTTTGGTCAGGTGGTCTTCTTGCTGGCTCCTGAATGCACCTTTATATTTCTGTACCTCTCCTTAAGCAGTTCCCTCTAACTATTACCTGTCTTCCACAAAGCCTTACCCATATGTCTACTAGAAATGCATGGCTTTTCTCTGCCCAGCATCCCTCTGTCCTTTGGGGGAATTTGTACTGGGTGACTCATGTGTTTTGAGTGGTAGAGGAAGAGTGCTCTGCCTGCCCAGGCATGTGGACCAGGTACCCTTTCCTGTGCCCAGTTAAGAGCCCAGATGGTGGATGTGAGACCCAAGCAGAGCCAGCCAGTCTTTCCATGGGCTTTCCGTGACACAGCCCTCTTTTCTTCTGAATTGTTAACTGTAAGTACAGAGCCCTGGGCTGCCACCGGCAGGGAGCCTGCCATTTGGAGAGAGCCTGCTTATGGCAGGAGACAATGACATCAATACACAAGTAGGAGCAGATTCAAGAAGAACTGAGAGGTGGAGGGAGAGTTCTGTGAGCACATTATTAGAGCCCTTAGTTCAGAGACTTGTGCTAAAGCATTCGCATTCTTATATTCTCTCTCTCTCTTTAAGCTAGTTTGGATTGTTTCTGTCAGTTACTACGGAAAGAGTCCTAATGTAATTTCCTTCAATGCTTGGTTCAAATCTCTCCTCTTTCATGAAATCCTTTCAACACAGGACAGTCTGAAGAAAATGCTTGCTTTGAATCCGTAATGGTTGGTTTTCTGGAGCCAGCAGCCAGTTCTGTGCCTCTCTTCCCAACTTTGAGTTTAGTGACGTCATGCTGCCATTTGAAATCATCATAGTGAGAATAATTACACCACGGAAATCCACAAATACTACAAATCAAGGCTCTCTTTTTCCCACCTCAGCCTGTTTACCAGCGCGCCACCGTCTAAATCTTCTCAGTTGTACCACCCATTTCGATATTAATCATGTACTAATTCATGACATCTTTTGCTTTTTGAATATGGTGAGGTTGGGAAGACAAGTGCCCCCAACATACGCTGCATGTGAGTCTTCAGAATCTCAAAGGAGGAAGGGTCCTGAGAAATAATTTGGTCCATGGTCTTCATTTCATACACAAGGACGAAGAGGTCCAGAGACATTCAGTGACTTAGTAGTCAGTTGTGGAGTCAAGGCCAAGTCCAAGATCTTTTTTTTTTTTTTCCCCAAGATCTTTTGACTTACGTGCATTATTAAAATGCGGGCCTTCCTAGTCTTCCTGTATGTCTTTTTCAACCTTTCCTTTCTCTGGTTTGGGTACAGAAGAGCGTTTAAAAACGATGTTGAATCATTCCAAACTGCTAATGGCCAAGATCCAAGTTGTCAGTGCTTACTTTCAACAAGGGACTTTGGGGCTGTGAAGTCTCCACAATGAGATAATTCCAGATGGGGTCTTACTAATGTGGCAGCACTGGGAGACAGCTGTTAGTAGACGGGACTTGCTGCCTTTGCATGGAAAGAGCATGATGTTGGAGTGAAGGCTGGCTGCTCTGTGTATTATATCACTTAGAATGAAACAAGATGATAGTTGAACTGTAAGGAAAGTTTTGCGGATTTATAAAAATTTAAAATACACAATTTTGTTTTTTCTGGCTGCGTTGGGTCTTCGTTGCTGTGCACAGGCTTTCTCTAGTGGCGAGCGGGGGCTACTCTTCGTTGCTGCGAGCTGTGTTCTTCGTTGCTGGGCTTCGTTGCTGTGCGTCTTCGTTGCTGGGCTTCTCATTGCGGTGGCTTCTCTTGTTGCGGAGCATGGGCTCTAGGTGCGCGGGCTTCAGTAGTTGCAGCACGCGGGCTCAGTAATTGCGGCACGCGGGCTCGGTAATTTCGGCATACGGGCTCAGTAGTTGTGGCGCTTGGGCTCTAGAGCGCAGGCTCAGTAGTTGTGCCACACGGGCTTAGTTGCTCTGTGGCATGTGGGATCTTCCCGGACCAGGGAGCAAACCCGTGTCCCCTGCCTTGGCAGGCAGATTCTTAACCACTGCTCCACCAGGGAAGTCCCACAACTTATTTTTTAATATAGCTGTTCTATTTCCTGTAATTATTTCTTGGAAGTGTGCATAAGGATATCCATTGCAACCTTGTTTGAACTAATAAAAGACTGGAAACAATCTAAATGCCAAGTAATAGGGGACTAATTAATCATTATACATACATACATAGAGGCAGAACTCTTTGTACTATTATGGAATTATCTTCAAGACATATTGTTTACTGAGAAAAATAAGAAGCAGAACAGTGTGTATAGTTTGCTACCATTCAAATTAAAAAAAGAAGAGGTGGGGGCTTCCCTGGTGGCGCAGTGGTTGAGAGTCTGCCTGCCGTTGCAGCGGACATGGGTTCATGCCCCAGTCTGGGAAAATCCCACATGCCGCAGAGTGGCTGGGCCCGTGAGCCATGGTCGCTGAGCCTGCGCGTCCGGAGCCTGTGCTCTGCAACAGGAGAGGCCACAACAGTGAGAGGCCCGCGTACCGCGAAAAAAAAAAAAAAAAAATAAGAGGTGAGGAAAACACAGACACACATGTTTGTATGAACACAATTTATCCCTAGGAGGATATACAAAAAATTGCAACAGCAGAAGTTGTCTCTGGAGAGAGGGACTGGAAAACAGCAGTAAGAGAGAGGCGTATTTTTTCGCTTAGGTCTTTTGGAACAATTTTTTTTTTTTTTTAAAGAAAACTGGAACCATGATTTTTTTTTTTTTTTTTTTGTGGTACACGGGCCTCTCACTGTTGTGGCCTCTCCCGTTGCAGAGCACAGGCTCCGGACGCACAGTCTCAGCGACCATGGCTCACGGGCCCAGCCGCTCTGCGGCATGTGGGATCCTCCCAGACCGGGGCACGAACCCGTGTCCCCTGCATTGGCAGGCGGACTCTCAACCACTGCCCCACCAGGGAAGCCTCTCCATGATTTTTTAAAATTAATTAATTAATTAATTTTTGACTGCGTTGGGTCTTCGTTGCCACGTGGCATTTCTGTAGTTGCAGCGAGTGGGGGCTACTCTTCGTTGTGGTGCGCGGGATTCTCATTGTGGTGGCTTCTCTTGTTGCGGGGCACGGGCTCTAGGTGCGGGCTTCAGTAGTTGTGGCTCGCAGGCTCTAGAGCGCAGGCTCAGTAGTTGTGGCGCATGGGCTTAGTTGCTCCGCGGCATGTGGGATCTTCCCGGGTCAGGGCTCGAACCCGTGTCCCCTGCATTGGCAGGCGGATTCTTAACCACTGCAACACCAGGGAAGCCTGAACAATTTGATTTTTAAAACAATGGAAATCTTTTACTTACTCAACACTCCTCCCCTCAATAAAATAAAAAATAAGGAAATGCCGTATTGCACTTTTTAGAAATTCTTCCTTTGCTGTGATGGATGAGCCAGATCTGGGGATGTGGCAGAGAGTTTAGGGAGTTAATAATAATAAACCCCCAACAATTATAGACTTTCTTTTTAAAAAAAAACATTTTCAAAGAACAGTCTCTTGCAGTCTTCCAAGTTTGGGACAAGTATTTTCCCCATTGTATAGACGAAGGAGCTGAGGCCCAGAAGCAGGGCCGTCTTCCCAAGGTTACACAGTGGGCGAGGGGCAGAGTTGGAATGAGAGCTCATATCTCGCCCAGGCATAAGTTCCTTCTTCTAGACAGTGTTTAGCTGGGCAGAGGGCTTCAACAAGCAGAGTAGTTTTCACGGGAAGGAAAAGAAGAACCAGAGAGTTATAAGAAGCTCTTCTGGCCTGAGGTTTCGGAAGAGTTAAAGGCCTTGAGACAGCTACAATCCCAGAGCAAATGAAGTCAGACCAAAATAGACACCACTTATATTCTAGGGGAAATGACCCAGAAAAGATTCAGCCAGTTTCCAGATGTAGCTTGAAAGGCTTCAGTTGGAGAGACTTCATTTTGGAATCTCATGCAAAAACCTCTCTTGATGAGGTTTCTCAACTCAGTATGTGGATCAGAAATGAACAGACATTTGATTTGAGGGAGATGCTCTGCTAAGAAGGTCTAGAGGCTTGTGCTTTGTAGAATCAAGCTTAGAGAAAGTAACCTATGAATGAGTATAGAAATAAAGGCTTTGCCATGCTTTGCCAGCATAATTTTGGGAGGGAATATGAGAAACGTAGGGTCTATCCCCGCCTTTTGGCTGAGATGAAAAGCAGAAATCCCAGACTGAGGAAATGAGGCTTGCTGAAACTGCATAAATGAGATTTAGCTAGTGGCTAAAAGAAATGTTTCATCTGTTAGCTGTTGTGAAGTGGAAGGAGACTAATTTCTCAAAATCTGTGTTTTAAAAGACTTCTACACATTTCTTTTAAATAATACTCAGAAGACACTTAACTCTACATGTCTCATCCACTTAATTTATTATGGGTATGATAAAAAATTTAAAACATTAAAGCATACAAGAGTGTGTCTACCGTGCTACTGCTTATGAAGGAAAAAGGTGACACACACAGACACACACACACACACGTTTATGTGTAACCACACTTTGAAGACATGTAGCCTGGTAGCCTTGGCTGTGTCTTGGAGGAGAACTGTGGAGCTGAGATGGGGTGGGAGGTACAACCTTCACTGTACTGTCTCAATTTACCAGATGCCTGTTTTACATATTAAAAATAAAACACACTCTTAAAAAACCTCAAAGGGAAAAACGTAGCTTTATAATGGAGAGATGTGGCAGCCACACTGTTAACCAAGTAGGGAAATTTAGCATTACCAAGGGCATAAAACCTGACATTATATGATACATCCAGGGTTTTAACCTGAATATAATTAAGCCTTCACACCTAACCTCTGATTAGCAGAAAGTATAGGGAATAGAGAAACTAGTTAAACAACACAGGAGAAAACAGTCAATTCAGAGAGTGGGACATTCTTTAAAATGTTAAATGTCATGGAAATATTAAAAGGTGGTTCAAAAAATTAGGAATAAAAGATATTTTGGGGGCAATTGGAAGAACTTTGAATATGGTCTGATTATTAGACATATTAGGGAATTATTGTTAATTTTCTTGTGTGTGAATAATGGTTTTGTGGTTATATAGGATAATGTCCTTATTCTTAGGAGATGCAATGCTGAAGTATGGAGGGGAGAAGACACATGGTGTTGGGAAGTTACTTTAAAATGGTTCAGAAAACACACATGAATGCACAGACACTCACACACATGAACCCCCCCTCCCCCCCCACACACACACAAAACAGAGTTGGTTATTAAGCTATAGTCTTACCTTCAAACTCAGCTATGTGATGTAAGGGCTGGGACTTTGCAAATCACATTTCTTCTTTGCCAGCGGGCCTTCTGTTAGTCTGCCAATAGGGGGCATTAGAAGGGGACTGGAAGTCTAGAGGAGCCACAAAGAGCTTGCTTCTTTCTGTTTTGCTTCCTGTTACTCTCAGCCTGCCTGAGCAACAGTTCCTCACCCTGGCAATGAAAGTTATTTCCTGTAGGAGCAGCTGGTTTAGGTTTACATTTTTTCCACAGTCTCAGAATACAGCCTGTCTTCAGATATACCTGTATCAGCTGGCAAAGCCTTCTCTAACCCAGCTCCATGGGACCCTTCGTCCAAGCCTCTAAATTCTATTAATCCCGAGCTCTTCTCCCAGCCCTAGGGATGGTAACTGCTTTCTGTGTTTATACAGTATTCCTTTTACCTTTCCAGTTCTCCGATACCTGGTTCACGGTTCTTTATATTAAATTTTCTCTGCAAAAGTAACTGGTGGAGTTTGTGTCTCCTGACTGAACCTTGACTGATACAGAAATTGGAACTAGGAGTCTCAGGAAACAGACCCTTTTTTTAGGTGTTTGGGTTTGTCTTTAGACTTGAATGCAATGTTGAGCTCCTTGTCATGGAAATGGGATGCTAGTAACTCATGGCATGGAGTGGCCCTGATTAATCTAATTATTGGCTGTAGATTATTGTGATAAAGAACCTCCTGAAGCAGGTACCTTGGGGGACCAAGTGGCTGCTGGGAATAATGACGACCTACAGGGACTGTGGGGCGGGATGCCTCCTTCTGAGTGCTCTGGAGTGTGTACAGAAAGAAAACAACACACTCAGCCCTTTAAAGTCTCAGCCCAAGTCCTGGTCAGAGAACTAGAGAGATTCTATGGCAGCTCTAAAAGTATCGCAAATCTGTTAGAGCTGCAAATTCAGACACAAGATTTAATTGTGATGGTTGTAGAATTTAATGTAAATTGAGCTCACAGCCTATGTCTCTCAGTGAAAGTTAGGATGAGGGTTGGGAGTGTCCCCAGGACTTGGAATGAGGACATCTGCATGGACACAGATGAAACTGAGAATCTGAACCCCTAAGTCACTCTGAGCCTTCCATGCCTTCACCTTCTGTGTCTGAGATTAGGTTTCCTTTGCTTGAAGTCCTTGTAATACTCTCACCGGAGGCAGGTGACTTTCAAGGAGATGCCTGTACTCTTCAAGACCTACCCCACCACTCCTTGCTGCCACTAGACCCATAACCAGGGTCAGATCCAGCATATTCCAAGGGAACAAGTACAAAGTCTGAACCTGGAGGGAAGAACTTATAATCCAAAAGAACTGGAAGATTTTTATAATTTGTATAGGCAGAAACCAGGTGAATATATGTGGGAATGGGATTCTGAGAGCATTAGATGGAAAAAGGCAGAATGTAACAGGCCAAATTTACTGATGTGGGTGTATGTATCAGGGATTCTGGATTTAATATGTTAGCTCATATAAGAATTTACTTACTTGGATAACTTGAACTCAACAGTGACCTACATATAATGAGTTTGAGATCCCAGAACTTCCCTGGCACAATGTAGAGAAAGGAATTAAAAGACCTGGGGAGATAGAAATGTTGCTAAACTTATCACGTGTGACCTTTGAACTTCCCTCACCCACTTCCCCCCCCAACTATATGGTTGAAGAGGGCCCAGAGGACACTCATTCCCTGAGATATTGAGCAAGACATTAGTGAGGAGATCACTGATATCCTTGGAAATCTCTGTGGTGGCTTTTCTCTGTGGGCTTGTATGATGGTAGAAGATGCTGCCACTGAGATGAGTTCATTGATTTCAGTGGGGTCGATAGGATCCTGGAGTAGCTGAAGCCAAGTGGCAGTGTTCAGTCATGAGAGAGAAGGTGGATGCACTTAGTGTCCAGCAGAGACAAAATGGAAATCAGACTGTTTTGATCCACAGGGATTGTTGATAGTAGCTGTGAAGGTTAATTTTATGTGTCAATTTGACTGGGTCATCAAGTGCCCAGATATTTGGTCCAACATTATTCTGGGTGTTTCTGTGAGGATGTTTTTGGGTGAGATGAACATTTAAAGTGGTGGACTTTGAGTAAAGCAGATTGCCCTCCAAAATGTGAGTGGGCTTCATCCAATCAGTTGGAAACCTGAATAGAACAAAATGACTACCCCCAAGCAAGAGAGAATTCTGTAGATGGCTGTCTTTGGACTGGAACTGCAGCATTGGCTCTCCTGGCTCTCTGGCCTACTGGCCCACCCTGCAGATTTTGGACTTACCAGCCTCTATAATTATGTGAGACAATTCCTTCTAATCAGTCAATCCTACTGATTCTGTTCTCTGGAGAACCCTCATACAGTAGCTAAATGGTACAGTAGATCTAGGAATGGAATAGATAGGCAGTCTACTAAAACATTGCTTGATCTATGTAATGAAAAACCCTAGGGCTGGTGCCCAGAAATCTGACTAAAGTCACTACAGAGAGAGTCATAACCTCTCCTCCAGCTTCCAGACCTAAGCCAGTTGTCAGATCCAGAGCCCCTTGATTGAAGGACATGCTGAGTTCCCTTAAGAACTCCATGACACTGCCACAAGTATATACTAGAGACTTCCTCCAAGACTTCCCCAGAAACCTGCAGTCTTTAATAGGTGACTTAGTATTATGAAAAAAGGAAAGCCTCAGATCTTTTAGGGATTAAATAATAGACACTGGCCCTGAATTGATGCTAATTCCTGGGACCAAAATACTACGATGGTCCACCAGTCAAAGTGAGAACTGGTGGTGGTCAGATAATGAATGGAGTATTGGCCCAAGCTAAAATTACAGAGAGCCTAGTAGGTCTGTGAACCCAGTGGTTATATCTCTACTTCTTAAATGTGTAATTGGAATAGATATATTCAATTCCTGGCAGAACCCCCAGATTTGCCCTCTGATCCATGGAGTGAGGCCTATTATGGTAAAAAGGGACAAGTAGAAGTCCCTAGAAGTTCCCTTCCCTACCAGGGTAGTAAACCAAAATCAACACCACATTCCTGGAGGAAACTGCAGGGTTTAGTGCCACCATCAAAGGCTTAATATCTGTCACATCCCCATTTAAATTCACCTGCTTTTCCTGTGCAGAAGGTTGTTGGATCTGGAGACTGACTATGGATTACTGCAAACTTAACAGATAATGACTCCAGTTGCAGCTACTGTTCCAGATGTGTATCTCTACGAAAGAGAGTCAGCATAACCCTTGGCAACTCGTATACCATTAGTGACCTGGCAAATACTTTTTCCCCCTCTATATCAATTTCAGTGAATAACACAAGCAGGTTGTTTTCACCTTGCAGAACCAAGAGATCACCTTCACAGTTCTGCCCTAGGGCTACATCGACTTAATGTCTGTGATAATCTAATCTGCAGAGATTTTGATAATCTTGACATTTCACAGATCATCAAATTTGTCCACTTCACTGATGACATACAGATGGCATCTGATAAGAAGGTAGAAGCAAGTACTTTAGATGCCTTAGTAAAATGCATATGAGTCAGAGAGTGGGAAATAAACCTCATAAAAATTCAGGGACTCATCCACCTTGGTGAAGTTTCTGATGTGCAAAGGAGTGTATGTTAGTCTGCTTGGGCTGCCATAAGAAAATACCATAGACTGGGTGGCTTAAACAGCAGAAACTTCTCAGTTATGGAGGTTGATAAATCCAAGATCAAGGTGTGGCAAGGTAGGTTTAATCCTGAGGCCTCTTTTCGTGGCTTGTAGGAGGCCGCCACCTTTCTGTATGCTCACATGACCTCTTCTTTATGCGCCAGAGAGAGAGCAAGCGTTTCATAAAGGCATTAATCCCACTGGGCCAGGCTCCCACCCTCATGACTCCATCTAAACCTAACTACCTCCTCCCAAAGGCACATCTTCAGATGTCACACACTGGGGCTTAGGATTTCACCATATGAATTTGGGGGTGAACACAGACATTCAGTTCATAACAGTGTGGCAACAGACTGACACCTATGGAACTTACTGGTCTTGTCATGTACTTCATCACTCAGAGGCACCTGGTCTGTTAGAATGATAGAATGAGCTACTTAATACTCAGTTACTTGCAACTGGGAGAAAAGAATCCAAAAAGATAAAGTTCTATCTTGTAGGATGCAAATGTGCTTTGAATTGGTAACCTATGAATATACTTCTTTTTTTTAATCCCCCAAGCCAGAATACATTGGTCTGGGAATCAAGGGATGGGCACCTAATAATTCACAGAAATTTTGCTTCCCATTGCTGTGACTGTGACTCTTGATATTTTGGAAGTCTCGGTTCCCAAGGGAGAAATGCTTTCACCAAAGGACGTAACAGTGTTTCCACTGAACTGGGAGTTGATACTACTGGCTGACCGTATTTGGCTCGTGCTGTGGGGTTAATGCCAGTGGGCCTGAAATTGGTCTGGTCAAGGCATGGCATGTCCTGATGAATAGTGTCGCTTTCTAACCGTGTATCTGAGGAGTTTCAGGGTGGTTTGTATCAATTTGTTATCATTGTTTACTGTAACAGTGATATAGATGCGACTTACACCTGGAGACTTCTTCTATACCCCCTCAATCCCACACACACACACAAAAAAAACAAGCCTTGGTGGTTGGGGCTAGTCATTAGGCAATTAATGGCACTGTTACTAAATTTGAGGAGCTGAGACTGTGTTTTCCTCATTCTGGAGAGAAGGTAAGAGCATCTTTATTTGTACTGAGATAGTTACCTCTTAAGAGAACCACAAACCTATGCTTATTGTATAGAAATTCAATTATGGATAGAAGGATGACTGGCCAAAGAGATGGGCTGTGCTGGTTACTAAGCTCTTGTCTTTCAGCTTCAGACCCACCCATGTCCTGTAATCTGCTTTGTCATGCTGCGGCTGGGACCTCACAAAGTACATTTCTTTATCACCTAGCTTTCTGTTAGGCTCTGCAAATAAGGGGTGCAAGAGACATGGTGGAAACGTAGAGGAAGGACCAGTGATTTACTCCCTCCTCATTTGCTTCCTACTGCTGACAGTATCCTCCCTGCAGTGGTTCTTCACCCGGGAAGTGAGAGTTAGTTTAGGAGCAGCAGTTGGTTTAAGTTTTCAGTGTTTTCACACTTCCAGAACCGCCTCATCCTACATGCTCAGAGACGGCAGCATCAGCAGGCTGGCACCCATTCTTCAGTCTTTAGAGCTCCTAAGACAGTAATACCAGTCAGGCAGGGCCTCTTCCTCAGACACTGGAGTCTCACTTCCAAGGGACCCCTCATCCAAGCTTTCACATTTTAATAATGCCAGCCTCTTTTCTTGTTCATCTAGCCCTAGTGATGCTGTTTCCTGCATTTACTATCTCTGTGACACCTCAGTATCCCCCTTTGCCTATTAAGTTCTCCAATACCTGGCCAATGATTCTTCACTGTAGATTCCTTTTATTTAAAAATTGGTACAGTTTCTGATCTTACTGGACCCTGTTTGATACATGGATACCTATACATTTATATAAACAGATAGCTATAGCAAAATGTTAACACTTTTTGAATCTAGAAAACAGCCATATAGGTGTTCATTGTATTACTCTTCCAACTTTTTGGTATATTTGAGACCTTTCATAATAAAGCATTAGGGATAAGGTCTCCTGAAAATCTGGATAAATATCAGTACCAGAATAAAAAAGCCCGATAAAGGGCGAAAGTCTCCAAAATTATAGTAGAAGGAAATGATACATAGAACTGTGATTGCTCCAGAAACCAAGCTGATGCCATTACAAAAAAAAAATCGAAACAGAACAAAAAAATAAACAACAAAAAATCTATTTTTCTTTTTATATCTAGGAAAGGTTCTATCTACTATGTCACACCACCAAAATTAAGTGAATGAAATATGACCTCTGTAGAAAAAAAATGAAAAGGTTCTCTAGAGAAAACTTGTCTGTTTCATCTTATAGGGGAGAAAAACTGAGGCCCAGGACAGGTAAGAGTTGTCCAAAATCACACGGTAAAATTAATGGAGTCAAAACTTTCCCATTAGCCATTCATAATAAGTAAGATTGGAAACCAAGTATATGAAGTAAGCCTCTTGGTTGCATGTGACAGGAAACTGCAAAAGAGGGAATTAGCCCATATAACTGAAAAGTAAAAAAGTATGACTGCATTTAGGTGTGGAAGCAATGTCATAAGGAATCTCTTTCCCTTTCTTGGCTTTGTCTCTGTTGGCTTCACCGTCTGGCAGCAAGGTTGATCACTGGAAGCTCCAGACTCACATCCTGCTAGTTTAGCAAGTATAGCATCTTTCCCATTAATTCCACCAAAGTACTGGAGCTGACTCTAATTAGCCAGGATGGGGCCATACAGACTGACAGGGTGGTAAGGAAAGTTCCTTAAAGAAAAATAAGGGTGCTATTAAAAGAAGCAAGTGAATGATTGAATCAATGCTGAGCAGGGCAAAATAAGAGATGACGGGTCTGCCAGACCTCTTGACTCCTACATGCTGAGGGCTATCGAGTTTAACCTGCTAGTAAGTAGCTGAGACAGGACTGGAATCCATTTCTGTGTTAGAGTAAGACTTAGAGCAAAACTGTGAAATGAAAGGGAAATAACCTTAGGTTCTCAGAAAGTACTCCCAGAAGATAAAGTACAAAATACAATGAATTCGACAATTACCTTATACAGTCCTTCAAATTAAGGTAGCCTTCGAAAGCTTCAAGTTTTTCTAAATGCTTGGTAGATATTAAAGCCAAGCTTACAATATTTTGGTATAATTTAATGCTAAAGACTATAATATAAATAAACTATAAATAAACTATAGTTTAAACTATAAATATCCAGACCCTATTAAAAAAAAACTGAGATGTAATTTACATATCATAAAGTTCACCCTTTAAAAGTATAAGTCTATTTGGTTTTGATTCCCATTGGATTGTCTGAAAACAATGACCTATCCATTCACTTCAAGTGGCTTTGGGTGGCTTAGGAAAGCAGCCAAGATGTCAAAAATCCACGTGGTCAAGTCAGTTATAGGCAAAAAGCCCTTTTTATCTTCTCTTTCCCACTGTTTCTCAATGATTTCTTGCAGGCTGGTAGTTATTGGCTCCATGAGAGTTGTCACCAATTTTGTCACCACCAGAGGCTCAGGTGGGGCATTTTTAATTTGAGCTACTAATCCCTTTTCTAGAGATGTTTAAAATCAGGTATTTGGGAAAATCTGTAATGAGAGTAAGTTTGCTTTCAACCAGTCGTGCACTGACAGTGACATCTGCTGGTCATAAAGATTATTATTTATACTGTTTTGACTCCTTTTTGCAATTTATCAACGACCTCATATTATGAAAATTTAAGAAAAACAATTATGTCTTCCTTGGAAGAAAAAGAAACGAACACATAGGACTTATATATGCCAATATATGTACCACTGTGGGAGATTTTTTAAATTAAAAAAAAAATCTAAGTTTCCTCTTCATTTTATCAGACACAGCAGTCTCATTCATTTGATCAGGGGAAAATGAACTGCTGTAGAATTTGAAAAAGAATTAAAAACTCGGTTAGCCATTTCCTTTAAAGTGTGCTTTGGGTTTTTGTTTCAGAGCAGAAACTAATGAATTCAGTCTAAGAGAAAACTGTAGTGGACCTAACAAAAGACTGGCTATCTCGGGTCGTTTGCTTTTGGCATTTCATCCTAATCTTGCTATTGTATTGTTAGGTCCCAGGCTTCATTCATACCCTTGCTCCCATTCCTACTTCCTTCCTATCTTTAGATATGCATACATATTAAACTTTATACATACTCTTCCAGATTTATTCCTGTATTAGCTTTGGAAATTTCCTCCACTGCTCTTGATGTCAGATTATACTGGGAAAAATTAGGACTTACATTTTCTAACTATATTTTTATAGAAAAGAAGGCATGTATTTATATTTATTGATAAAGCATTTTGATGGACAGTGATGAAGTTTAATTTTGTGTAGGAAATATAAAATTCAATTTGTGTACTCAAGTGGCATCTAAATTTGATAGTTGGACTTCATTCCCCTTCAAGTTTAAAAAAAAAAAATTTCAAAAGTGCTATGATTACCCACCTTATAAACTTTGTGGATACCCCTGATTCTTTCCATGTGATAAATTCCTAGAGGGAAAAATCCTCAATCAAAGGGCTATGAAGAATCAAGAGGAATGAAAATTAGTACTATCATAACAAAAAAATTGGAAGTAGTAGGAGAGGAGATGGATGTTTTATAAATTCAGTCCTTACCTATTATCTAGAGGAGTCAACACATAACTTCTAAATCTGATAAATCAAAACTGGCCTATGTATTTGGTATCATATTACTTAGATATATGGGTGGGACCATAAAATGTTAAAGCAGAAATGGTTAAGGTAACTGGGTAGGAAGGGGACTGTGGCTTTTCATTATAGGGCTCATTTCTTCTCCAGCCTTGAGCATATTGTACTTGGATAAAACATTAAATTTTGAAATAAAAAATGTTAGTTTATTCACATTTAAAAATAAATCTAGCCAAATTATCATCCAGGAAAGTATATTAACCTAGATTCCCATGGGGAGCTTTCTGGTGGCCCTGAATTACTACAGTGACTTCATGTCAATTTCCTTAGTATTTATATTCTGATCCATTCAAAAGTTTTGAACTATCTTAGAAAAATGCATACAGCATAAGGTGTAAAATAAGTGAGGAAACTGGGGTAAAGGAAAAATAAGTGTAGGAAAAATAAGATGAGGTGAGAGGACCAAAGTATCCATCGGAACCATATGGAAAGCTGGTTAAGAATGAAGATCCTTGATCTTGTCCAGACCAGTTAAATTAGAATCTCTCAAATAGGGCTCTGGGATCTCCTCTTTAGCAGCCCTGATGACTTGGAGTCTGGATGTAATGTAAAAGAAGACAAAGAGTGACTAACAGGATATTAGGATGTTTATTAATGTCATGGAATTTAGAGCATAGGGACTAAGAGGAATGGACATTGTGAGACTAACTCCAAAGAATACATTTAAAAATAAATCTTACATTAACTAGGGCCATCCCTTCTCTCACTATAACATTTCATAATCCTCTTCTGATTTCATTAACCTCCCCAAAACAGCCCTCAAGGACATGGGAGGACTCAGTCCGTCATTTCATCCTTTGACTTTTAACATGAGATGCATGTTCTGGGAGGTCTTTTTCTCTTGGCTCTATTCGTAGCCTATTGTACCATTTAGCTTGGATATTGTAGTGCTCGAGTGTCTTTTTTTATGTATCACATCAAAAGGTTAAACAGATACTTAGAAGAATCCTATGTATCAGCAGCACTTAATCTTTTCTGCTGCTTGTGCTTTTATTCTCAAAACATATTTTCACATCTCACGTGAAAATTAAAAGTTAAAAATGCTAAACTTTTAAAGGATTTGGTATATCATAAATATAAAAGAGACAGAATTATAACTTAATTGTACAATGGAATTAAGAATATATTAAAAATTATACATTGAAAAAGTCTATCAGCTTACAGTGACTTCTGTAGCTGTAGTTTTTGTTCAATGATGTCTGAGAAACGAGGAACTTTTTTTGAAATAGCCACACGGATGTCATCATTCATATTCACGTAGCTTCTGGACTTTGTTTTAAAATGCAAGAGTGATGAAAATCCCAACTCACAAAGATATGTAGTTGCAAACGGTATAAGGATTTTTAGAGCTGTCTTTGCTAGGCTTGGAAACACTGTGAATTGAGCACACCAGAAATCCTCAAGCTTCATTGTCTCAAATTCCATTAGGATTTGGCCACTAGCTCGTAATTCAGCAAGATCATTTTTCATTAAATAGCCATCATCAACAAAGTCCAAATTAAAAAGAAATGGATCCAGTATCCATTTACTTGCCTCATCAAGATCTCCAACAGAGAAATATCCGTGGAAGAAGTTGCTCAACTGTTGCAGGTGCACTGTTATTTCAGCTGCAATGCATATTGCTTCATTATCTGAAACAACAATTTCTTCAAGAAAAGGAAAGTTGGTAAAATTTCTTTTCTCAATTCGTTTTAGCCAACATGGAAACTTCCTAACAAAAGCAGACAACTTCTCTCTAGCTGATACTGTGTTCATTCCAGTCCTTTGCATAGATGCACTAAGTTCATTTAGGTGTTTGAATAAATCTGCAAGGTATGCTAGGTGAATTTTAAACTCTTTGTTTTCAAAGCCATCAACTAAATTGCTGCTTTGGTGGTGAAGAAACTGATTTATTTCTTCATACATTTCAAAAATATGAGTAAGTATTTGGCCTCGGGAAAGCCACCTCATTTCAGTATGGAAAAGGAGAACACTATACTCTATTCCAATTTCTTCAAAAAAAGCCTGAAACAGGCGATGATTTGGAGCTCGCCCTTTGATAAAATTTATTACTCTCACCACAGTAAAAAGCGCATCCCTCAGTTTTGTAGGCAGTGTCTTTGTGACAAGTTCATGAGGGTTCAACAAACAATGTGTGATCACGATATGAGGTACCTCTTTTTTCATACAGGAAACAAATTCTGAATTTTCTCCTAGGATAGAAGAGGCACCGTCAGTACAAACAGAGCCACATACATCGAGTGCTATCTTATGCTTCAAAAAGAAGTCTCTGAACAGATTGAACACAGCTTTTCCCTTCACTGTTAACTGCAATGGTTCACAGAACAGGAATTCTTCTACGATCTCTCTTTCCTTTATGTACCGCACAAATGCCATTAGCTGACTGCAGTCATCCATGTCTGTTGTCTCAGCAAGCTGAATACCCACTTTAAGAGGACTGGCTTTGATATCTTCTAGAACTTGCTGTAAGATATCCTGGCTCATTTCATCAATCCTAGAATGGATCACATCATCTGATAAGGATACCTGCTGAAGCTTCTTTTGTGCATCTGGTCCCAAAACTATTTGTGCTATTTCCAGGGCACAAGGTTTCACTAATTTTTCAGCTATTGTATGAGGATTCTTCTCCTTGGCACATAAATACGCAAACTGATATGATGCCTGTAGTAAGGTATCCTCCTGAGATGCAACTCCAAATGCTTTCAGGGTTTCACTCTGATCAGATGGTGTTGGCACATGTTTCAGGCTATTGAGATCGTGCCCACCTATACCACCATGCTGTCTGTTAAAATGGTCAGACAGTTTTGATGGTCGGAGGTCAGCGTTTGAAAATACAGAGTTACACAATACACACTGTGGGCGCTGAGTTCCATCAACCTCCGTTGTGCAGGTGAACCAGTAACGAACATAGTCATCGTCCCATTTGCGTTTCTTCGACATGGCACCCCAAAATTCTCACGTAGTATTCCAGAGGTGTTGCAGATTTTTTGCTTTGGAAGTAAAATATAACCCAGACGTTAAAAACCAGTGGCTAACTGAATTAAAACAAAGCCACATCACATGCCATCCTGTCATCTGTGTACATGTCAAGAAATATCCTGCAACATGTCAATTCAAAGTAAGCCATGACAGCATGACAGCCCAACTTAAACCTAGCAAACTCACAGCTAAAGCCCTGGAATAAACACCTTGCCAGCAAGTTATATACGAGAGATTAGGGCTTATGCAAATTGTGATTACCCATAAATTCTCTATTGATGAATTGCAGTTACGGCTTAATTTGTTTTCAATGATGTATGTTCCAAACAAATCTGGTACATTTTGTATCCCCAGAAAAGGCATCTCACTACCACCCCCTTCTTTGCATCTTATGCCAAGGATGTATGCACACCCCCAGTTATGAACTAGTGAATAGAGAAGGGAGTAATTCACTAAATACTGTAAGGAAGGGCAGAGTTTGACATGGTGGCCAGTTCTTTCTAATAGTTAAGGATTAAACAGGTCTATAAAACTATTTGATCCTTGAGTGGCTTTGACTCCAACTTAAGCAGAGAATTTCAAACAGGTCTGACCAAGCCACCCTTGACACAGAAGTAGGATACACACTATCAGTCCATGATTCACACTGTCCATATAAAAAAGCAAAACAAGTTGCTCAGGAGAAACACAACTATTCTTGTTACTGAAACTTCAGAAAAAGCTCTCTCATAGAAGAAAAGCCTTAATTACAGTACGACAGGATGTAGAAGGCAGTGGTTCTCTAGTTTAGTAAGTGGAGGAATCATATAAGTCTCTTGTGAAAATGCAGATTCTTGGACCCCACCCTGAGATATTCTGATTCCCTAGCTCTGGAGTAGGGGCCCCAAATCTGTATTCTAAATAAGTATTTTAGATAAGTCTTATGAATAGTACCTAGAACAGTAATCTCTAACAAGAGATGCCTATCACAATCATTGGGAGCCCCTTTGAAAGTATACATGTCCCTATACCACATCAGAATTAATAAATCATCATCTCCAAAAGTAGGACAAAAGAATCTAAAATAAAGTTGTCCAGGTGATTCTGATACACATCCTAGTACATAGACAGATTTAGAGAAATGAAACATATCCTCGGGCCAATTCCTAGCTTACCGATATTCTAGGTTGCTAAGTAAACACTAAATGCTTTAACAGGCAATTGTTTTCTGAGTTGATGACAACTTCTTACGAAAATTGAGGGACCTAACATTTCTCCAAAAAAGACATATGGATGGCCAAAAAATACACAAAAAGGTGCTCAACATCACTAATTATTAGAGAAATGCAAATCAAAACTATACCGCACCTCACACTGGTCAGAATAGCTGTCATCAAAAAATCTACAAATCTGCTAGAGAGGGTGTGGAGAAAAGGGAACCCTCTACACTGTTGGTGGGAATGTAAATTGGTACAGCCACTATGGAGAACAGTATGGAGGTTCCTTAAAAAAACTAAAAATAGAGCTACCATATGACTCAGCAATCCCACTCCTAGGCATATATCTGGAGAAAACCATAATTCGAAAGGATGCATGCACCCCAATGTTCATTGCAGCACTATTTACAATAGCCAGGATGTGGAAACAACCTAAATATCCATCGACAGAGGAATGGATAAAGAAGATGTGGTACATATATACAATGGAATATTACTCAGCCATCAAAAGGAACAAAACAGTGCCATTTGCAGAGACATGGATGGACCTAGAGACTGTCATACAGAGTGAAGTCAGAAAGAGAAAGACAAATATCATATAATATTGCTTATATGTGGAATCTAGAAAAACGGTACAGATGAACTTATCTACAAAGCAGAAATAGAGTCACAGATGTGGAAAACAAACTTATGGTTACCAAGTGGGGTAGGGATGGTGGGATGCATTGGGAGATTGGGATTGACATATATACAGTACTATGTATAAAACAGATAACTAATGAGAACCTACTGTATAGCATAGGGAACTCTACTCAGTGCTCTGTGGTGACCTAAATGGGAAGGAAATCTAAAAAAAGAGTGGATATATGTATATGTATAACTGATTCACTTTGTTGTACAGAAGAAACACAACATTGTAAAGCAACTATACTCCAATAAAAACTAAAAAAAAATCATAAATGAAACATTAAAAAAATTTAAATTAAAAAAAAAAAAGAAGAAAGAAAGTTGAGGGACCTAAAAAGAAAGACATGCCTTTTTTTCTTTCTCCCTCCTGAGCAATGAGTAAAGGTGTAATCCACAGGTAGACTCAAATATACCTTAGAAAACATTTCTATCTCCCACGTAAATAAGTGATCCCCTAAATTTCCAGAGTTCTGTGCCACAGAATGTGGCTGAAATAATGTAACAGGAGCACATTTAAATCCAAATGCCCACTTTGGCCATTAAAAAAAAATCACAGTTAAGTAAGCCAAGAATATTAAGGCATTAGCTTTCTAGAGGCTCTGCCAAGAATGACTAGTTGTAAAATGCACTTCTATGTAACTAGTAAGTTGATCTGCCATATGGTTGTCATCAGTCAGTTTAAAATTGGAAGATGTCTGCCAGTCAGTAAAGGCAGTTTAAAGTTTAGAGTTGATCTTAAGCGTTCCTTTATCAAGTGATGAGTCTATGGGCCAACTGTGTTTAGAACCTCGCCTAACTGATAACAAAATGATGACATAAGCATAAAAAATGCTTATCTTTCTGTATTCTGTTATGTATATTTTGGGGAACAGAGGGAGTGAAGGAAAAAGCTTTACTTCAAATGATTTCTCACTAGAAATCATTATAGGATGAGTTTAGAGTCCATTGTTCCCCTCTCTGACTATGCTGCTCAAGTATATTCTGATTGAAGATTAACCTGTTTGGAAAAGAATTTTTAGAAAAACTCATTTATAGTATTCTTCTCCATCCCCCTCAAAAAGGGAGAATAGGTAGCAAGAATTTTCAAGACCCTCAAAGATGAACTTACTGCCCAGGAGGCTTTCTTGTGTTTTAGAAACTCACAATTTTCACTTGCTCCTTTGTGGTATTTAGCAATCACAATATCCTAAAATATGTAAACATTAAAAAAGCATCACCTATTAAGGAATTATTGTTAACTGAAACTGTGATAATGGTATGGTTGTGTTAAAAAAAGGTCTTCATTTGTTAGAGATACAGACTTAGTTATTTACAAGTGAAATGATGTCTGGGATTTCCTTTGAAATACAGTACTTCAGCACACATACACAAACACACACACACACACGCACACACACAATAGGGTGATAACAGAACAGGATTGACCTTGAGTTGGTAACTGCTAAAGCTGGATGATGGGTACACATCATTACACCATTCTCACTCTATGTATACTGGAAAATTTCCATAATAAACAGTAAAATAATCAAAAAGGTTTACTTATTAAGATAGACATAATTAGTTTTTAGAATGATTCTTTTGAGAGTTTGTTGAAAGCTATCTGAAGAGGCAGAATGAAAGACCAGATTAACAGAGTAAAATGTTTTGCAAATTTATGAAGGGTAGATACAAAAAAGCATCACAATTTAGAGAAAAAAGTCAGTTACAGGTGAACATTAACATAACGGAAATACCTGAGGAAGGCTAAAACATCTATTTCAGCAGTGACAACACTAAAGTGCAGTTGTAAACCTAAAACCCCAAACCAAACACAATCCAACTTGTACCTGGCCACCGCCTATGCCCGTCCATGGTAGGTGTCGGTGTCCAGGGAGGCAGAGGATTGAATCATTACATTTTACATCATTAAGAGCAAAAGCCAGGAGAGAAGGGACGGGAATGCAATAGCTGAGCAAATGCGCCAGAGGCAAACGCCTGGGATCCTGCCTTTGTCACTTAGGCTGGGACCTGTCCAAGCTTCAGTCCCTCAACCGGGGAGGACAATGGTACCTACCTTAGAGGGCTGTTGGGAAGTTTAATTATGAGAATGCATGTAAAGAACACCAGCTCGTAACTGGTAGGACCTCTTGGTGTATTATAAGGACGGAGCGTTTAGGAGGCGGCCCGGGCGAGCTAAGGACGCCGGAGGAGCGGGAAGAAGACTCTGCTCGGTCTCCACCCGCCGTCTCCTAGCCAGAGGAGCAGGCCCAAGGGATGCTCGGGCTTCTTTTAGGCGCCCGTTTCAGGGTCCAGTTCGCTCTCCGCTCAGGCTGGGGCCCAGCCTCCGGGCGCTGGAACCAGTCTAGGTGGCGGTTCCTCGTGTCCGACTCCCGAGCAGGACCTTGCAGGGCGCGGTGAAACAGCAGCGCCCGCGGCGTCCCCCGCTCCAGCCGCGCCGGGTCCCATCCGGGTTCTCGGGGGTGGGGGGGCTTCCCGCCCGCAGACCGGGCGAGGCGGATCCCGGCACGCAGGCGCACTGGCAAGCGGCTGAGGGCCCCGCCGCCCTAAGTAAGGAGCACGCGCGCTGGTTTTCTTTTCAGATGGGGGACTTGGAGCTGGGGATTTTTTGCTTATTGTGTCTGCCAGAGAGGATGAATCGTAGAATCTCGGGAATGGAAGGCCCTGTAAAGCCCACATAGTTCTACTTTCTAAAGCACTGCAGATAAAATTTTATATTGTCAGGCTTTGAGCTTGGCGATTGTAAAGCTTCAATAATTAACCATTTTCTATGTGGAATCAATGAGGAAAAAGAGAAGGGAGCTCATTCCACTTACAAATTAAACATTCAGGCAAATGGGACAAGTTGTACATTCCAGTAACATACTAATGGTGGAGGCTGACCTTGTGTCGTGCTGGTGGGTTTATGCTCAGAGACTTGGGTTTATGTTCTGGCCCCAACACTTTTTACTGTTAGGACTTAAGCAAACCACCTGGACTCATTAAGTCCTTATGCTTACTGTGAAATATGGATATCATCCATTACTCACCCCATGAAATTCTTTTGAGGAGATAACATGTGAAAACTACATTACATAGTTCCTGCACTCAAAAGGCAGCTATAATTGAGATAATAAAATCAAAATTCATATCTTGAGTAATGTCCTAGATATTACCTTTTATCCAAAATGAAACAGAAATAAGACATGATTTCATATATTATAGAATTCTTCCTAAAATCAGAGTAAATTAGGTTTCAAGAAGAGGGAACAGAAGCCTAACAGAAATGTTAGGTGACACATTTTTTTAGAGTCCTGAAATTGTTTAAAAAAATATTTTATTTATTTAGGCTGTGCTGGGTCTTAGTTGTGGCACGTGGGATCTTCAGTTGCGGCATGCAGGATCTTTTTTTTAGTTGCAGCACGTGGACTCTTAGTTGCAACATGCATGTGGGATTTAGTTCCCTGACCAGGGATCAAACCCAGGCCCCCTGCATTGGGAGCGTGGAGTACCCACTGGACCATCAGGGAAGTCCCTCCTGAAATTTTCTAATTCAAACACACAGAAGCTAACCCAGGCTTCCTGCCAGTCCTATAGATCACTTGTCTGCCAGGTATTCGTTTTATTTTTTAAAAAATATTATTTATTTATTGAGGCTGTGCCAGGTCTTGGTTGCGGCATGCGGGATCTTTAGTTGTGGCATGTGGACTCTTAGTTGCGGCCTGCACGCGGGATCTGATTCCCAGACCAGAGATCGAACCTGGGCCCCCTGCATTGGGAGTGTGGAGTATTACCCACTGGACCACCAGCGAAGTCCCCAAATATTTGAAATAATGCTGCAAACCACTCACAGTTAAGTATTCTCAGTTATACATCTTTATCAACAAAAGATAAATAAAATACAAAATAGACACTAATATCAGACTATGTTGAACAAGTCTATGTTAAGGTAGGAATATGAAAATGTAAATTTTTGACATTCTTAAAGTAGGTAAGAATTCGATGTATTTGCATTGCTGTTTTAATTTCATACTGGTCTGAATCTAGATACCATGTATATTCACAGAACTTGATAATCTGATTCAGTTACTCTCCCACCAGCACTATTTCTGAGATGCTAACTTAATGCAATATTCTAGTGGGTTTTGGTAGTTTAGAAAAGCCAGTGAGCTGTTAAAAGTCAATGTCCTTGTGTCAGGGGTTTTAAACAGGCTGTTTTCACTGATCCCACTCTCACTGTCAGTACTATCTTCACAGTGTTCTTAGAAGAAGGCTAAAAATCGCGGCAATCTCAGTTACTAATAGCCCTACAAGCTATACTTGTAATTCTTTGAAGAAACCTTCAACTTCAGGTTTTGCTTTTTGCAGATTTTACAAAAAGACACCTGCTGGCTATGAAGATTAGGTACAAGAGTTATTCTATAATCTTTTAAAAATCTAATATTCATGATTGTTATATAAAGGCAATCACAATTAAAACAGCAATTAGTATCACAGACCATATCCTCTATGTTAAAGAAAAGGATTTTTGTGTCTAAACACTCATGTCTAGAATGGTAAAAGACCTAGTACTAACACTGACTCAAGGGTGACAAAATAGTTTTTTTTCCATGCAAAGGCTAACGCATTTAGTTCTGAGTATAAGATACAAGGAAATGTTCTGAAAATCAAAATTTTATAACCAAGTGGAAAACAGGATTATTACTACACAGACTGACATCAGGGATAAAGTTTTCACACGTTCTACAGTCCTTTCAGTAACCCAGAGCTCAAGATAGGATATTAGCTTCAGATCAGAAAAATCCAAGAAGGCAAAAAGAAATGATTATCAAATAACTACAGTTACAGTTACTACTAATTAAAAAAAAAACGAACCCCTTGTTTTGAGAAAGAGTAACTAACTGCCTTCAAAATGAGTGCTAACACTAGATAAAGGGCCATAAAAATTGAGGAAATGAAGTTTGAAACTTAATAAATAAATGTTAAGGTATTTGTGATAGGTGGAGAGCCAAGACCTTTTGCCACATCATTAATATAAAATTGGAAATAAAATCTTAATCTGCACTTAATATACCGCTTTTTTTTCTTCTCTGTTTCTTCAGTATGGAAAGGAATGAATTTACTATAAGTCTTCTGGATGCTTTAAAGTCAGGCAGCAAGGAGAGTAGATACAGATTTTTCCATTGATAATCATCAGCAAGAATCTAAAAGAATGTATCAGCAGAGTCTATCTTTGGTGACCATCTGCGACCAGTTACTACTGTCCGAGGAAGGAGGCCATGGGGTCATCTGGCCTCTGACGCTTCATTCTGTAGGCCTCCATTTCCTCTTCAGTGGGTTCCCGAGTTTCATATATGCTACTGTAAGGCCGCTTCCTCTCATCAATCTGCATGATCTCCTTGACATGAAGAAGACGGGCCTCCTCTGCATTCAGTGCCTATAGTGAGAAGAAAGAAATGAGTACTGTCGCTCTACATCAGATCTCTTTTGTGCAAGAGTGGTAGAGTACCAGAAGACCCCACTGAGTATGAACTACTACATCAAAAACCTAGATTGCGGGCTTCCCTGGTGGCGCAGTGGTTGAGAGTCCGCCTGCCAATGCAGGGGACACGGGTTCGTGCCCTGGTCCGGGAAGATCCCACATGCCGCGGAGCGGCTGGGCCCGTGCGCCATGGCCGCTGAGCCTGCGCGTCCGGAGCCTGTGCTCCGCAACAGGAGAGGCCACAACAGTGAGAGGCCCGCGTACCGCAAAAAAAACAAAAACAACAAAAAACCTAGATTGCCTGGAAGAGCTTGGGAGTCAGCCCTTTCGCTGTCAAGCTACAACTAATCACTATTTGGCTCATACATTTTCATAGAGCACAAAACATTCTATGACATTTTCAATGAAATTTCAAAGAAATTTTATTTAACAACGAAAATTGAATGAGGTTTATTTTACTGACAGAAGCCGACAACTGATGCTTTTTGGTGGAGACTGCAATTCTGACTTTTCCCAAGACTTGCTGAAACTTACAAATTATAGAGCCAGATGGCAAGTCTCTGGCGAACAAGTCATAACTCTAAAATAACAACTATACCAAGCCTTTTTCTTCTGTGCATTAGTGATATTCAACAAGTAGTTCAAGAAGCAGGCAATACCAAGACACACAAAATCTCTATTTGTATTCTACACCTGATAGGTGACCTAAGCAAATCACCCAGACTAGGGGCTCATTTGCTCATTTTTAAAATGAGCTTGTAAATAGGACTAGATAATTTCCTAAGGTCCCTACAAATAAAGAATGCTGTGGTCACTTTTACTGTTTATTTAGCCTTCACAAAATACCTTTTTCAATTTTTCATGTTTCTTTTCTTCGTCATCACTCTCTGAACTGCTCTTTCGATGCTTCCTCTTCTTCTTTTTCTTCTTTTTCTCCTCTTTTAGTTTTTCCTGATGCATCTGATTGCGAGGATGCAAATATAGTGTTGTAAATGCAAAAACAAAGTTCTAGCAAAAACAAAGTTCTAGCACAAGTTTTAAAGTCCTCCCTCCAAGACTTAAAAATTCAGGACAACTGATCATGGACTTACCTCCATGAGGGTCTGCGGTTTTTTCACAGATTCTTCTCCAGTTGTATCATTTATAATACACTCCTCTGAATTCTGTGGAAAAATATATGTAATCTAACTTGAGAGTCATAGTTACCAGTCATCTAAGAAAAAGTTAAAATTTGAAACATAAAAATATATGTTTCATATAAATTTTGACTTAAGAGTTTTGGCTGTTGTTCACTTTTAAGCACTAGAGGGCAATTACTTACAGCAGTCTCCTTCCCAGCTTCGCCAGTACAATAGGAATACTTGAAAAAAGAGTGACAGCATTTGTATCCCCAACGGCCTTCTTTCCAGTAAGAGCCCCAGATATGCTGCAGAGAGACAGAGAGAGGTTATTTAAAAATGAACCTGAAACTAGGGTCTCTCATATACTGTTTTTCTTTCTTTTTTTAAAAAAATTCTATCATTAATTAATTTGATTGTTTTTAAAAATTGAAGTATAGTTGATTTACCATGTCGTGTTAGTTTTAGGTGTACAGCACAGTGATTCAGTTATAAATATATTCATTTTCAGATTCTTTCCTCTTACAGGTTATTACAGAATATTGAGTATAGTCCCCTGTGCTATACAGTAGGTCCTTGTTGGTTATTCTCATATACTGGTGATAAAAGGAGGAAAATTATGGGGATGCTAGGGCTAGCTAACAGGGAGAAGGTGTGGTTACAACGGTCTTACATTCTATGCCCCCCCAAAATTAAAAAATTTAGGCTATCTGACTTCTCTTGAAAAACTGAGGACTGGGAAATTCTGGGCCCACATTCCCACTTGTCAGTAATTGGCTGTTGCTGACCAGTGGATGCCCCTATTAGACAGGGCTTGTGTTCTCTAGTTTATAAAATTAGCCTGGCTCATTTCACTCATCTATGATTACTGGCCTAGCTCCTATTAGGTAGCTAGGTTTTTGACTCTTACTTAGAGAGACAAGTGTAGTTTGGGTACTTAAAGTACAGCAAATTATATGCTTTATCATGCGATGCAATATGACATACACTGTATCACCTATGAAGTGTTCCTGTCAAAATATTTAACTTTAATCAAGCCTTTAGGTCTGAATTCCTGTTTATAGGAAATAGGGAATACAGGAATAAGTTATATATCACTAGGAACCAGTCAAATACAGGATATGAGACAGTTTACAAGATAACTGGCATGATCTGTTAGAGTCACTGTCATGACAAAGGGGAGATACATGCTAGAAAAAAGAGAGATAACAACCAAATAACAAAATAAACGTAAGCTGTGACTGGATTCTGTGTCTCACACTCATGCACAAAACAGTTATCCCCACTCCAACCAAAAAAACCCAAAAAGTTATTTAAAGGTATTTTGGGGTATATTTTGGAAAATGTGATTAAGGACTAGAGATTAGGTGATATTAAGGCATTAATGTCAATTTTCTGAAGTGTGATAATGGTAATGTAGTTATATAGGAGAACATCCTTAATTTTAGGGTACATGATACAGTGTTATGGGTGAAATGTCATGATATCTGTAATTTCCAAATGTTTCAGTCAAAAAAATATAGTTACTTACACACACTCACACACACACACACACACACACACACACACATACACACTCTTCTAGACAAAGCGTATATGGCGATCTGTAAAAAAGAATTTGAATCTAGATGGTGGGTATATGAGTGAAAATAATAGTATTCTTTCACATTTGGGGAAAATTTCATATAACAGCAATTGGTGCAGCCACTGTGGCAAACAGTATGGAGCTTTCTCAAAAAAACTAAAAATAAAACTACCATATGACCCAGCAATTCCACTCCGGGGTATATATCTGATAAAAACAAAAAACTAATTCGAAAAGATACATGCACCCCAATGTTCACAGTAGCATTATTTACAATTGCCAAGATATGGAAGCAACCTAAATGCCCATAAACAGATGAATGAATAAAGATGTGGTGTACATATATACAATGGCAAACTACTCAGCCATAAAAAAGAACAAAATTTTACCATCTGCAGCAACATGGACGGACTCGAAGGGCATTATGCTAAGTGCAATAAGTCAGACAGAGAAAGACAAATACTGTATGATATCACTGACATGTGGAATCTAAAAAATACGACTAGTGAATGTAACAAAAAAAGAAGCAGACTCACAGATACAGAGAACAAACTAGTGGTTACCAGTGGAGAGGAGGGGAGAAGCAGTATATAGGGGTCAGGGAGTGGAAGGTATAAACTATTGGGTGTAAGACAGGCTACAAGGATGTATTGTACTATGTGGGGAATACAGCCAATATTTTGTAATAACTGTAAATGCCGTATAACCTTTAAAAATTGTATTAAAAAATAAGACAAAGTTAAAATGCAAAAAAACAAAATGAAATACAACGACTTACTAATGAAAAATACAATCCAGAGCAAAATGCTAACAAGGATACAAAAATAATTCTGGTTGAACACATACAGTATGATTGTGGATCTTCACATCCTCCTCATACTTGGAGGAGGCAACAGCCCGCTCCTGTCCTTTGATGACTGTCCCATGTCTTGAGTACTCCACGTAGTCTTCGGTCTGAGCTAAAAGCAGTTCAGCTGGAGGGGCATCCAAGTGTTCTTGGCCACCGTACTAAAAGGACATTGAACATTATTAAATATATTTTACAAAGATTTGCATTCAAATCTCTACTGAAGGGTTTATTTCCAATCAGAAAGATTAAAGGACTATTCTTCATGGGCTTTGTTATACAAAACACAGTGAAAAAAATGTCACCAAATTTTCACAGGCAAATAAAAGATGTCTCAATTGCTACTCATCTGTTGAGTGTGGTAAATTACAAAATGCTCATGAAATTCCCCTTATCCTCTGTGCATGCCCATTTGCCACATGACTTTGCTGCTCCTTCCCTTGAATCTGGGCCTGGCCAGGCTACTTGTTCTGGCCTATGGAACACTGGCAAATATGATGTAAGCAAAAACCTGAAAAACACCTGTGCACTGGGGCACACTTTGCTGCTAGTTTCTGGTATCCTGAGAATGCCATGTAAAGAAGCTGGGCTAGCCTATCAGAGGATAAGAACCCATGTGGGGCAGAGATGAGCTGTTCCAGGTGGGCCTTCTCAGGACAGATGAGGGCTGCTAACTGCTAGAAACCAAAGTGAGGCCATTCTAGATCATCCAACTTCAGATAGGCAGACTCAGACCAGGAGACCCAGCTGACATACAAAATGGTGAGAAATAAGAAACGTTTATTTAAACTATTTTTTTTTAAACTATTACATTTTGAGGTGATTTGTTTTGCTGCAAAAGCTCACTGATATAGTTTCACTGATACTGTATACCAATTGATTGCATCAGTGGAAGGACAGGACTAATCCTGATGGATTAAAATGGACTGTATATTGTATTCCAAACGTAAATCAAATGTTTATTAACTGATAATTTCTATTAAGAAATGTTTTCCTTTAGCAGTTTGGTCAAAATTACCTTTTCCAGGATGCTTTCTTTCTGCTGTTCTTTGAAGTCTTCTTTCTTGACTTTGAAGGACTTATACAACAGCTCTAGTTTTGTAGGATCAGCTTGCAGATGCACTTCAGACCCCTTGTCATAGGCTTCCCAAGCAAACACTAGAGTAATTAAAAACATCGTAATGAGCTGTCACCTAAATTGTTTTCATGCTTCTTGGAAACAAGCTTTAAAAAATGCCCCTAAATTTCTTATGAGCTGATATAAAATACCTTGACATAGAGAAAACACTTACATTGTGTCTGAGCCATTGAAATGGTATCACCTGTGTATCTAACAAAGTTATCCCCTGCGTAGCTCACTCTGTAAACACAAATTTAAAAAAAACTGTTTCAGAGATTGATTTCTTTAAGGAAATTCTTTTCTGACCTGACCATAGGTGATGTTCATTTTAATTCAGATTGTGATTTATGAATAAAAGCTCCCCTCCCCTACCTTGAAATTTTTTTTTTTTTTTTTTTTGTGGTACGTGGGCCTCTCACTGTTGTGGCCTCTCCCATTGCGGAGCATAGGCTCCAGGCGCACAGGCTCAGTGGCCATGGCTCATGGGCCCAGCCGCCCTCTTGAAATCTTTACATTGAACTTGGTACTTACTCATCTGGATTCTTTCCTGCATTGGCATAGGGATTCTCTCTCATCGCTCTGGTTTTGGGATCATAGTAAGCAGAATTTGGATCTAAATTCCGCAAATACTAGAAGGAAAAAAATATTTTAAGACTGTGTTAATGTTTACTTTCATCAAAGAAGATTTCAGCAGACTAGTAGGAGGAGCCAATTAAATGTGTGTGTGCATGTCTGGGGTACAGGTGAAGAGAAAGAAAACCGGAATGACACCTAACTTTGGAATGACTGACTATATTACCCATATACTACCGAGGTACCATATTAGTAGACAAAATTTAGGCTGGGAAGACAAATATTTTTTGAATATGTATGTTGAGTTGGCAAGGCTTACTTTTGCAATATCTTCTCGAATCCTGAGATTCCGGACAGTAATTCGTCTCTTAGAGTCAAAATTCTGTCCAGGCATGTCAATGTCATCTGCATATTTATCTTCATCCTCATCTTCACTGTTATGATCTTTTTCCTGAAAGAGGAAGAGGGAAAAAAATTTTTAAGAAAAAAAGAGCAGCATCTAGTTCTTGTTTTCCCTTTAACCAAACCTTACTCACTGTGTTCTTTAAATCTATTATTATTATGAATTATACATTACTATTAATATTAGCCATCAGAACTTGAAAAATTTAATGTATATCCAGATAGGGCATATATTTACTACCGTCTGAGAATTTGGTTCCTCTTCTCCCCACTGGTGTTTTGGAGAATTCTGTGTCACGAAAGAAGGAAACAAATTTGTAATTGTATTCCACTGAATCAGCTGATTATTTAACACTTTAAAAACATAGTTAAAATAATATAACAAATTTAACTGAACAAATTCTTATATTTCTCACTTGTAGTGAGCACATAAGTTTTGAATACAAGTATGTCATTGTGAATAATTTTATTAGGCTGTCTACAAATCCAAAATTTTCATTGATGATAGGACTATAATCACACAAACGTAATAGAAAGATTAAGTTGATCAGTATACCTAAAAAATATTCATTTCATATGTATTCAATCTTCAGACATAACATTTTCATTAAACTTCACTGTTTTTCTATTAAGGCCAAAAAGAAAAGTTACCAGGATCATGTAATAAGTATCTTTAGAGCCAAAACAGCCTTTGTAAAATTTAGGCAATGAAGAAATCTACTCAGGTGACAACACGCTGTGATTTAAGAAGCGTGCAAAATCCTTGCCTCAAAGACACTCTTCATTAGCAGTTGGTCACGATATTCTCTATCTCCACAAAATGCCAAGAGCAAAGTGCTCAGTACTTCATCATGTCCTTTTAAAAAGGCTTCACACATTCAAAACAATACCTTATACCATTAGTGGGGGGATGTGGAAACGTGTGTATAAAAAAAATATATATATATATATATATATGATATATTGGTGGAAGCAAAAATTTGTACAGGCTTTCTGAATGCTAGCTAAGTGATAAGTCATCAAATTTTTTTTTTTAAAGTCATCACATTTTACATATACATATTCAGTACATCAACAATTACACTTTTAGGAATTTATCATAAAGAAAAAATGTCTATTATATAAAGGCTTATAAGAATCTAGTGTTGGGTATTGTACAATTAGGAAAAACAGATCAACAAGAGATGATTGGTTATATAAAATATTGCACTCAATAAACACTGAACAACCATTAAAGTCATTCTGTCCAAGGTGTGGAAAAACACGTATACTTTGCTACCATTTTTATGGGGGGAAGAAAAAAGAGGGAAGGATGGGAATAAGATTACATATTTGTATTTGTTTGTATTTACACAACAAACTCTGAAAGGATCTGTAAGAAAAATAAAAATGGTTATGGGGGGTGAGGTTTAGAGATAGGGTGGATGGAGGCACATCTGTCTTCTTAAATTATTTTGATTACTGAACCATGTGAATTTATATAAAAATAAATGTTACAGGTCTACATTTAACGATATGGAGAACAAGTGCTCACTGCACTGTATATTGTTAAATTGAAAGAGTAGGTGATGAGTATGTAAAGATGAATCCATTTAAAAAACATGTTGTATGGTAATCACACACATCCATGGATGTATGTGGGGGGTGTACTGGGACACTGAAAGGCCTACTTGAAAATGTTAACATAGGGGATATTTTTCTTCTTTATAATTTTCTGTGTACTTTTTCTGAATATTTGTTGCCTTCAAAATTGGGAATTTTAAAAATATATATATTTTTTGGAGTTCTTACAAGTTGCTAGTTCAACAAAGGACATTTATATTGCTACACAGACAGCTAAATCTCTATAGTACACATAGCTCTACTATATGCAGTTAATCTTCATATCCAAATGGGCAAAATTCATACTTACTTTCCCAGTAAGTATGCTTACTGGGAAAATAAATTATAATATGTTTACAATAAACAACAACAAAGAATATGTTAGAAAAACAGAAAAAGGCCCTCTTCTTTTTTCCAGAGTTGGTAATGATTAACAATAGCTACAAATTACCAAGTGTTTACTCTGTGATATGTATGCTAAACCTCCTGGTGGGGGTAGGTGTTGTTATCTCTGCTTTAGAGATGATCAACTGAGGCTCAGAGAGGCAAATTAATTTTTCTAGGACCACCTAGCTAGCCAGGGGCAGAGCTGGGTTTTAACATTATCTGTCTGTTAACTTGTGCTTTGAACCTGCCTGATAGGTAGCTTCTGTGACTGCTCAGACTTGGTGATTAACTTACCTAGTTGTGTTTTCTTTGTAATTATACTTGCTAAGCGTCCCTTTTAGAAGTTTAAACTCGACAACTAGAAAATGTTTATTATTTACTTATGCCATTAATTTGTTAAAAGAAATTTTCACAACTCTAATAAGTATAATATACTCTAACTATTAAGTTCACTGACTGGAAGAAAAAAAAAGGAAAAAACGTGTCTGCAATACATCTTTTTTGTTAGTTTGAAAATTTTTTGCCTAGCTATAAAATTATTACATGTTCATTACGGAGAATGTGGGAAATACTAAAATAAAAAAAAGAAAAATTCACTAATTCTATATTAAATGAGAACTGGTGTTCTGGTCGTCTTCCCTGTGGTAATATTGTAATATTTTACATGTGTCATTAAAATATAAGTGTTAGCCAGTGTTGTTACAAAGTTTTGACAAAAGTCATTTTACATTCTATCATGCAGAGGAAGGATAGCTCACTTCACTAATTCCCTATTAAACTATTTCAATTTCTTGCTGTTGTAAAAAGTGCTGCAATGAACATCTTTGTGCATAATGATTTTTCTGAACACTGAAAAAATTTAGGATGGATGGATTTACTAATTTAATTCCAGAAAAGGTATATAAATGTTTTATGGCAATATTCTCTCCAAAATGATTGCATCAATTTATAGTCGCATGAACCCTATAAGTCAGTTTTACTCTTTCTCCTCAATAGCACTTCTCTCTCCCTAAAATCTTTTCTAACTTGAGCGATATAAAATGAATTTTTTGTTTCAATCTTCATTTTTTGTTTACTAGGAGTTTGAATTTTTTTTTAATGATCATTTTTATTACTTACAGCCTGTTCCACTAATTTTCCTGAGGCTAATTCTTCTTGGAGTTTTTGAGCTTTCAGCGTTCGTTTTGCCTAAGAAAAAAGAAACATTTGAAATTTACTTAGTCAAATGAACATTTAATTTTTATATGTGTAAAATGCGTAAGTTTATTGTTTTCAGTAAAGTCATTGGACAAGGTCATGTTTTGTAGCTCTAGACCTCTGGCTCCTAAAGAGCAGGAGTTACAACGAATTCACTAGTGGTCCAGTGGTTAGGATTTTGCGCTCTCACTGCCAAGGGGCTGGGTTCGATCCCTGGTCTGGGAACTAAGATCCCAAAAGCCATGCAGTGTGGCCAAAAACTAAACGAACAAAAAACCCCCCAACTCTACTGAATGCTCTGTGATGACTTAAATGGGAAGGAAATCTAAAAAGGAGTAGATACGTGTATATGTATAACTGATTCACTCTGCTGTACCTCAGAAACGAATACAGCATTGTAAAGCAACTATACTCCAATAAAAATTAATAAAAAAAACATGAATGGATAAAGAAGATGTGTGGAATATATATACAATGGAATATTTAGGCATAAAAAAAAGAATGAAATTTTGTCATTTGCAGCAACATGGATGGACTTGGAGGGCATTATGTTAAGTGAAATAGATCAGAAAGAGAAAGACAAATACTGTATATTACTTGTATGTGGAATCTAAAAAAATACAACTGCTGAATAAAACAAGAAAGAAGCACACTCAAAGAGAACCAACTAGTGGTTAGCAATGAATAGAGGAAAGGGGGGAGGGGTAATAGAAGGGTAGGAAATTTTTAAAAGGGGGGGTTATTATAAGATTATATGAAATCATGTGTGTGAAACTTCTGAAAATTGTAAGGCACTGTAGAATTTAATGACTCTTTCATTCAATAAAAAAACTAAATTAAAAAACAAAAAAACCAGGATGAATTGGGAGATTGGGATTGACATATATACACTAATATGTATAAAATAGATAACTAATAAGAACCTGCTGTATAAAAAAATTAAGTTAAGAAAACCCAAAAACAAAAAACCCCCCAAAAAACAAAAAATGAAAATGAGTTGGATTCAATCAGCCATATTTAAACAGGAGTTACAAACTCCTGTTTGAACCAGGCATTAATGTAAACCAAGTTAGACACCACCAGGGGTAAACTGCAGAGAACAATCCCTGCTGACGAGGTGCCACCTGACTCGAGATGACTGACCCCTCCAGGCTGGCCCAGGATTACTGCATATTTCACTGTTCAAGAAATATAAAATTCAGATTTTTATGTGAAATTCCATGATTTTAAATGTTAACTCTACTTAAAAACAAAAACAAAAAAAGCAATGTGACTGTGGTGTTTGAAAAATGGGAGTGAGTAGGTGAAATCATAACAGAAAAAATTTAGGTTAAATTAAAATAAAATTCAATTTTCTGAAATGACTTATCCTCTTCCCCTTCTCCCACCCTGAAATGCTATGTGAGACAAGTATAAAACAGGCCCATAGGCAAGATATAGTCTGGGGGCCAAGAGTTTATAAAAGAAAGGAAAAAGCTTTGGACACTAATCTGTTCTAATGCTTCCAGTATTTTTTGCAACCTAAGTCATGGAGTAAAGGACAATATAAGAATGAAATAAAAAGAAATTGCTGCCACATAGGGCTAGCACACTGTTTATTTCACTATTCAATTAGGCTTACTACTACTACAATAATAAAAATGCCATCATTTTTATACTGCTTGAAGACTCAAAAAATAGAGTTGCTAAATTAGAGATACAGCAAAATGTACATTCTTTAAGGATAGTAGGAAAGCAGTGAACTGTGCTCACCAGATCAACTTTCGCATACTCTTCTACAATTTTCATGTGTTCTTCTGGATTGTAGCCGTTCCACCGATCCCTCTTCCCATCATAGTCAAACATCAGCTGAGGCTGGATGTGTTCATCTGGAGCTATATTAGTACCTGTAAATTTTGCTCCAACTCGCCTAGGTCTCTGGAAAACAGAATAAGATTAAATCTTTTCCTAAGTATCTATAGCCCAGAGGAAAACTTCATATAATCTTTACAGAGTGGGTGTGAACATACCATGGGACTTTATGGTTTATTCAATTATCATTTAGTCTTCCAGCAAAACTTTTGATGATGCGAAACTAATTTCATTCAAATTAATTTTTATTTAACTTGTACCTAAATATAGGTAATTAAAAAAACAGAATGAAGCTCTCTGACAGGAATAAAGAGACTCTCTGACAACAGTTTCCAAAATTCTCAAAGGTGAACTCACCTCAAAGCAGTCTTTCTTTTTGTGTGTCATGGCTCCACAGTTTTCACATGCTCCTTTGCGGTACTTAGTAGTTATGGAATTCTATAAATGGATGTAAAGAAAAACAAGGAAAATTTTTATTTATCTGAATAAGTTAAAAATAACTTTGGCTCTCATTCCTATATTGCCTAGTGAAATGATTTATTCATTAAGAGGAAAACCAGTTAGAATCTCCACTTTTTTTTTTTTTTTACATCTTTATTGGAGTATAATTGCTTTACAATGGTGTGTTAGTTTCTGCTTTATAACAAAGTGAATCAGTATACATATACATATGTTCCCATATCTCTTCCCTCTTGCATCTCCCTCCCTCCCACCCTCCCTATCCCACCCCTCCAGGCGGTCACAAAGCACCGAGCTGATCTCCCTGTGCTATGCGGCTGCTTCCCACTAGCTATTTTACGTTTGGTAGTGTATATATGTCCATGCCACTCTCTCACTTTGTCACAGCTTACCCTGCACTTTTATAAATGAGAAAGTTTAAAGATTTCAACAATATCAAATTTATAAAATATAGACGCTAAAGTAGTTTGTACTGTGAATTTTAATACCACATAAAAGGTCATATAATCTGTTTCTACTTTATATAGTATTGCTTTAGAGGTTCTTATATTAAGTTCTTAAAATAAAATCTCCATTTTCACATGCATATATATAAGTTGCATACATACCTCTTTTACACCCCTCTTGTACCAGTCTCCAGATGAGCTATACTGCTTTTGTTTCTCTGGCTGTGGTCTCTGGTGCTTTAAAGTAGGCCTTTTTGATGGATCAATATACCATGGCACTGAAGAAATATACTGAGGAATATGAGGATTGATGTCTCTGTAATAAAATAAAAATTTTTTTAACAGAATGAAGTTGAAAAATAATTGATATTACAATTACAAAGGTAGCCTATGCAGAATCTAAGAATAGAGATACTGTACTGGGAGGAGAAAGGCAGAATATGCTTGTTATTTCTATAATAAAAAACAATTAAAAATAAAGAAAATAATTTATATTAGAGTGAAAAAATTTCCAACAAAGAAACTAAAAATAGTGATATAACTAAAGCGGGAGGAGAGATGAAGGAATATAGGGACCTATGTTAGTGAGATTAATCTTGTATCAGAGCAAGAAGTTAACTAATAATGTCTAGAGTTGATTATAATAATGGTATAGGTATGTTATTTAGAGATGTGGAGGTATCAACCAGAAAAACTCAAAATAGACTGACAAGTACAGTCATCCCTCAGTATCTGACAGGGACTGGTTCAGGACCTGCCTCAGATACCAAAACCTGCGGATGCTCAAGCTGCACAGTCGGGCCTCTGTATCCACGGTTTGGAATCTGAGGATTCAACCCATGGCAGATTGTGTAGTACTGCACGTAGTTATGGAAAAAAATCTGAGTATAAGTGGACCCACACATTTCAAACCTGTGTTGTTCAAGGGTCAACTATAGTCACTTGTGTAGAGTGGGACAGGGAGTGGGAAAACTGAAAAGGACTACAGCTATTCATTACAAGTCCTTCATTATTATATGATTACTAAACCTTATACATATGAGTTTAATAAAATAAATAAAAACAAAAATGATGTAAATGATAAAGATGGCTTCCTGTCAAGGCAAAGGATGAGAAATTGGTAAACTAAGTAGACATTTATTTGAATTCTGAACAGATTTTGCAAAAATTTAAAGTACTTACTTTCCTTCTTCATCAACTTCTGCAGGGGCATTACCCAATTTTCGCTGTTCTTCTAGCTCCTTCTTCTTTCTCCAGTCCTCTCTGGTCATCTTCTTTGGTTCCTCCAAACTCATTTCTTTGGACCCCGAAAGGGTGGCCGCATTACCTGCATCCATGGCTACAGCTGACATGGTTATCTGGCCTTCTCTATGAAAAGGAAGAAATATCTCTTAGTATAAACTAGCCCTTGGTGAATTCACCAGTGAAACTATCAGAAGTACACTGTAGGGCTTCCCTGGTGGTGCAGTGGTTGAGAGTCCACCTGCTGATGCAGGGGATATGGGTTCGTGCCCCGGTCTGGGAAGATCCCACATGCCGTGGAGTGGCTGGGCCCTTGAGCCATGGCCGCTGAGCCTGCGCGTCTGGAGCGTGTGCTCCGTAAGGGGAGAGGCCACAACAGTGAGAGGCCCGCGTACCGCCCAAAAAAAAAAAAAAAAAAAGTTCACTCTAATGACACATACTGTGTGTTATACAGAATGTTTCATATTCTAGACATTATTAGTTAACTTCTTGCTCTGATACAAGATTAATCACTAACATAGGTCCCTATCTTCCTAAATCTCTCCTCCCCCTTTAGTTATATCACTATTTTTAGTTTCTTTGTTGGAAATTTTTTCCCTCTAATATAAATTATTTTATTTTTAATTTTTTTTATTATAGAAATAACAAGCATATTCTGTCTCTCCCTTCCCACTACAATATCTCTATTCTTAGATTCTGTATAGACTACATTTGTAATTGTAATATCAATTATTTTTCAACTTATGCCTTATTCTTCATAGTATCTGTAAGGGAAAGGTCTCTTTCCCCTCCACAAAAGTCTTTATATACTGTTGCAGTTTTTCTCTCAACTCTAAGTTATAAGTGGAGAGAGACATACACATGTATTTAAAATTTCATGAGACTCTTTCTCTCATATATATTCCTGAATTCCTCTCTACGTAAGTGTCTCAAACTTTTCTACCACACTAACCCTTAATGAGTACGTAGGGTCCTATCTCTGTTCCTCTTAAAGACTGGATGCTTTAAGATTTACCTATATTCATCATCTCTATTTCCTCATCTTCTGCTTCCCTTCTCAATCACTCTGATTTAGCTCCCACACCCCTCCCCCCACTCCAAAGCTACCACTAAGTTATCAATGTGCCTAGTCCTCTGGACATTTTTCAGTTCTGTTCCTTCCCCTTTTGATATATGCTTATCCTTTGACTTATGTGACACTATACTCTCCTGGTTTTTCTTGTACCCCTCTCGCTGCTTCTCCTGAATCCTTTGTAAGTTCAACCATTTCTGCCCAGTTATTTTATTTTGGATTCCACAAGGGTCAATCCTGGGGCCTTCTTCATCACTCTAAACTCCACCAGAGGACAAGCTCATCTATTTCCAAGGTTTCGATAGCCACAGTATACAACTGCTGGCTCTCCAATTTATTTCTCTACTCCAGCCCTTTTGTCTGAGCTTCCAATAAATACATTCCACTTGCTTACTTCAAAGTACCTCCACTTAAATATCTCTGAGAAACCTGAACTCAACAAATCTTAATTCAAATTCATAATCTTCAACTAAAAAAAAATTCATAATCTTCTCTATGAAATCTTTTTCCACTGTTCCCTCTCTTGATGAAAGACACCACCATCCATCTCTTTTCATAAGTGTTCCAGCTAATTCCCACACCTATTTCATCACTAAGTAACGTTATTTTCACCTTCTGAATATCACTCAAATTCATTTACTTCTACTGTCAATAACCTTAGTGTTAATACTTTTCCCTACCAGTCTCTCCCAATTCCCTCCAATCAGTTTTCCACACTGCAGTGTTATTTTTTCAAAACACAGATGTGATCATATCATGTCCACTACCCAAGCTTAAAACCCTCTAATGCAGTGCTGTCCAAGAGAAATATAACGCCAGCCCTATATGTCATTTAAAATATTCCACAGCCATACTAGAAAAGTAAAAAGAAACAGGTAAAATTATTTTTGCAATATTTAACCCAATATACCCAACATATTATCATTTCAACATAGGAAAAAATCTGTTTAGACTTAGGAAAACTAAGTCTTTAAAATCTGATATGGATTTTACACGTATTCAGACTAGCCAACATTTCAAGTGCTTAAGAACCACAACAGTTAACAGCTACTGTACTGGACAGTTCAGCCCCAATGGCATCTTATAATTCTTACTTTGAAAACCTCTGAAGACACAGTCCTGGTCTGACGGCACAGGTGCTATGACTGAGGCCTAGGACGGCGGCTTCCTTCTAGGTCCCCGTTCCCTCCTCAACGTAGCGTTTATCAGTCTCGTAAGGATATTTGTAACAATTAGGAGCCTTTGGTCCACTTCTCGGGGTTCTTCACCCTCACCCACCTCCCTCTTGAAGTTCTCACAATATTTCCCTACCCGGTCCCGCCGCTGCTGACACCAAGACAGCCGGACATGCAGGAAGCCGACCATCTATGTTTACTTCCTGACCTCCTCCCTCTCCCAGCAGCCCCTGCGGCACCTTCCGGACGACCCACACATGCGCGCTAAGAACTCTGTGAGTCTCAGGCTCCCAGGCGGAGCTGGTCTCGCGAGATGTTGAGCTGTGTCCGTTTCTCTACTGTGGGTCTATAGAATGGGTTAGGTTTGAGCAGCTGCTTTTCCGCTCTGTTCTTTGAAACTTTTTTTTAAGAGTCGCCGCGTCATACGACGTAAAACAAAACAAACAAAGAAAAACGTAGTAGAGAGCAGACGACAGCTTAAGCCTCACTAGAGCGCTGTAAAATGAAGGGGGAAGTGCGTGAAGTTAAAAAAAAAAGTTAAAATTAGCATTAATTAGTAGCCAGGTAGTGTAACACGCTGAGGACAAGGTAAACACAAAGTGTCTTCCTCTCCTCGAATTTACATCATACGGAGTGAGAAAGACACTGAATTATTCAAAAATGTATAGTTCTAGAAAGCCGCTATGAAAGGTATACGAGGTGCTATGAGAACGTGAGGCATTATTCCGTAATGATACCTCGTCCCAATGTGATATTGTATTTTAGCATTAGGAAAAAAATACTATAAAACGATTTCCATTTTGGGAAAACAGTAATATTTATGACATCTCAACCTTCCTTTAAAGTATAATATGAAATAAAATACCGGAAAATATTAATGTTGGAGTAGAATTCCCCCCCCCCTTTTTTTTTTGGTCCTATCCTCTCTGTTCCGGTCATGTTTTATTTTTCAAAACAGTATGTGTTCCTTTCAAATGTCAGAGTGACATCCTTGCTTCAATAAGAGATCTCATCATAATATAATCTATTTTTTCTTATTAAGAATGTTCAGTGCCTAGCATAGGAATGTAAATATTAATTTTGATTTTACAGGGCAATAGTTGAAGGGACAGAAGTTGTCAGAAAATAGTCTGAAAGTGAGTAGTCTGAATCACTCACACTTTGCTTTTTTTAATATATATTTTATTTATTTATTTTTGGCTGTGTTGGGTCTTCGTTGCTGCGCACGGGCTTCCTCTAGTTGCAGCGAGTGGGGGCTACTCTTAGTTGCGGTGCACAGGCTTCTCATTGCAGTGGCTTCTTGTTGCGGAGCATGGGTTCTAGGCACGTGGGCTCAGTAGTTGTGGCACGCGGGCTCAGTAGTTGTGGCTCGTGGGCTCTAGAGTGCAGGCTCAGTAGTTGTGGCGCACAGGCTTCGTTGCTCCACGGCATGTGGGATCTTCCCAGACCAGGGCTCGAACACGTGTCCCCTGCATTGACAGGCGGATTCTTAACAACTGTGCCACCAGGGAAGTCTCACACTTTGCTTTTATCTCCTTAAAACAATTCCCAAAATTTGCTTGGAAGTGTTAGGGTGTATTTAGTTAAAACTATCAGGCACAAGCCAGGGAGTACATCTCTCAGAGGAATTATAGAATGTGCTGGACAAGAGAGAAGAACCTTTTGTAAGGTTCAGATTCCCCCTGGAGGATTCTGAGGAGGGTCTAGGGAAGCAGAAATCAATTCTGGATGGGTTGCTGTTTGATAAACTGGGATTGATTAGGATCTAGATGCAGATATAAGGTGAGGATGGTTTAGCAATTGGGTATCTCCAGTAATGGTCTGGGGTATAGCAGAGTGGGTTTGGGGCATCATTAGTAAGGAAACAGTTTTTACTCAAAGAGGGAGTGGTTGTGCATTTTACAGTTACTGCATGACCTTGGGAGACACAGTGCTTTCTGTTGTAGGGGGAAGACTTACCCTAGGGAGATATAAACCTTGCGCCCCAAAACTTCAGGAGATAAAGAATCCCCACTTGGAAGCTGTAGGTGTTGTTAAAGATAGAAGCCACAGGCCCAAAATGGTGTTACTTGTGCTAAAGCCCATGATACCAAACCTAGATTTAACATCTAACGTAATCACAACTTCAAAATGTAATCCCCAGAAATGTAATCCAATCAACCAGTTTGGAATTTCCTGGTCAGTACTGAAGAGGTAATATGTCACGTGGACCCTTTCTATCATCCCCTCACCCCCATCCTGCCTCTCGGAGGAAGAAGAGGCAATCAGCTGTAAAAACCTTGCTGTTCCTTGCCCCCTTCCCCGCCCCCCAAAGATGTCCCAGCCTAAAAATAATCCTTTCTATTATTCTAATAGCTCCATGCCCCACCCTTCTTCCTACAAAAACTTTTCAGCTTGTACAACCCCTTGGAGCATGCTTCTGGTTGCTAGGTGGGATGCTGTCTAATTCATGAGTTGTTGAATAAAGCCAATTAGATCTTAAAGTTTACTTGATTGAATTTTGTTTTTTGACAGTGTCATGCAGATTTGGTTTCAAAATGAACACTTTTGTGTGTTGATGATGTAATATGGAGCTGAGACATTTAGAAGGAGATACAGGGAGGAAATAAGGGGAGGGGTAGGGATAAAGGAGAAAGGACAGAGAAGGGGCAAAGAAGTTATGCATTTTTTGTCCTTCCTCTTTTCTTCATGATGTCCAGCATTTAATAAGCACTCAATAAATATTTGTTGAATGAATGAGACATTCAATCAATTTTGGTCCTGAAATGCCAGGGAAGATGGGACAATGAACTGGCATATGTTTCAAACCATATCTATGCCAGGTGTAGTGCTAAGCCTTTTGTGAAAGAGTAATGTAGGCTCAACTCCTCTCTCCCAACTTACATGCAAGTTAAAAAGTATCTGGTGACCTGTTGGGAGTACAGTTTGGATGACACAGGTCACCCTTGGTCTTTTGAACTGATTTCTTTATCTTGTTCAATATATTTCTATTTATTGTAGAAAGGAAAAGGTCATCAACTTTTTCAAGCACAATTTCTCCCCATATCTTGGAATTTGGAATTCCTTTTGTATATCTTTATTATTCCTCTGATCTTTTTCTCTTGTTCACCCTCTGTCCTTCCCCCACCAGCTTTGATGAGTATATTGTTGAGATGTTAAAAGTTTAAAATAACTCCCTATTGGGACTCGCCTGGCGGTCCAGTGGTTAAGACTCTGCGCTTCCACTGCAGGGGGCACGGCTCGATCCCTGGTCTAGGAACTAAGATCCTGCATGCCATGCGGCATGGCCAAAAACAAACAAAAAAAGTCCCAATTAAATGATAGAAGTTTAAAGGAAGCCTGAATTTTGTACTCATTAGGTCATTATTTTGTTCCTAAGTCAGATTCTGTATAACAGAGACAGCATCCTAACCTGAAATATTGATGATAGTCTTGCAATTAGGAAATAATCAGTCCATTTTGTAAAAATTGAAGTTTAATGGATTTATTATATTAGTTTCAGAATCAGTCCATCTTAATCACAAGCACCACAGAATGACACAAACACTGCCGTTTTATCTACCTGTACTTTCATTTCTTAATTTTTAATTCTGCCCTGCTAGTATTCACTAGACCTAATATAGGTTTTTTTCCCCACCGGACTATATATTGACTGTATATGTATTTTTTATTTTATTTATTTTTTTATTTTTTTTGCGGTACTCGGGCCTCTCTCTGCTGTGGCCTCTCCCATTGCGGAGCACAGGCTCCGGACGCGCAGGCTCAGCGGCCATGGCTCACGGGCCCAGCCGCTCCGTGGCATGTGGGATCTTCCCGGACCGGGGCACGAACCCGCGTCCCCTGCATCGGCAGGCGGACTCTCAACCACTGCGCCACCAGGGAAGCCCTATATATGTATTTTTTATATCTCTAATTGAAATACAACAATTATGTATCCGTCTCCCTTCCTCATTTTCCCGATGACTACAATACAATGCCTTTCCTCCAGTGCTGCCCCTTCTTTTTGATTTGATCTGCTCTATTTACTCTCTGGAAAAATAGTTGATTAGTTGAAGACTTTAGGAAAATAGTTCTGTCACCACCTCACCTTGACTTTTTGAACTTCACAATCTTCTCATTTGAAAACGTCTTGGACACCAAAGTGTCTCAGGAAAAAACAAACTCCAAAAACCAACTCTCTGTATCTTGGTATTACAATAATCATCATAATTATTTATTTCTTGGAATTGGAGACCATATTTACTCCCCTTCTATTTCTGTGGGGAGCAGGTTAAAAAACAACTAGAAATCCGTGATCAAGGTGTCAGCGTGTTTGATATTTCTCCGCCCGGGAAACTAGCGACAAAGTTGCCGGGGGAAGCTTTCGGGGCGGAGCCCAGGGAGCTTATGTTCCTACCATTGGTTCTTCCCGGGAGCCTCCTCCCCACTCCTGCCCCGCCTCCTGGACGGATGAACCAATAGCGGCGTAAGTTGTGGTTTAAACGCCGAGGCCCGCGCGACAGCTGGAGATCGTGTCTCGGAAGAGTTTGGCTGTTGTTCCCGACGTGGGTGAATGGAGCGGTCGCGAGTGGTTGGGCGGGAGGGGTCCGGCGGGGTAGGAAGCGGGGCTGGAGTGGGGGGTCTGGGAAGCGGGGTCCGTATGTCTGGGAGCCGGGGCTGGGGATTGGGGGCTGGGACTAACCCCGGGACGTCTGTAGCGCCCAGCCCGTTGAGCCACGGCCTTTGGACTGCGTCCGCAACCCACGGCGGTTCGGTTCCGATGGGTAGCAGGGCCTGTGCCAGTCCCAAACCGCCAACTCTTCTGGAATTTAGGGCCCCTGACTCAGGCTTCAAGAGTTAAGAGCTGGATTAAGTGCCTGTCGGCTCAAGATCGGGCTTCTCTCTCTGCTTAGCTCTTGTTTTTGCATAGACGTGCCCAGGGTAGAAAGTGGGGTCTGTGCTACACCTTAGGTTCTTTCATCTTCCCTAACTCCCAGGGTTTAATGAGTATTTCACACCCCTAGGTAATCCAGAATGGCTACTCTGATCTATGTTGACAAGGAAAATGGAGAACCAGGCACTCGTGTGGCTCCTAAGGACGGGCTGAAGCTGGGGTCTGGGCCTTGTAAGTATACAGGCGGCAATCAGGTACACAGGTATTGTGAATCAGTGGTGGGTGTGGCCTGGAGCTGGGGGAGGCATTTAGTATACTTTGCCAGCAATTGGAGTCAGGTTTACCCAATACTGCTACTACCAGGTTCTTGTTATGGATCTCTTTTTCATGTTCAGTATCTTAATGAGATTATTTAAGAGGGTACTGAACTGAAGTACTGTTACGCATAGGACCATGCCGCTGTCGAAAAGGGGTTAAGTTTGGGTGTGAGAATTAGGCCACGTTTATAGGCAAGGTCAGCCTTCAAGTTGCACAGGCGTTTACTGCTGGAATAATCTCACGGTAAGACTTTTTCTTTAGCAGTCAAAGCTTTAGATGGGAGATCTCAGGTTTCAACACCACATGTTGGCAAAATGTTTGATGCTCCACCAGCTTTACCTAAAGCTACCAGAAAGGCTTTGGGAACTGTTAACAGAGCTGCAGAAAAGTCAATAAAAACTAATGGACCCCTCAAACAGAAACAGACAGCCTTCTCTACCAAAAAGGTAAGTGTTGGCTATAAATAAAGATGCTGTTTAAACACTTCAGCACTTGTGACTCTTAAAATGACTATTGGCATCCTACCCGACTTTCTCCTGTGTGAACAGAAAGAAATAGAGGCTAGCAAACATAGTTTAGCAGAAGAGGATCATCATACTGTCTTTGTGGACTTCCCCTGTAACTCAAGATCACGTCTCAGTAGCAGCTGGTGAATTTTTTTGCCTCACCTGCCCTTAATGAGTGTCTTGAAGCAGATTGATTGGTAGAATGTACTTACAGATTAAAAAGTACTGAGAGGGAGGGTATTTTGCAAGAGGTCACGTTGCTAATATAACAGCTCAGGTGCTGCCATCCTTCTCCCCTCCTTCCAGAGCAACCACCAGTTTTTTAGGTTATAACGTGGTAGCATGTTGACCTTGGTATGTGTGTTTACAAACTGTAGGTTAGTGCATCCTAGACTGAGAGGACTTGGCTATGAAAATAACTTTAGCATGTGGATTAACACTTCATTTCACTAATTGTTTTGTTTAATGTGTATTAGGAAAAAACAACTAGTACTTGATCTCAAACTGAGACGTGTGGTTTTAGGACAAGGATGTCTTTTTAAAAAAACTGAGTTGAGTAAGAGAAATGTTAAAGGCAAGTATTGCAAGGATATAGCAAAAGTGATGAGAATCTGACAGAACTGAAATGTGGGAAACCTTGCCTTAGGGATTTCCTCTAGCCATGCACATGTGACGTAAGCATAAATCAAGACTATGCAGGTTTCCATTTTGGCCCACCATTGTGGACTGCCTGCCAATTCCAGACTAGGGAATTATCCACTGTGGGCTTCTAAAGTCCTTGGCTGTCTTTGGCTGCCTCTTACTCTGTGTATTTGAGGAACACAAATTGGTTTTTAAAATTAACCAAGCAAATAATTTAGGTAACACTGATGGACACACCAACGGAAAATTATATTTCCAACAGCCAAAAATGGCTTCCAGGATTAGCTTCTGTTCTAGGTGATTCATGCCCATTTTCTCCTTTGTTAGGTTGGGTGATTGAGTCAATTAGTTCTGAATTAACTCCACTCTGCATTTTGATAACTTATGCTAACAGGTGCTGATACTTATATTTTAGAATTAACTTTTGAGCCATGATATTAGAATTGCTTGCTGAATTGTATTTGTGTGTAATTTTGAGAATGAAGGATTATGGTTTCTTAGAAGTCAGCATGAAATTGAAAACAATTTAAAATGTGGTGAAGCAGTCGCATGTCTTAAAGAAGCCCTATGATCTCTTGTACTAATCAGTTGACAAGCCTTCCGCTCTCACTAATGTATGTTTTCTTGGGTTGTTTTAGATAACTGAGAAGACCGTTAAAGCAAAAAGCTCTGTTCCTGCCTCAGATGACACCTATCCAGAAATAGAAAAATTCTTTCCCTTCAACCCATTAGGTAATATCTTTTGGTATCGCACAAATGCTTTAGCCTTGAGTTTCTCTTAGGATCCAATTCAACTGTAACTTGATATAGCTATGAATAAGACATGTGATCCAAGACTGTAACAAGGCTGTCTCAATCTGGGTTGCTCTGAACAAATACACTTGTGAATTTATTTGTAAGGTATAATCTTAGGTCAGAAGAGGAATCCGAGCTAAGATGTGGAAAACATTGTTCCTGTCCTCAAAAGCTAACCACCTAGGGGGAGATTACACCTATTCAACGTTAGGGGACAGTCTTCTTAGAAAACAATTTAGAAAGAGGGCTCTATGTCAAGTTGAACAATGCCTGAGGGCTTCCCTGGTGGCTCAGTGGTTAAGAATCCGCCTGCCAATGCAGGGTATGCAAGTTCGAGCCCTGGTCCGGGAAGATCCCCCATGCTGCAGAGCAACTAAGCCCATGCACCACAACTACTGAGCCTGTGCTCTAGAGCCCTCGAGCCACAACTACTGAGCTCACGTGCCTAGAGCCCGTGCTCCGCAATAAGAGAAGCCACCGCAATGAGAAGCCTGCACACCGCAATGAAGAGTAGCTCCCACTCGCCACAAGTAGAGAAAACCTGTGTGCAGCAACGAAGACCCAACACAGCCAAAAATAAATCAAATAAAAAATAATTAAAAAAAAAACTTAGTTTCTTTCTAAGCTAAAGCATTTAGTCAGCAATACTAACTATATACAAGTTGTGAATCCAACCCTTGCTTGTCCTATTTCTCCACAAGCACATTAAATATTTCTAAAAAAACCCCCCAAAAAACAATGCCTGAAAAATCCACATAGCCAGTGAAAACGTGCTTTTTTTTACTCCTTCAACCTGCTATACGTATCTGAGATATTTTCTGTTACAGAACCAGCTTTTCAAGCTTTAATTTACTCACATTTGAGGAGAGGCTACCATACGCCAGGCACGAATAAGCTTGGGATGCAGTGGTTAACAAGACAGGCCCCACCCTGAGAAGCCCATGATTTGGAGGGAAAGTCAGGCACTGAACAAATCATCTCACTTTGAGTGTGAGCAAGGAGAAACGCAGGGCCTGTTAGGGGGACTGAACCTAGCCTGTAAGAGCAGGGAAGAGTTCTCTCAGGAAGTGACACCCAGTGGAGTCTTGAAGGATATAAGGAGATAGTTGGGTGAAGAAAGGATAGGGCAGGGCAAGAGCACCGTAGCAGATCAAAGTGTGTGCAAAGATCCTGAGGCAGAAAAAAAGGACTGGAGTGGTTCTGGGAAGCTGAAAGGCAGAGGTGAAGGATGGTACTGGTGAGGGGGTGGGGACAAATCACACAGGTCCTTTGAGATTTCTGAGCTGGATTTTTTGCCCTTTGATCCAAAGAGTATTTAATCATTCCAGTAGTATACATCTAGGTTGTTTCTGGCTTTTATATATTACAAAACAGTTATGCAATTATTGTTGAGAGTTTGTGAGTCTCTCTGGAGAGTAAACTCCAAGAAGGATTGCTGGGTCTCAAAGCTGTGTGATTAAGTTTTGATAAAATGTGGTACATCCGTTCTAATGATTACCATTCAGGAAAATGAAGTAGATTTATGCATATTGACCAGGAAAGAGGACTAAGATATGCTGTGTTGGAGGAAAGAGGTATTGCTAAGTTGCCTTCCAAAATAGGAGCATAAATTATTGAAGCCACCTTCAGTGGATGAGGATGCCTGCTTCCCCTGTAATCTAACTGCAAATGTTTTAAAGCTCTAATCTTTATCAGAAAGGTAATTGGTACTTTATTGTTTTAAATTGGGGTATATGAGTGTGTCTGAGCATATTTGACTATTGGTCATTTATAGTTTTTTAATTTTCTGTTTGTATCTTTGTTTTCTCTTGATTTTTGTGACTTTCTTACACTGTGTGTATGTGTGTTTAAGTGTGTAAAGAACTCTGTGGATAAAGGTAATTAGCCCTGTATGTTGCAGACTTATTTCCTCTGGGGTCTTTTGTCTGTTTATGCTTTCCTTTACAATTCAGTGTTTAAATTAAGTAGTCACATATCACTCAATTCCTTTTTGAATTCTGAGCTTTATCAGTCTTGAAAAAGAATAGACCAATTCCTAGTATTTAGGCTTTAGAGAACTTTCGCACTTCAGAATATGATGGTTCTCCGTCCATCTTTGTTCTTAGCTTTTGAGAAAATGCTTAAATTAACCTCTTGGGGAGTTTTGTTAAATTACAAATTAAGTTTTATGACTGTGATCAGTCTGTTCAAATTGTCTGTTTCTTCTTGATTACCTCTTCGAAAAGAGGCAAGACTCTAATCCTACTTTTGTTACTGTCAAGAAAAATTAGTTGTTTTAAATAATTCCTAATCTGAAAGGCACTTGGATTTTAAGAAGAAATGTTGCCTAAAACAGCATTTCTTAAATTTGTTTTAGGACTTATACACTCTTACAAATTAGTGAAGACCCCAAAGAACTTTTGTGTAGTGTTTATGTATTCTATATTAGAAATTAAAATTGAGAAATTAAAAAAGAATTTGTTTAAAAAACAAACACATTACATTAATGTACATAGCTTGAAACAAAATTTTTTTACATGTATAAATTGTGAGAAGAATGGCATGGTTTTATATTTTTGAAAATTTGCTTAATTTGGCTTAACATAAAACAGCTGGATTCACATGGATTCTGCAATCTGTTGCATCTTGTTTTGGTTGAAGTATATGAAGAAAATCTGGCCTTATGCAGACATGTATTTAGGAAAGAGAAGCATTTTAAGTCTTTTATTTTTTATTTTTTTTGCTGTATGCAGGCCTCTCACTGTTGTGGCCTCTCCCGTTGCGGAGCACAGGCTCCGGACGCGCAGGCTCAGCGGCCATGGCTCACAGGCCCAGCCGCTCCGCGGCATGTGGGATCTTCCCGGACCGGGGCACGAACCCATGTCCCCTGCATCGGCAGGCGGACTCTCAACCACTGCGCCACCAGGGAAGCCCTTAAGTCTTTTAGATAAGTATAGATAGTTTTCTTTGCCATTACACTAAAATTCAACAAGTGGCTGTTTCTGTAGGCATAGTTGCAATGTGGAATCCAAAACCGTTTCAGTAAACATTGTATGCTCTGACAATAAAATCCATTGGTCTGTTTTGCATTTTGAAGGAAGGTTATCCTGCATTTATCACCATTGATCATTTAGAAATACTGGTACCCTGGGAAATGTAGGTCATGTTGAAATGTTTCATTATGAAGTATCAAAAGCACACTCATTAATATCACCGCTGATCTAATCAGAAAAGTCTTCAGTATTAGGAAGTTCTTAAGCTAATGCTTACAGATAAGTTTACTGATATTCCAGTTTTTTTTCCCCTTGAAATTGTGAATTTTATCATTGGCAACAAATACCGTTTCCCTTTAAGTGGTAGACTTCTTTCATTCCTCGGAGAATAATGTGCAACACATATCCAAGGCTGAGTTACCACAGTTTGTCTTTCAGTTCTTTCAAGTAAATGGTGTCCAGGAATAAGGCCTCTAGTTTAGCTTGCAAATCAAATAATTGCACGAATCTTTTTTTCTTGGAAAACACCATGGTCCTTCAGTATGCGGTAGATGTGTTTTGTGGCATACTTCACATCATATACAGAATACTAAAAAGACATGTTCTCAAGGGTTGAGAGCTAATAAAATTAATACTGTTTACTGCATGTGGTAAAGTAACATTATGTGAAACGCATTTTTTACTGCAAGTGAATGGCAGCGAGGAATATAGTGACTACTAAGCATAGTTTATTGCCACTGCCTTGATTCACGCACAGCAGTTTTCTCTACCATTGCTTTTGGACCATCATTGTAAATGTCAACACAGTGGAAAAAGGTATTAATCTTATTATAAAAAATGGTTTGAGGGCTTCCCTGGTGGCGCGGTGGTTGAGAGTCCGCCTGCCGATGCAGGGGATGCAGGTTCGTGCCCTGGTCCAGGAAGATCCCACATGCCGCGGAGCAGCTGGGCCCATGAGCCATGGCCACTGAGCCTGCATGTCCGGAGCCTGTGCTCTGCAACGGGAGAGGCCACAACAGTGAGAGGCCCGCGTACCGGAAAAAAAAAAAAAAAAAAAAAAAGCTTGAGCTCATGGACCCTGTGAAAGCTGACCACCCTGAGGAATGCTGCCCTGACAAAGTACTTTTCTGTGGCAGATTTCGAGAGTTTCGACCTGCCTGAAGAGCACCAGATTGCACACATGCCCTTGAATGGAGTGCCTCTCATGATCCTCGATGAGAAGAGGGAGCTTGAACAGCTGTTACACCTGGGCCCCCCTTCACCTCTGAAGATGTCTCCTCTACCGTGGGAGTCTAGTAAGTGAACGAGTGCCCTTCTAGAAGGTCTGTAAACAATCTGTCATAACACTTCCATTACCACGGGGACAGGTTGTGCAGAAGGTTAGCCTGTAAGTAATTTCTATCCTTCAGACTGCAGGGATAAGGTTTCAGGATAATGAAAACTATTCTCAACTGGTACTGCTTTTTAGTCCCAAATGCCCAGTAAAATTGTCATTCTGGAATCGGGACAGTCTTAGATACAAGCAAAACCAGAGGAAATTTAGTGTGTAACTTCTTACGTTATAAGCTGAAGTATAATAAACTTGCTTGGAATGAGAATTCCAAGCTACACCCAAAGCTCGTGTAGGATCAAGACCCACGTAATAGCATCAACTGGCAAACCTTTACTGCAGAAGGTTTGAGGTCTTGGTTCAAACTGGTGGTCAAAAGCCATCATCAGTATGTATTCTATTTGTTCTGATGGAATACCTCACACTATTTGCTCAATTGCATTAATGATAATTGTTGGCCCTTACTTGGGTCTCTAAGGATGATGGAATTTCAGGTACTTCTATGATTTATCTCATAATGAAGGTTAATTCTGTGGCCGCAGCCACTTTCCAAGAAATAAGTGAGAGCGGGTATGTGTGTGTGTAGGTGGGGCGGGGGTAAAGATTCCTTAGACAAAGGGAAAAACAAGAATTCATGATTAAGAGTGACAACTAGTGTGTGTGTTGATGGACACGAGGATTTGCAGATATTGAACAAGAAATTCCTGTTTTCTAGATCTGTTGCAGTCTCCCTCAAGCATTCTGTCGACCCTGGATGTTGAATTGCCACCTGTTTGCTATGACTTAGATATTTAAATTTCTTAGCACTTTATAGTCTGTGGGTATGTATTAATAGTTTGTATTAATAAAGCAATTCTTTGTTTAACAAACTCTTCCTAATATTGTGGTTGGTATTGTTTGGAATTTGCTTAAAACAGTATGAAAACTAGTAGATGTGTTTAACAGACAAGAGTCTATAATCTGACAAGAGAAGTTTGTCCAAGTTAAAAAACTTCCCCTGAAACCCTCTGCTTTGTCTTAACAGCTTATTTTAGAAGCTGCCACTGTTTTCCCTGAAACATATACCCTGCCATATGTACTTTACTACCTTTTTGTGGCCATTAACTAGTGACAGTTAATAGATCTCTTAATAGGAAGAGCTACTTCCAGCTCATTGTGTCTGTTGCTAGGCATTCTTTATTGCTGGTTCTGTTTAGTTTCTAATGCCTTCAATACTCTGTATTCAGTGATCAGAATTTGAAAGGCTCTAAATCTGAGAATTCTGCCTCCTTGAGCTCTTCAATTGGGTTCTTTGAAGACCACAGCAGATAATTTACTGATAGTAAGATCCACTTTCTACCTATAGGAAACTCTATTTATTTGCTAGCTCTGTGTTGGGAATTGTTTTTAAGTCTTTAATAAGCATTATTGTGTTTCATGTTCATGACCCTGGTTTTCAGATGAGGACAGTGAAGCTCAGAAGTTGACTGATACATCAAAGACACGAAGAGCTAGAAAATGATAGAACTGGTATTTTGATTCCAAAACTGAGATTGGAATCAAAATATCAGATTGCTCATGGATTTTCCCTTTTTTCTTTTGGGCAGAGGGGCTGGATGATGTTTAAAAAAAATGAATTGTTGCCATCATTTTAAATTAAGAGTTTCACATATCTTTGGTTTTAGAGCTTCTCTTGGAAAAGCAGACCTGTTTATAGTAGGCCCTTGTTTCCAACACTTGGTGGAGTGGCTGCCTTTTACATGAAGTGTGGGTTTTCTGTCCTCTGAACCCTATGTGAGATGGTTTGAGGGGAGAACTGAAGTATTCCTCTTTCTCTCTTCTGTGACTCAGCCTATTTAACTCACTTAACTTGCCTGGGCCAGGCAGCCAATTGAATTTGATCCTTGCTAAATACTAACTTATATAGGAAGGCTTTCTCCTGAAACATCTGTTGCATCTATAGTCAAGTTAGAATGTGAGCCTTTTCTTTTCCATCGTTATTAGAGGAATCTGCAAGATATTAGGCATGAAACACTAGGAACACATATAGACTCTGATCCTGAGTTTAAAAATTCTTTTTTTAGTTTTATTTACTTAAGAAAAATGAAAAAAATTTTTTGGCTGTGCTGCTCGGCATGCAGGGTCTTAGTTCCCTGACCCTGGATTGAACCCATGCCCCTGCAGTGGAAGTGCAGAGTCTTAACTATTGGACTGCCAGGGAAGTCCCCTGACTTTCAAACTTTGACCCTGTAAACATAGCTGAACCAGCCTGGATTTCTGAAATTAGTAGAAAGACTTCTAAAAGAGAATAAAGTAAGACAACTCGGCACTTGACTTTAAAGGAGAGGATTAGACCTTCTATCCTCAGGTATAATAGGGCCACTTTGAAAAGCAAAGCCTAGTTTTGAGCGACTTTCATACCCTACAATATATTTAGAAACTTTGGAAAGTGGTTTGTTGAGGGAACAAAGGGCTGGGAGCAAGGCAACTGGTCAGTCCTTTACCAGTTAGTTACTGTCCTTGGTCAGACCTGGGCACAAGTGATCTTCTCTTCACTGCTGTTAGTCAGACGCAAAGTGCTTAATATTTGTTGACTCAGAATTTTAAACAGATGCTTTTCCATTAATATAGATAATTCTTTTTGTGGGTATTGTTGCTGTTTGTAAACAGTTTATTAAGTAGCATGTGTTTGGCTTCATTACTTGAGAAAGCTTATGAGAAGCCCTGTTTGGAAATCTAATCTGTCCAAGCAGTAATACCGTAGGATTAAAGTTTCTTTCAATCACAGTTCCCCTGCACTGGACTGAAACGTGCTCTTACCTACGTAAGGTTCATTCACACCTAACTTCTTTTTAAAAAAAAAAAAAAATTTATTTATTTATTTTTGTCTGTGTTGGATCTTTTTTGCTGCGCGCGGTCTTTCTCTAGTTGAGGCGAGTGGGGGCTACTCTTTGTTGCGGTGCACAGGATTCTCATTGTGGTGGCTTCTCTTGTTGTGGAGCACGGGCTCTAGGCATGTGGGCTTCAGTAGTTGTTGCATGCAGGCTCATTAGTTGTGGCTCAGGGGCTTAGTTGCTCCACGGCATGTGGGCTCGAACCCGTGTCCCCTGTGTTAGCAGGCGGATTCTTTTTTTGTTTGTTTGTTTTTTTTTTGTGTTTTTTTTGCGGTACGCGGGCCTCTCACTGCTGTGGCCTCTCCCGTTGCGGAGCACAGGCTCTGGACGCGCAGGCTCAGCGGCCATGGCTCACGGGCCCAGCCGCTCCGCGGCATGTGGGATCCTCCCGGACCGGGGCACGAACCTGTGTCCCCTGCATCGGCAGACAGACTCCCAACCACTGCGCCCCCAGGGAAGCCCTGGCAGGCGGATTCTTAACCACTGCCCCACCAGGAAAGTCCCACACCTAACTTATTCTTGCATTGGCATTTTTCAGGTTTCAAATTCCAATTAACCTTCAACAGGGACACAAAGCCTTTTAAATATATTAATGCTAATATTCTCTATTAGACTAATTCTGAACTAACCTATATAGGAAGGTTAGTCCCTATACCAAGTTCCAAAAGGGTCAATACTATGGCAGAAATGTCCTACGTTGACTTTGTTCTTTCCGGTAGTTTAATCATTTACCATTTATTGAGGCCCCGTGTGCTAGGGACCAAGCCTACGCCTACCATGGTTAAGTAGCAACATTGCCTCTGCCCTCAGGTGCCTGGCATCCAGTGGGAAGAGAGGTATCAAATGCCATTGTGATACAGGAAGATGCACGTGGGGGTGGGGAGGACCAGGAGTTGGGGAGCACTCCCCAGCCCAGTCTAAGGAAGGACAGGGAAGGCTTCCTGGGGAGGGACATATGGATGGAGACTTGATGGAAGAGAAGCATTCTGGGCAGAGAGAACAGCTTTTGCAGATGGCAGGAAGCAAGATAACATAGCTTGTTAAGTGAAAACTGCCTTTCTGTTTTTCTCCTGCTTTAGGCTTGAGCAAGGAGTGTGTTTGGCAACAAGGGAGTCTGGACAGTGAAGCAGGGGCCATATGGCTTTTTGAACTGTGCAAGGGGTTTAGAGTTTGTCCTGGGGGTGTTTGGTGCCATGGAAAGGTTTCATTTTGTTTTTCATTTATCATGTATTTAATAGTATTTTCCTGCATAATAAAGCAAACTAAAATGTACACACTTATTTTCAGCAATAGTTATACATGTATCTTAAATTGTATACAAACTTAGAAATATTAAATATCATTACAGAAAAATTTGAAATTATGACAAGATATATAGCAAAAAACACTTATTGAAAAGAGCATACATGTGGTAGTTAGTTGGTAAATGCTGCTTCTGTATCAGTATACACACTTTGAATATCATCCTTCTGTGCTATTGATGTGTTTAATTTTTTTCTTATATCTGCAAATACAAATTTCACTAATATTTTCCCCTTGAAATAGAGAAGAAATTCTGCACTGTTCCAGGGACCCATATTGAGAAATGCTCTTTTGCATATACCATCTCAAGTCCTTACAAGCTCTTTATGCTCTTATAGAAATCATATATACTGTTTCCAAGGTGCACCATAAATTAAAAAAAAAAAATTTGTTTTATATTGCAGTGTAGTTGATTAACAATGTTGGGCTACTTTCAGGTACACAGCAAAGGGATTCAGTTATACATGTATCTATTCTTTTTCAAATTCTTTTCCCATGTAGGTTATTACAGAGTATCGAGCAGAGTTTCCTGTGCTATACATTAGGTCCTTCTTGGTTATCTATTTTAAATATAGTGTGTGCATGTCAATCCCAAACTCCCAATCTATCCCCCCCCGACCTGTAACCATAAGTTTGTTCTCTAAAACTGTGAGTCTGTTTCTGTTTTGTAAATATGTTCATTTGTATCATTTTTTTAGATTTCGCATATAAGCGAAATCATGTGATATTTGTCTTTCCCTGTGTGATTTACTTCACTTAGTATGGATCTCCAGGTCCATCCATATTGCTGCAAATGGCATTATTTCGTTTTTTTTTTTTCCCTGGTACGCGGGCCTCTCACTGCTGTGGCCTCTTCCGTTGCGGAGCACAGCCTCCGGACGCGCAGGCTCAGCGGCCATGGCTCACGGGCCCAGCCACTCCACGGCATGTGGGATCTTCCCGGACCGGGGCACGAACCCGTGTCCCCTGCATTGGCAGGCAGACTCTCCACCACTGCGCCACCAGGGAAGCCCTATTTCGTTCTTTTTTTAAAAAAAATTTAATTAATTTGGTTGCACCGGGTCTTAGTTGTGGCAGGTGGGCTCCTTAGTTGCGGCAGGCAGGCTCCTTAGTTGTGGCATGAGAGGCTTCTTAGTTGTGGCATGGAAGTGGGATCTAGTTCCCTGACCAAGGATTGAACCCTGCCCCCCTGAATTGGGAGCGCACAGTCTTAACCACTGTGCCACCAGGGAAGTCCCTATTTCATTCTTTTTAATGACTGAGTAATACTCCATTGTTTATATGGACCACATCTTCTTTATTCATTCATCTGTTGATGGACGTTTAGGTTGCTAGCATGTTTTGGCTGTTGTAAACAGAGCTGCAATGAACATTGTGGTACATGACTCTTTTTGAATTATGGTTTTCTCAGTGTATATGCCCGGTAGTGGGATTGCTGGATCACATGGTAGCTCTATTTTTAGTTTCTTGAGGAACCTCCATACTGTTCTTCATAGTGGCTGTACCAATATACAGTCCTACCAACAGTGTAGGAGGGCACCCTTTTCTCCACACCCTCTCCCGCATTTATTGTTAATAGATTTTTTTTGATGATGGCCATTCTGACTGGTGTCAGGCAATACCTCATTGTAGTTTTGATTTGCATTTCTTTAATAATTAGTGATGTTTAGCTTCTTTTCATGTGCTTTTTGGCCATCTGTGTGTCTTTTTTGGAGAAATGTCTATTTAGATCTTAGGCCCATTTTTTGATTGGATTACTATTTTGTTTTTGATAGCGAGCTGCACGAGCTCTTAGTAAATTTTGGAGATTAATCCCTTGTTCGTTGCATTGTTTGCAAATATTTTCTCCCATTCTGTGGATTGTCTTTTTGTTTTGTTTATGGTTTCCTTTGCTGTGCAAAAGCTTTTGAGTCCCATTTGTTTATTTTTGTTTTTATTTCCATTACTCTAGGAGATGGATTGAAAAAGATATTGCTGAGATTTATGTCAAAGAGTGTTCTGCCTATGTTTTCCTCTAAGCGTTTCATAGTATCTGGTCTTACATTTAGGTCTTTAATCCACTCTGAGTTTATTTTTATGTATGGTGTTAAAGAATGTTCTAATTTCATTTTTTTAAAGGTAGCTGTCCTGTTTTCCCAGCACCATTTATTGAAGAAATTGTCTTTTCTCCATTGTATAGTCTTGCCTGCTTTGTCTTAGATTAATTGACCATAGATGTGTGGGTTTATTTCTGGGCTTTCTATCCTGTTCCATTGATCTATATTTCTATTTTTGAGCCAGTACCATGCTGTCTTGATTACTTTATCTTTGTAGTATTGTCTGAAGTCAGGGACTCTGATTCCTCCAGCTCCATTTTTTTTCCTTCAAGACTGCTTTGGCTATTCAGGGTCTTTTGTGTCTCCATTCAAATTTTAAGATTTTTTGTTCTAGTTCTGTAAAAAATGCCATTGGTAATTTGTTAGGGATTGCATTGAATCTGTAGATTGCTTTGGGTAGTATAGTCATTTTCACAATACTAATTCTTCCAATCCAAGAACATGGTATATCTCTCCATCTGTTGGTATCATCTTTAATTTCTTTCATCAGTGTGTTAAAGTTTTCTGCATACAGGTCTTTTGTCTCCCTAGGTAGGTTTATTCCTAGGTATTTTATCCTTTTTGTTGCAATGGTGAATAGGAGTGTTTCCTTCATTTCTCTTTCAGATTTTTCATCAGTGTATAGAAATGCAAGAGATTTCTGTGCATTAATTTTGTACCCTGCAACTTTACCAAATTCATTGATTAGCTCTAGTAGTTTTCTGGTGGCATCTTTAGGATTCTCTACGTATAGTATCATGTCATCTGCAAACAGTGACAGTTTTACTTCTTCTTTTACAATTTGTATTCCTTTTGTTTCTTTTCCTTCTCTGATTGCTGTGGGTAGGACTTCCAAAACTATGTTGAGTGAAAGTGGTGAGAGTGGACATCCTTGTCTTGTTCCTGATCTTAGAGGAAATTCTTTTGGCTTTTTACTGTTGAGTATGATGTTAGCTGTAGGTTTGTCATATATTGCCTTTATTATGTTGACGTAGGTTCCCTCTCTGCCCACTTTCTGCAGAGTTTTTATCATAAATCGATGTTGAATTTTGTCAAAAGCTTTTTCTGCATCTATTGAGATGATCGTATGGTTTTTATCCTTCAGTTTGCTGATGTGGTGCATCACACTGATTGATTTGCAGATATTGAAAAATCCTTGCATCCCTGGCATAAATCTCACTTGATCATGGTATATGATCCTTTTAATATATTTTTGGATTCTGTTCTTAGTATTTTGTGTCTGTGATGATTTTATTTTTTTGTGGTATCTTTGTTTGGTTTTCGTATCAGGGTGATGATGGCCTCACAGAATGAGTTTGGTAATGTTCCTTCCTCTGCCATTTTTGGAAGAGTTTCAGAAGGATAGGTGTTAACTCTAAATGTTTGATAGAATTTGCCTGTGAAACCGTCTGGTCCTGGATTTTTGTTTGTTGGGAGTTTTTAAATCACAGTTTCAATTTCATTACTTGTGATTGGTCTGTTCATATTTTCTGTTTCCTCCTGGTTGGGTCCTGGGAGATTGTACTTTTCAAGGAATTTGTCCATTTCCTCTAGGTTGTCCATTTTATTGGCATATAGTTGCTTTGTATTTCTGTGGTGTCTGTTGTAACTTCTCCTTTTTCATTTCTAATTTTATTGCTTTGAGCCGCCTCCCTCTTTTTCTAGATGAGTCTGGCTAAAAGTTTATCAATTTCATTTATCTTTTCGAAAAACCATCTTTTAGTCTCATTGATCTTTTGTATTGTTTTCTTCATCTCTATTTCATTTCTGCTCTGATCTTTATGATTTCTTTACTTCTCCTAACTTCGGGTTTTGTTCGTTCTTCCTTCTCTAGTTGCTTTAGGTGTAAGGTTAGGTTGTTTATTTGAGATTTTTCTTATTTCCTGAGGCAAGCTTGTATTGCTATAAACTTCCCTCTTAGAAATGCTTTTGCTGTGTCCCATAAGTTTTGGATTGTTGTGCGTTCATTTTCATTTGTCTCTAGGCATTTTTTGATTTCCTGTTTGATTTCTTCAGTGATCCATTGGTTGCTTAGTAGCATATTGTTTAGCCTCCACGTGCTTATGTTTTTTATAGTTTTTTTTTTTCTTGTAGTTGTTTCAAATCTTGTAGCATTGTGGTCAGAAAAGATGCTTGATGTTATTTAAATTTTATTAAATTTACCAAGGCGCACTGTGTGATCCAGCATGTGATCAGTCCTGGAGAATGTTCCATGTGCACTTGAGAAGAAAGTGTATTCTGCTGCTTTTGAATGGAATGTTCTGTAAATATCAATTAAATCCATTTGGTCTAATGTGTCATTTAAGGCCTGTGTTTCCTTATTGATTTTCTTTCTGGATGATATGTCCATTGGTGTAAGTGGGGTGTTAAAAGTCCTACACTATTATGTGTTACTGTCAATTTCTCCTTTTATGGCTGTTAGTATTTGCCTTATATATTGAGGTGCTCCTATGTTGGGTGCATATATATTTACAATTGTTATATCATCTTCTTGTATTGATCCCTTGATCCTTATGAAGTGTCCTTCTTTGTCTCATAACAGTCTTTATTTTAAAGTCTATTTTGTCTGATATGAATATTGCTACTCCAGCTTTCTTTTGAGTTCCATTTGCATGGAATAACTTTTTCCATCCCCTCACTTTCAGTCTGTATGTCTCCCCAGATCTGAAGTGGGTCTCTTGTAGACAGCATATATACGGGTCTTATTTTTGCATCCATTCAACCAGTCTGCGTCTTTTGGTTGGAGCATTTAATCTGTTTATGTTTATAAAGATAGTTATCTATATGTACTTAATTGCCATTTCATTATTGTTTTGGATTTGTTTTTGTAGGTCTTTTTCATCCCTCCTCTTTTGTTCTCTTGTGATTTGATGACTAAATTTAGTGTTGTGTTTGGATTCCTTTTTCTTTTTTGTGTTTGTATCTACTGTAGATTTTTGGTTTGCAGTTACCATGAGGTTTTGTTATAGCAGTCTGTATATTAACAAGATTGTTTTAAGTTGCTGGTCTTTTAATTTCAAATGCATTTCCAATATCCTGCATGTGTACTCTGCTCTTCTCACAATTGCTCGTTTTGATACCATATTTGTGTGCAGATGATTTCCTGCCTTTACTGTATATTTGCCTTTACCAGTGGTTTTTTCCATTTGTAATTTTGTTTTTAGTTGCGACCTTTTCTTTTCCACCTAGAGAAGTTCCTTTAGCATTTGTTGCAAAGGTGGTCTGGTGGTGCTGAATTCTCTAGCTTCTGCTTGTCTGTAAAGCTTTTGATTTCTCTGTCGAATCGGAATGAGAGCCTTGCTGGGTAGAGTATTCTTGGTTGTAGATTCTTCTCTTTCTTCAGTTTTGTCACTCCCTCCTGGCCTGCAGGGTTTCTGCTGAGAAATCAGCTGATAACCTTATGGGAATTCCCTTATATGTTATTTGTTGCTTTTAATATTTTTTCTTTGTTTTTAATTATTGTCAGTTTGATTACTCTGTGTCTCGGCATGTTCCTCCTTGGGTTTATCCTGCCTGGGACTCTCTTTGCTTCCTGGACTTGGGTGACTGTTTCCTTTCCCATGTTGGGGAATTTTTCAACTACTAGCTTTTCATATATTTTCTCAGGTTCTTTCTCTTCTCCTTCTGGGACCCCTGTAATGCGAATGTCAGTGCATTTAATATTCTCCCAGAGGTCTCTGAGGCCATCCTCATTTCTCTTCATTCTTTTTTCTTTATTCTGTTCTGTGGCAGTGATGTTCTCTGTTGTGTCTTCCAGCTCTCTTATCCATTCTTCTTCCTCAGTTATTCTACTATTGATTCCTTCTAGTGTATTTTTCACTTCAGTTATTGTGTTGTTCATCTCTGTTTGTTTTTTAGTTCTTCTAGGTCTTTGTTAAACATTTCTTGTATCTTCTTGATCTGTACCTCCATTCTTTTTCCAAGATCTTGTATCATTTTTACTGTCATTACTCTGAATTCTTTTTCAGGTAGATTGCCTATCTCCTCTTCACTTAGTTCTTCTGGGGTTTTATCTTGTTCCTTCATCTGGGACATAGTCCTCTGCCAGAAAGGTTTTAAGGAGGGAAGTAACAAGGTCAGGTTTGTGTTTTAGAACCTCTCTCTGGAGGCAGGGAGACCAATTTGGAGTCTGTTGCAGATTAAGATGATGATGATGAAATGACCTTGAATAGATGACAGTGGAGAAAAGACTAAGGCTTCAGGAAGGATCCAGGCAGTGGAATTGGCAGGATGACAAACGATGGGGAGAAGACACAGGAAAGATCAACAGTACATGGGGAAACCCCTCATACAAGTGTCCCCAGGTGTGTTTACAGATCTGTTTGTTGCTGCATAGTTTATAATGGGAAAACATGATACAGTTAAACATGGAGTAAAATGTGCTCATTAAAAAGGACAAAGATCTACATATGTAGACATGGAAAGATAACCATGGAAGTTTTTTGGTGTACAATGTGGGTTGTAGAACAGTCTTTTTTTTTTTTTTTTTTTTTTTGGTACCCGGGTCTCTCACTGTTGTGGCCTCTCCCCTTGCAGGGCACAGGCTCCAGACGCGCAGGCTTTACGGCCATGGCTCACGGGCCCAGCCGCTCCGCGGCATGTGGGATCCTCCCGGACCGGGGCACGAACCCATGTCCCCTGCATCGGCAGGCGGACTCTCACCCACTGCGCCACCGCGGAAGCCCCGTAGAACTGTCTTTAGGATCACTTTTATTTAAATACATATATGCTTACATGAGACAGGAAAGCATAGTGGTGAGGAGTATAGCCTCAAAAATCAGATCCTGGCTCAGCAGCTTATTCTGTGACCTTGGGCAGGTTGTCAGGAGGATTGTATGAGCTAATGCATGAACACCCAAAACAGGCTCGTCAAGGAGTAAGCCTCTGTGAGTTTTAGTTACTGTTACAGTTAGGTTTATTTGGGGGTATAAAAATTATCTGTAAAGCTATGTGTTCATCTCTTATTAGGATTATCCTGTGTGTGTATGAATACGAGAGATTAGCATAGTTTAAATTTATGAATATTTGTATATCAATAGGATTATACCATTTAAAGAAAGAGAAAATGCCCTTCCCTCTGGAACCTTGAGAGCCTGGAGTCTGGAGAGATTGTCTTCCTCTTACTGATTCCCCACAGACCTCATTGTGGAGTTGTGGGCATCAGGTTTTAGCCTTACCTTGATACCTGCTCCTAAGGTATCTGGATACTTAAGGATGTCTGAATACCTGGTTTGTGACTTGGGTTGGGGATCGTGCAGGGGATTCTGAAACAGCCTCAAAGGAGGCTAGGGGTGGGATGTGGTAATTGGTGTTTTTTCCCCCTAAATTATTTATTTATTTATCGCTGCGTTGGGTCTTCATTGCTGCACGTGGGCTTTTCTCTGGTTGTGGTGAGCAGGGGCTACTCTTCGTTGCGGTGCGCGGGGTTTCTCTAGTTGCGGCGAGCGGGGGCTACTCTTCATTGCGGTGTGCAGGCTTCTCATTGTGGTGGCCTCTCTTGTTGTGGAGCACGGGCTCTAGGCGTGCAGGCTTCAGTAGTTGTGGCACGCGGGCTCTAGAGTGCAGGCTCAGTAGTTGTGGCGCACGGGCTTAGTGAATCCCCTGCTTAGATTGTAATCTAAGTAGATTCCCATCGTGCCTCAGGTAACATCTGAACTTGTCTCCCTGGTCCTGGAGGCTCTGCCTGATCTGGGCCCTGCCTGACCCTCCAGTGTCCTCTGTTCTGCCCTCCTTCTCCCCTGAAGCCGGCTGCACCCGTCTTCAGTTCTTGAGTGCACCACTCCTGCCCCTGGTGTGGCCCCTGCAGGAGGCATTGCCTGGTTTCATGGCAGTTGCCTCCTGAACTGCATTTCCTTTGCCCATTGCTGATTCCATCTAAGGCATGGTTGATGCTCTCTGACCTCACCTCAAGTGGAGGAGCTGCCCGCTTCCCTTCGTCTTACGTCTCACCTCGTCACCTTCAGCTCCCTCGCCCCACACGCCTGAGCAGTCACCTTATCCTGCCAATTCCACCTCCTAAATGTTCACAAACTCCTGATTCTTCCAGTGCTTGTCATCCCTATTCAGACAGCCATCATTTCTCACCTGGGATGTTCTAATAGCTTCGTATTTCTACTTTAATATTATTTCCCCAAAGCCATTCTCTAGGCGGCAGCCAGGATGAGGTTTCCCATTCAGCAAATGTGACGGTATCATTTAACTTCAGACACCTGAAGTTTTCACCTCCAGGAGTTTGATTACCGTCTTTTCTTTTTATATCTTCCATGTCTCTTATTAATGTTTTGAACATATGGAATACAGTTATAATCTGTTTTAATGTTTTTGTCTGTTCACCCTGACATCTATGTCAACTCTGTGTTGGTTTCAATATGTTTGTTTTTTCCCCTCATTATGGTTCATGTTTTCCTACTGCTTTGACAATTTTTAATTAGGTGTCAGATGTGAATTTTACCTTTTTTTTATGCTGGGTATTTTTACAATTCTAGAAATGTTCTTAAACTTTGTTCTGGGATGTAGTTAAGTTATTTGGAAACAGTCTGATTCACTTGAGTCTTGCTTTTAAGGTTTGTTAGGCAGGGCTAGGGTTAATTTCCCCTTAGTACTGAGGTAAAACTCTTTCATTTGTTTATTATTATTTTTTAATTTATTTTATTTTTGGCTGTATTGGGTCTTTGTTGCTGCGCGCGGGCTTTCTCTAGCTGTGGCGAGCAGGGGCTACTCTTTGTTGCGGTGTGTGGGCTTCTCATTACAGTGGCTTCTCTTGTTGTGGAGCACGGGCTCTAGGCGCACAGGCTTCAGTACTTGTGGCCCGTGGGCTCTAGAGCACAGGCTCAGTAGTTGTGGCTCATGGGCTTAGTTGCTCTGCGGCATGTGGGATCTTCCCGGACCAGGGCTCGAACCCATGTCCCCTGCATTGGCAGGTGGATTCTTAACCACTGCGCCACCAGGGAAGCCCCAGTAAAACTCTTTTAACATGTGTTCTCCCATTTATCTTTACAACAATCAAATGAATCCTTATATTACAGATGAGGAAACGAGGCTTCCAAAGTTTGTGACGCAGCTGGCAGTTGTTGGAGCCTGGAATCAAACCCATATGTCTGGCCCTGGTCGCTCTCTCTCTCTCTGTCTTTTTTTTTCTTCAGCTTTATTGAGATTACCACTAACACCTAGGTTAGGTTAGCTAACACCTCCATCACATCACATGATTACCCTTTTTTCTTTTCTTGTGGTGATAACATTTAAGATCTACTCTTAACATATAATACAATATTATTAACCATAATGCCATGCTGTACATTAGATCCCTGGAACTTATTTGTCTTAAAACGAAGTTCGTATCTTTTGACCAACATCTCACTCTACTCTGTTTCTATAAATTTGGCTTTTTTAGAATCTACATATAAGTGATACCTTACAGTATTGGTCTTTCTCTGGCTTATTTCACTTAGTGTAATGCCCTCACGGTCCATTCATGTTGTCGTAAATGACAGGATTTCCTTCTTTCTCACAGATGGATGTATTCCATTGTGTGTGTGTGTATGTATGTATGTATATATGTATATCACATCTTTTTTATCCATTCATCTGTTGATGGACACTCAGGTTGTTTTTGTATCTGTGAATAATGCTGCAGTGAACATGAGAGTGCAGACATCTCTTCGAGATCCTGTTTTCATATCCTTTGGATATGTACTAGAAGTAGGAGTGCTGGATCATATGGTGGTTCTATTTTTAATTTTTGAGGAATGAGGTAAGACTCTTAGTAGTCTGTTCACTGTTCCCTGAATTCCGAGGTTTTACAGTCTGTCTGTTGGGAGCAGACACTATTCCCAGCCCTCAGTGAGCTCTGGGCATTCTTCTCTCTAATCCTTTCGGGTAGTTTTCTTGCATGCATGCAGTGGACATTGGAGGGGGACCCTCTGCAGATTTCCAGGGTTCTCTCTCCTCTCCTGTGCTCTGCCCTGCAAACTCTAGCTGCCGTGGTATTCCCTGACTTGGGCTCTGTCTCTTCAGCTCAGAGAGCTGGCTTGGCTTTCCTTTCTTCCCCACTTTGTGGCCTCGAAACTCTCAAAGTAATACACTGGGGCTATCCTAGGGCTCACCTCATTTGTTTCCCATTCCTCAGGGATCACTGTCCTTTGTTGCCTGATGTCTGTTCTCCTGGAAACCATGTTTCATAGATTTGTCTTGGTTTTAGTTGTTTCAGGCAGGAGGGTAAATTGGTCCTTGTTACTCCATCTTGGTTGGAATTGAAAGTTCCCTCTAGGTGTCTTCCCCCCCACCCCTCAGGTAAAAATTAAATGGTGAATTAACCATTTTAAAGTGTACAATTCAGTGGCTTTTAGTACATTCAGTGTTAGGCAGCCATGACACCTACCTAATTTCAGAAAATTTCATTACTCCAAAAAAAGAAACCTGTGCAGTCATTCCTCATTTCATTTACTTTTTAATGATGCCCCACTGCCCTCTGGATAAAGTCTACGTGGCTCCCAAGGCTGCTCGGTGGCTCCCAGGGAGATGATGGTGCGACTCCTCTCCTGGAAAGCGCTTCCTATTTGCCTGGCTCACGCCTATCCATCCTTTAGCTCTCCACCGAGATACTTCTCTTACCAGATGCCTTTCCTGATAACCTGAGATTGAGCTAGGTTCCTTCCTTTTTGCTCAGTTGGCCCCAGACTCTTAAACTTCTGGCGCTTAGCACGCTAAGCTGTGTCTGTCTGTTTGGCTGTCTGTCTCTTCTGCCACCCTGGGAGCTGGCTGATGTCTGTCTGCTGTTGTGTCTTACCTGGCACATGGTAGGTACCCAGGTATTTGCTGAAATGAATATGTCCTCAGTCCCCGATTCTTAAGAGTTCCGGTGACTGCAGCGTGTCCAATGTTAGCGTCATGCAGAGTCAGGGCTGAGGAACTTAACCCCATCAAAGGTTTCTGCAGAGAGGCGGTGGCGGAGCACAGGTGTGGGGGGCTGCCTCCCCCCCCCACAGCGTAGGTAATCATTTGTGTTCCGAGAAGTTCCCAGCCGTCGGTGGAAATGTGAACCCGTTTTCCTTCTTCAGTAATTACTACCAGTGGTGTTTTGTTGACCTCTTCTCCTGGCTGGGTGTGATGGGTGATGCTTAACAGAATCTCAACAGATTCCTTAGCTCTCTGGTTACTTTTGGATAAAATGAATTTGGGGCTTGGAATATAAGCCTCAGTCCTGTTCCTTTCAAAACTTCAGTCTCAAACTCATTTTGAGCTCTTCTCCCTGTCCCCCAGCACAGGCTAGAGCTGGGACTCAAGCACGTGCATGTTCAGCTCTCCTCCCACCTCCCCTCCCCTGAAGCTGCCAGCCCCCTTGGGGGCCTTTGGCAGCCCAGTGCCAGGGTGGGCACCTGGAGGGAGAAGGGACTCTGCTCGTGGGACCGGATGCATGTTGGTTATGAACCGCGTCCTGGCTTTGCTCTGGGTCTGGGGCTGTGTGTGATCACACAGTCCTCTATGGCTGTGGACCCCCGTCCCTCCTAAGGCAGCCATGCCTCTTCCCACACTTCTCCCAGGTGGGCCTCGTATTGCTTGGTCCACAGCCATGGCCTCGCCCTTCTGTTAATAACCACCTGGGTCCTTTCCACAGGAAAGGGGTCACAGTAATAACCATGGGGCCCTTCGAGGGCTACAGAGAATGGGATGGGGTGAAGGTTTCCCAGGCACACCACGTCAGAGGCTCTTCAGACCCTGTAGTCCTCGACTACTCTGTCAGGTGAGAAATCTCTGGGCCACGAGCAGGCACCAGTGTTTGAGATCAAGTCCCCACCCGCCAGTGATCCCCCCTCCCTCCCCACAGTGCAGTGAGAAGACAGAAAAAGACACCCACCATATTCTCAGACACCCAGAATGCTCCCCACCATGCTTGGCTCTGCTGGTGGCACCAGGGGGGCCTATAATTTCTGCAGCTCAGCAGGTGTGCACCTAGGGACCAAGATGCCACTTTCTCTTTCTTGCAGGTCCCCCAGTCTTCACATGTGATTTGTTTAGAGCTCCTCTTAGCTACGGCGGGGGCGGGGGGCAGGAGGAACCACGCCCTCCCACCATGGACATGGGTTTTCCCTGCAGACACCCAAAAGCTAACTCTTATCAGGCTTTCCTTTCCTAATGGTTGATGCTCACCGGGGATGGTTCTGGCATCTCTCAGCAAGCCCAGAACGAACTTTAGAACATGTTGCATTTCGTGGCTTTTGGGGACCTTAGCCCCATGTGCTCAAGCAACAGGAGCAACGAAATAGCAGATCTTCCATCCCTCTCTAGCTCGAGTGAACGCCTGCTGAGGGGTGGTTTATCTTTGCAGTCTCCAAGTCCATAGCCATGCCTGGCATAGACAGACAGTTTATGGGATTGAGTTACAGCAGGAAGCATGACAGCCAAGTGGCTGCCTGTGTCCCTGGGTGCACAGGCTCCCAGGAGGATGCGTGCTTATATTCCCAATGAAGGGGCCTCTTTCCCATAAGAGGAGCCTGGATGGATGAGCCACTTCTCTTCCCGGAGCACAAAGTGGAACAAACTGCAGGCCCTGCCTTCCTCTGGTGCCCGAGGAGTGGGAGGGGGTTGCCACGGCGATAGCATGCACCATACTTCCTGCCCATGTTGCAGCACTGCCACAGGGGTGCGAGCTGCCTGCCGTTGGTATGCTGCTCAGACCCCAGGCCCCGGCTGTCTTCTGGTGTCCTGCACGCTCGCACTGACACACCAGAGGGGACAGCCCACTGGGGGCACTGTGGGGAGACTAACTGAGGGATGTAGTCCAGGGACGGGACACGTAGTTAAGAAGCATCTTGGTCTTCCTGGAAAGATCAAAAGCTAGTTGAGCAGTGTTGTGCATTCCTTGGTTGAAAACTGGGCGTGTAACTAGAGCAGTGAAATTATATTTCAGTCCTGCAGAAAGACTGAAAGAGGCAGAGGGGTGAGGCTGGTGTGGAGAGATGCTGAAGGGGGCAGTCAGATGGAGAGAGACGGGGAAGTCCCCAGACTCATACCTTGAAAAGGAAACAGAACTGGGAACTCAGAAGGTAGCAGACATAACACCACACAGGGCTTGGCACCCAGCCGGCACTCGTACTCAGGCCTGTTGAATTTTATAGGAGGGATGTGTTCCTAAGACCTTGCATAATTAAAAGTTAAGTAATTGAAGACTAATCCTCACATGGCTGCTATATTAGTGTTCTTGGGCTTCCATAAAAGAATACCCTAGACTGGGGGCTTAAACAACAAAACTTTATTTTCTGACAGTTCTGGAGGGTAGAAATCCAAGGTCAAGATGTTGGTAGGTTGATCCTTCCTGAGGCTTCCCTCCTCTGGCTTGCAGATGGCTGCCTGCTCTCTGTCCTAGCATGGTTTTCCCTCTGTGTTGTCTGTGTCCTAATCGCCTTAAAGGACACCAGTCATATTGGATTAAGGTCTACCCTAAGGACCTTGTTTTAATTTAATTAGCTCTTTAAAGGCCCTATCTCCAAATGTAGTCACATCCTGAGGTACTGGGGGTTAAGAATTCACCATATGAATTTCAGGTGTGGGGAGGAGCGACCCAATTCAGCCCATAATAGATATTGTGTGTTTCTATTAAAGAGGCAAAGCTAAGTGGTAGTGACATAAACATAACTTACACTTCATTTTTAAACCTGTTAAAACTTTGAAAAATGATTCTTGATAAATTCTGAAAAATTGGTAGATGCTTTGCAGTTTAAAATTTTATGTAGAAGATGACAATAACCTTTTATTTTTAGTGTTGGAAATCTGCATAGTCCAGTTTCCTTTTTCATGCAGAAAATATCTATTGAGTGGTCAATGTGCACCAGGCACCGTTCTAGGTACTAAGGATATAGCGTTGAACAAAACAGATAAAAATCTCTGCCTTCATCCTAGCTGGAAGAAACAGACTATCTGCAAAATAATAGTAAGTTACACCATATGCTATAAAGTGGTAAGTGCAATAGAAAAAATAAAGTAGAGAAGAGGGTATGTCCTTTGGGTGGGTTGAAATTTTACATATTATAGATGGCCACATTGAGAAGGTACTTTTGAAAAAAGATTTGAAGGAAGTGAGGGAGGAGCCCTGAGGACATCCAGGGTTAGGACTGTCTAGGCAGAGGAGAGGGCGAGTGCAAAGGCCCTGAGGTAGGAGTGGACTTGGTATGTTTGAGAAAATGCAGAAAGGTCAGAAGGGCTGGGTGGGGGGTTTGAGTAATAGGGAGAGGATTGGGAGACAGTGCCAGAGAGGTAGGCCGGGGCTAAATCATGTAGAATCTTGAAAGCCATGGAAATTAGTTTGGATCTTAAGTGTAGATTCCTGAAGGACCAAAAGATTGTTGGGGACAGGGTAGTGCTGAGCTGGGAAGATGGGGAGTGGGGTGCCTGAGGATCAGGTTGCGGAGAGTTTGAAGTTATTGGTAGTGATGGTGTCCAGGAGATGACCGCAGGAGTAAGTGACTCAGGTAGGTGGAAGCCAAGCTCATTGTAGGAGAACTGTAAGGGAATTTTGAGAGCAGGGTCTTGGAGGGAATAAGCAGAATGAAGGAGTGGTTTTAGAGAGAATGGCAGTGAGCCAAGAGTCAAATTCTTCAAGGAGGGAAGGGTTTGTTTTTGACCCAGGTATTTGCAACAAGACAGGCAATGGATGGTGTAGTCTGTTCACGTGAGGTTGGACCTGGGGTTTTAGGACAGAGGGAGGGCATGTGGTCTGGAAGCAGCAGTGGAGCAGAGGCCTCCTCTTCACTGATGCTCATGGGAGGCCTGGGAGGGATGGCAGCTGGGGGCCACAGTTCCCCCTAGGTGTGAAATGTGATTGACTTCTAGGATATTGCTCTTGATGACTTTATTTATTTAATGAAACCTAAATGGGATTATTCTTAGTATTAGGCTTCTCAGTCTAGATGAAATTGAGTGAGGATTTTTCAGAAGTTCTTTTCCTTAAAAATGGAATAACAGTTAGGAATTAATCGTTTATGCTCCTTGGTCTTCAGATGGAGGTCTTCAGAGCCTCTCTTTACTGCTTGTAGGATTCTGTCCCGAGGTTCATCATTGCCTTGACAGGCTACATCCAGAGCACAGTGGGAGAAAAAGTTGACTTAGAAGACGTGCAGTTGCCAGGAAAAGAGCAAGAATGGAGGGAAAAAGGAAGAAAAGGCATTCGAAACGTCAGTAGGAATGTTTTGGGTGGAATGAACTTTGGGGAGAAGTGACTCATTCGCTCTACAGATAGGAAGTCACAAAGCAGTGTTCTCCAAGGGTGCCTGGGACCCAGGGGCCCCGAGACCCTTTTAGGGGTGTGTGAGGTCAAGACTCTTTAAGGAATAGCACCAAGATGTTTTTTGCCCTTTTCATTCTTTTTCACAAGCATATAGTGGAGTTTTGTAGAAATTATGTGAAGTGTGATATCACAGCTGATAGAATGTAGCAGCAGATAGAAGAATCCAGCTCTCTTCATGTAAGCCAGATATTAAGGAATTCTGCAAAAATGGGGACTTCCCTGGCGGTCTAGTGGTTAAGACACTGCGCTCCTAACGTAGGGGACGCAGGTTCAATCCCTGGTCGGAGCATTAAGATCCCACATGCCATGCGGCCTCCCCTCCAAAAAAAAAAAAAATCCTTAAGACACATATTTAAAAAAAAAAAGAAATCTGCAAAAATGTATATAACAATGTCAGTCTCACTAAATGTTTTTTTATTTGAGAAAATACTAAAAAATAAAAATATGTTAATTATATTAACATTAAAGGGGTTATTACAATATTTAAATCAACTAGTAAATATTTTTAAATTCCCATTTAAATTTCTAATGCTGTATATATCGATAGATATAATCCTTATAAACAAAACGAAGGCTCTTTGTGGTCCTTACTTTTTAAGAGTGTAAAGGAATCTTGAGACCAAACAGTTTGAGAACTAGTGGATAAGAGGCCAGACTCTGGAGTTAGTGTTTTTGGGTAGGAATTCAGGCTTTGTGATCTCAAGCAAGTTACTTAACCTCTCGGAGACTTTAGTTTCCTTGTCTATCAGCTAGGCCACCTTATATAGGTATTGTGAACAAGTGAAATAATGCATTAATACCACTTTGCACAGTTTTGGGTATAAGAATGATCATTTCAAAAATGTTGATCATTACTTCATCAAACAATTGACTGAATGCATAATTCTTTGCTAAGTGCTGGGAGGATATAAAATGGCATAAGTCACAGCTGCTACTCTGAAGGGGTTTGCTGCCCGGGCAGAGATTTCTGGATTTGTAGTCTGCACCTTTGAGTTCAATTCCCAGCTCTTGACCAGCAACCTCACCTTGAGCGAGCCAGTTCCTGTGGGTAAAGTCTGATAATAAAGGCATTGTGGGACTTCCCTGGTGGCGCAGTGGATAAGACTCTGTGCTCCCAATACAGGGGGCCTGGGTTTGATCCCTGGTCAGGGGACTAGATCCCACATGCATGCCGCAACTAAGAGTTCACATGCCACAACTAAGGAGCCCAACTGCTGCAACTAAGACCCGGTGCCACCAAATAAATAAATATTTAAAAAAAAAAGGCATCCGTGAGGGTCCGCTGAGGAGATGGTAAATTCCCGCTGTATCTTCCAGGCACTGCTGTCCCCTGACGTAGTTTAACACTTGGATTTGTCCTTCTCCTTGATAATTACGCTGTCCTTCCTGCTTTCCATTTCCGGAACCTGCTTTTCTTCCCGAGATATGTAACTATGCCACTAGAGGGCACCCCCTGCCTTCTTATTCATTCATCGTCTGCTGTTTCTTATTTGGAAATGTTCTTTTAGCTGAGGTGGGTGGCAAGTCCCGATTTTGTCTTCAGGACACTCTCAGCTCGGTGAGTGTGCTACGTTTTGTCTGAAAATCCCGACTCTGTGTTTATCAGTCGATACAGGTTTACTGAGACTTCTTTAAATAAAACTGGAGGGAAGGCGTTGGTGGAAAGGAGATTGTGGGTGTCACCGCCACCACCTGACATTACAGATCATGGACTCCATGCAAGGCGGTGCTCAGTGCTTCACGTGCATCGTCTCACGGACTCTCAGAGTAATACTAGTGGGCGTAGGTATGGGCACTCATTTTTAATAGTTGGAAGCCTGGGCTGTGATTGGTTAAGTAACTTGTGTGAAGTCCAGTGTGTTGGAGCTGGTTCAAATCCCGGTGAAGTGTGCTGATAGCAGAGGAGGGTGGCCTGCAGGGAGGCAGGATTTGGACAGAAGAGGACCAGCGAGAGTTTGGTCAGGCAAGGGAAATGGTCTCCAGAGGGGCTTGCACTGCCTGTGAGCCCTGAAAGCAAGGAGCAGGTCTTACTGCTCTAGGGTGGTGATTCTCAGCCTTGTCAGACACAAACACCCCTTTCTGTAGAAAGTATTTTACAACAACCATTTTACTATTCTGAAGTGAAATTCAAAGTCAGTATATATCTATGTTTACATATATACTTACATCTAATACGAAGGACAGTACTACCTATCAGTTGAGCATCAGGCTGGCGGGTGTACACAGACCAGACGATGGAAAGTGCCAGCATAAATCCCCAAATGGTCCACTAGGGGGCGGCGTACTTCTTCCACGGCTGTGAGCTCTTCCCCCAGTCGACTCCCCTCGAGTTGCCTTTGGGCCGCTCCCCTCTCCCGTCCCAGTGGCCTCATGTCACACTCCTCCTGGGGTGGCGTGATTGTCTCCCTGAGGGCCCCTTAGTGGTCAGGGGGCAGGCGGGGAGTGAAGAGAGGAAGTCACAGAGCATGGAGCTGACCCCCAAGTGAGTGTGCTAGATTTCTAATCACATGAACGTGCCGTGATCAGAGTCATGTGCTTTAAAGTTTTACTTTTGTTGTTGAGTCATTTGCTTAAAAAGTGATTATGAAGTTACACGTTTGTCTTATTTTCATTAAATTATTTTTGAGGTTACTTTATATTGTAGCAAGTGGTAACTATCGATTTAATTTTTTCTTTAGTGGATTTAATTTTTCTTTAACCTAAATATATTTATTTATTTATTAAATACATATATTTAAATAGAAACCTTAAATAAATATATAAATGTAAAACTTATATCACTTGGCATAATTAGAGGGTAACCTAAAAATAAAAAAAAACCAAATAAATAAAACAATGTTACTACATTCTTGCTGTACTTATACTTTGGTTTTCCACCAAAGGTCCAGTCTCTCTCTCTAAGAAAAAAGAAGTTTAACAAGTGTTAAAGACAGAGTCGCACCAAACCAAAACTAGCCTTAAAGTAATCAGAGAACTAAGAGAGAAGTGAAAGGGAATATTTTTCTCACTATTTAAGAGAATCCATGTTGTTTAAAGCTTTATCTGTACTCCTAAAATCACCTCCCATACAACAGTGGATAAAAATGTCTCCCACTCTGGAGACATTGGTACAGCAGATGGCTTCCTGGACTTGGGAGTCAAGGGACCACTTACTAGCTGTGTGTCCTGCACATGTTGTCTGCCCTCTCTGGGCCTCTCTGTCCTCACCTGTAAAATGAGGAGGTTAGAAGAGATGATCTCTGAAGTCCTTCTGGATCTAACAGTCGAAGACTCTGAAGCCCTGATTCTCATCAGAAGGAGATCCAGGACTTAAGGTGAGCATCCTCTTGTTTTGTGCTTAGAACCTTTGAAGGGGGCTGGGGAAAACCATGGATTCTCAGAAATTCCAACTAGCATTCCAACTAGCAATTTAGCCTGACATAGCAGAGTTCTAAACTCTAAACTGAGAGTTTAGAACCTGGAGTCCAAGAGACCTGGATTTAAATCCCTGCTTGGCCTCCTACAAGTTTTGTGACTTTGAGCAAGTCACCTCTTTTGTCCCTAGTTTCTCAAGCTATAAAATAGGGGTGATAGTATTTATCCTTATTGTGACGATGAAATTATAATTTCAAGTGCTTACTACAGTGCCTGGCCCGTGGCTTAGCAGTGATTCCTGTTTATTATGATAATTCCTAAGATAGATGCATTTGCTCATTTTTAATGAATCTTGGTGGTATCCTGGAAATAAGCCATTGGGGGAAACTATTTGGTGGCCCTGTTCCCAAAATCTTTAAAACTGATGAAATGAATATCATAGACGCCCAAGAAGGGGAGGCCTTGTCTGAGAAAGGTGAGTGTGAATGTATAAGGCTGTCCCACCTACACATGGCCTTGGTGGTAATGGGGGGGCCAAGCATATTTGTGTGGGTTTTAGGACTTTGAAAAAAATAATTTTTTGTTTTTAAAGCATTAGCTGAGCAGCTTGTGGCTTTCCAGCCCACAGGTTTCCTGCGTCTCGGCCTGGCCCCTTGGTGCAGGTGCCTGTGAGTGTGTGCGTGGGACAGGGGAGATGGGGGGGGGATGGCAGAGCGACACAGTTTCCCGCTTGTGGCCCCTGATCCACTCTCCCACCACGACAGGCCTGTTCTGGCCCACGTGGAGCTGGGCCAGGTGGCTGGGGCAGTGGGAGCCTGTCGTTTGGAAGAGCGGCATTGCTCGTCCTGGGAACATCTATCTCTGAGGTCTTGCTGCCACTTCTGGGACATTCCTGACCAGGTGGAATTCCCCTGATGACATTTTTTTGGGATGATCATGTGACAACTACTCCCTAAAACATAGAGAGTTCAGTTATTTGAGCTGTGGACCTGGATTTTCATTCTGACCTGACCACTAATGGGCTCTGTGACCTTTCTGAACACTTCTCTTTCTTCCTTTCCTTATTTGTAAAATGAAAGATTAGATCATACGAGTGGTTTTTAAGTGATAAGTTATTTCTGTACGTGTGGGGTAGGTATCACAGAGCCTTTGGACAAGCTGATGAGAATTATAGACTCTCTCTCCAGAAAAATGTAGGTCCCCACACATTTTATCTAAAATTTCAGGCTGTTCCAAGACACCCCTGGAAATCCCTCCGTGGACTCCAGGTGGCAAACCACTGGTTCTGTGCTTCATTTAGCATATAAGCTTATATGAAGCCCATGCCTTCCAAGTCGGCTTTCCTGCTGAACCCGAACCAAATGAAGAACTTGTCCATTTGTAAACATGTGTTTAGTACACTCTCCCTCACAGTCCAGCAAAGTCAGTCTCAGCTCAGCAGGGCCGTGCAAGAGCTGTGCTACCAGGGCCTTTTCATGTGGCCGTGCAGGTTATTCCCTGCACAAGCCGTCCGCAGTTGATGGCCAAGCCTTTTCCTAATTCACACAAAAGTGGGTCATGGGCCAGTAATAACCTTTGCAACATACACTTGGACACCAAAATATAAGGTCCAGCAGGAGATTCTCCACCCAAGGGCTTGGCCTGAGGCTGGTTCTCCCTGTTTGGGCTCAGTAGACAGTATTAATTAGTGGCTGAAGAGAGGGGTCATCGAGAGGCTAGAAATATGCACTTAAAGAAGACTCATATAAGACTGAGATCCTTGAATGAGTTAGGACTCTTGTGGAAAGTAACTGCATTCATTGGAGTTCTTAGTTTCAGACAATCGAAACCAACTCAGCTGACATAAGCAGGAAAGGAATTTATTGAAAGCACGTCAAGTGGTCCACAGAAATGTCAGGAAAGCTACAGAATAGGCACGAGATACAGAGCAGTGACATGGAGGTGAGGCCTCAGCCAGAATAGTGGTCTGAGTTGATGATGCAGCCCCAGCCTGGCCATGGATGCCACTGCCGTCAAACAAACCCAGCTTATGTTGCTGCCACTGGTGACGCTGGATGGAAGATGCAGCTGTCGCCAGCAACCGTTAAAATGAATCCTCTAGGGCCCCATTTCATTGCAACATCTGATTGGTTGCACCTGGGCCATGTGCTGGACCATCCCGGCTGCAAGGGATACTGGGAGAGCGAGTGACTGACATTTTCAACTTGTTTGTTTCCCACCAAGACTCTTAATTGGGGGATTTCCCCAAACCATCGAAGGCAGCCCTCCCAAATCAACAAGCATTCTGCAGACACAGCAACCAGCTAGAGTTAGCTTCAGTAAAGAAAACTCTTGAAGGCTGTAGGGTGTTTCATGAAAGCAAAGACAGGAGGGAAGCCAGACAGTGAATGGCATGGAACCAGGAACTTGAACATCAGTGGAACGCTTCCTCCAGCTGTTATCTCTGCTGCTCTGGGCTCTTTCTTCATTTCCTCTTTCTGCTTTCTGACATTTTATTTCCTCAGTCCAGGAGGTAGGATCATGTGGTAAAAATGGGGGGTTTGGAGCCTCCTCCCGTGGCTCTAAGGGTCCCTCTCCGGAAGGAGAGCTTGGCATTCACCATGACGGGTGGCTTCCACCCGCTTTGTGCCTTCATTCTGGCTGCACAGGATGGGTCTCCGCTGTTCTACACGGTTCTCCCCCTGTGGAGGTGCCTTTAGATAACCTGAGCACACCTCCTCATGTTTCTCTGAGGCTTTGGTTAGCTGCTCAGATATTCCCAGAATGTCAGGTCTTCCGCATTTTACTAATGGAGGGTCTAGGTTCTCAGAAATTAAGTGACTTACTCAAGACTGACCATCCCATGAGTGAGTTGGTGCATACACACAGTGCTTAGAAGAATGCTTAGCGTGTGGAGAACCCAGCAGGTGTTAGTGACGTCACTAGGATTTCTTTTCTTCTAAAGTACATTTCTTTCCTCTTTTCTCTCTCTCTCTTTCTTGTTGCCCTCTGTCCTTTCTTTCTTTCCAAAACTATGTACTGAAGGCCTGTGTGCCCAGTACTATTGTAAGTGCTGAGAACTCATCTGTGAACAAGGCAGACAAGATTCCTGCCCTTATGAGGCTTTTAGTTCAGTAGAAAGCAAGTCAACAAGGTGATTTGTGCTGGTGGTAAGTGCTCTGAAGGAAACAGACAGAAGTAACCGAGGCTGGCTCTCGGGGAGGGCTACTTTGACGTGGTGATGCGGAGGGAAGAGGCCTCTGAGACGGTGGTTGTGAACCAAGATAGGAGGATGAGGGCTGATGGAAGAGGGAGGAGCGTGTGCAACAGCCCCGAGGTGAGAACAGACTGAGAAGCCAGCCAGCCCGTCCTGGTGGTGGGAACATGACCGGGCCAGAGGGATGGGAGATGAAGGTGGAGAGGAGGGCAGAGGTCAGATCAGGAAAGGCCTTGTAATGACGTGGTCATGGGAGCCATGTAGGTAGAACAGTGTCGTGATATGATTTAGAGTAAAAAAAAAAAATTAATTTTTATCAGAGAACCACAACCGAACCAAACTAGACAAGAACAATAATAACAAAGATACCCAACTGGCCTGTACTCTTCAAAAATGTCAAGGTCCGCAGACATACAGAATGGACTTGAGGACGTGGGTGGGGGGAGGGGGAAGCTGGGGCAAAGTGAGAGAAGCATCGACGCATATGCACTACCAAATGTAAAATAGATAGCTAATGGGAAGCAGCCGCATAGCACAGGGAGATCAGCTCAGTGCTTTGTGACCACCTGGAGGGGTGGGATAGGGAGGGTGGGAGGGAGGCTCAAGAGGGAGGGGATATAGGGTATATGTATACATGTGGCTGATTCACTTTGTTGTACAACAGAAACTAACAGCGTTGTGAAGCAGTTATACTCCAATAAAGATGTATAAAAGAAATGTCAAGGTCAAGCAAGACAAAAAAGGGCTGCGCATTGAATTTGCACATTGAAGAGATATGGCCATTAAATGCAGTGTGTCGTTGGGACCAGATCCTGGATTGGGAAAAAGTTGTTCTAAAGAATACTGTTGGGACAATGACGAAATTTTGAAATGTACTGTTTTTTTAGATAAGAGTATTGCATCATTGTTAAATTTCCTGGATTTGTTAACTTGGCTGTGGTTAGGGGAATGTCCTTGTTTTTAGGAAATAAATACGTGTGAAAGTGTATAGGCATAAAAGGGCATGATGTCTACAATATACTCTCAAAAGGTTCAGGATAAAACATATGTAGAGAGAGTGATAGAGCAAATACGAAATGACATTAAAAATTGGTGAATTTGTGTGAAGAGTATCCTTGAGTTCTCTAACTATTCTTGCAACTTTTCTGTAGGGTTGATTATTGATATGGTTAAATTTAAGTTTATCATCTTATTTTTTTTCTATTTCATCTGTTCTTTGTTCCTCTTTTTCTGTCTTCTTTTGGATTTTTTTTTTTAATAGACTTTGTTGGCTTTTTAGCTATAACTCTGTTTTTTTAGTGGTGGCTTTAAAGTTTATAGTATACATCTTTAACTTATCACCGTTTACTTTCAAGTGATATTATATCACTTCACATATAGTATAAGAGCCTTGAACAATATACTTCCATCTCTCCCCTCCCACCCTTTGTGCTATTGTTGTCATAACTTTGTACTTTCTAACATGTTATAAACCCTATATTACATTGTCATTATTTTTGTTTAAACAGTCAATTATCTTTTAAAGAGATTTAAATAATAAGAAAATATTATTTTTCTTGGTGCTCTTCATTCCTTTGTGTAGATCTGTATTGCCACCTAGTATCTTTTCCTTTGTGCCTGGAGAGCTTTAACATTTCTTGTAGTCTGGGTCAGCTGATGATGAATCCTTCCAGCTTTTGTATTTCTGAAAAAGTCTTTATTCTGGATTCGAGGTTGGCAGGTCTTTTTCTTTCACTGCTTTAAAGATGCTGCTCCACTGTCTTCTCTTCTTGCATTTTTTTTCAACTCGGAGAAATCTGCCCTTATTCTTATCCTTGTTGCTGTGTGGGTAAAGTCTTTTTTTGCCAGATGCTTCCACCACTCCTCCCTTATCACTGATTTTGAGTAATTAGGTTATATAATGTGCCTTCCTGTAGTTTTCTTCATGTTTCCTGTGTTTGGGGTTTGCTGAGCTTCTTGGATCTCTGGATTTATAGTTTTTGTCAAATTTAGAAAATTTTCATCCATTATTTCTTTAAATAGTTTTTCTTCCTGCCCCCCCCCCACCCCCCACTCTTGGGACTCATAGCTCACTGATGCTCTTTTCATTCTTTCCAGATGCTTATTTGACAGACCATTTCCAGTCCTCAGCCCCAGAGATGCAGATTCCATTACTTTGGGTTGGGGTTTGGGAACTAGTACAGTATTTTTAAACCAGTCCCTGGGAGATTCGGATGCATCTGGTCCAGGACCACATTTTTGGGCTTTTTAAAAATTAATTTTGTTTCCTAACTTAAAATGTATTTTCAAACTTAAAGAAAAGTTGCAAGAATAGTTGTAAAAACTTCTGAACGCTCTTTAACCAGATTTACCAACTGTTAACATTTTGCCATATTTTCCCCCCACTCTGCCAACAACAAACACGCTTTTTTCCCCCAGGACTATTAGAGAGTAATTCACACCAAGCCCCTTTACTCCTAAGTCCTTCAGTGTACACTCCCTAAAACGAAGGCTATTCTGTTACACAACCACAGTAGAATGATCAAATTCTGGAAACTTAACATTGATAAAACGCTGTTATCTCATCTTCAGTCCATATTCTGATCTCACCAGTTATCCTTATAGTGGCTTTATCCAGCCTGGGACCCTACCTGAGGTCATGAATTCCACTTAATTGTCATGTCTCTTTAATGTCCCAAGGACCAAAATGTGAGAAACATTGTTTTAAAGCTGGTTGGTAGTGGAGGAGAGAGAATAACACTCCCTGAAAGCAACTGAATCCCAGGAATGGCAGGGCAGAGACCTGAGGGCAAGGACCTCCTGCTGCCGTGTCTGTGGGGCCTCTGTGGACTCAGGGCCAGCGTGTGGAATGTTCCAGCTCTTCCTGCCGCCCCACTGCGGGTCTTAGCTTCCCCTGTATGAACGACCTTATTAATTCCCTTGCCCTTTCTGCCCTACGTCCATTGCTTAAGGCAAACAAGTACATCTCTATGATGTGCAACTGAGAGTGGGAAAGGAAAGAAAAAGTGAACGGCGAGGAGGAGAATGGGAAAAATAAGTAGAAAAATGGAATAAACCAAATTGCCCTGCCCTTAGATCCACAAATTACTGGATGACTTTGGGCAAGTTAGAAAATATTTTCCAGCATCAGAACCAACATCAAAATAAAACGGGCTCTTACTTTCTGTGTCCTGAGATTGAGATAATGTTGTAAGGCCCTTGGAAATTGTTATTATTGTCAGATGGAGGATGGGAGAAATCTGCAGACAAAGTTATATACTTATGAATGTCCCAGCTCGTCATACCAGGGTATCCACCTTCACGTGGATTTTGCACAAGTTTTGTCTTTTTTTTTGTTTTATTAAAGGGAGTGAAAGGGGGAACTCAGTGCACATGACATTGATGGGACTGAAAAAAAAACACCCCTATTTAGAAATCTGATACAAAAGCAAAGTCATCATTTTCAAATCCAAACTTGGTTCCGACTCATTGGCCAGACTCATGCTTCAGCACAGGCTTTGGGGAGACGCTCCCAGGCCCACGTACCAGGACGCAATTCTCCAAAGTGTGCAAACTGGAGCTGCAGGGGCAGGGTTTGCGCTACATCAAGCTGGCACTGAGAAATGCCCAGGGAGTGATACCTGTGCGTGCAAGCCTAACACCTTACATCGTGATCTGGTCCTACTGTGGCTTCCTTTCTCCCACCTCTCCGTCTCCATCCAGCCACACTCCACCTCTTCAGCGCCTCCAGACCTGGCGACCATCATGTTTGCTGTCTACTCTGCTTGGAATATTCTTTTCTGGATCTTTTTCTTAAATCCTGCCTCTCTTTCTGTTCTCAGTTTTGAAGTCACTTCCTAAGCCTTCACTGCAACCCAAGCTTGGAGTAGGTGCCCCTACCTGAAATCCCAACATGCTATGAACTGACCTAGCACAGTTGTGATTGCCTGTTACCATGCCTGGACTGCACGGTAGATTTTAAGGCCTGTGAGATCAAGCACTGTACTTTCTTTACTGTTAGATTCCTGGCTCATAGCATAGTCCTTGATGTACAATAAATGCTCGATAAATATTTATTGGATGAATTAAAGAGAAGCTGGCTCAGATATGATAGTTTGGAAATTAAAACAAAAAGGATGAATTATGTTTGGCAACATCATACAAACTCCCATGCACCCCCATTTCTCCCTCTAACTGTTGTGGAGAGCTCTGATTTATTGCGTTACCTGCGAATCTGGAGTTTGCCTTTAGCTGCTTCCTCATCTTCCCCAGCTGGACATCCAAGTGGTCACCAAACCCTAGATGGTCCACATCCTGGGGTCTGTCAGGGTCCATCTTCTCCTTTCCGTTCTCACTGCCAATACCCTCATAACCTCTGTGTTGTGTCAAGAAACTCCCTTGCTCCTCATTGAAACCTTGCCCTGACGGGTCCGCTGGTCTCCAGGGATGGACTTACTCACACTGGGCTCTTGGCCATTCCTCAGGCATTTTTATTTCTTTATTCTTTCACCCATAATGCTTCCTCAGCAAGGAATCTACCCCTACCCCCCATACCTGTTGAATCTGCCTACTTAACCTGCAAGGCCTAGCTTAGATTCTTCTTCTAAGCTTCTTTTTTTTTGTTTTTCAAAAAATTTGTTTATTTTGGGCTGCATTGGGTCTTCGGCACTGCGCACTGTGCACGGGCTTTCTCTAGTTGTGGCGAGCTGGGCTACTCTTTGTTAAAGTGCGTGGACTTCTCATTGTGGTGGCTTCTCTTGTTGTGGAGTACGGGCTCTAGGTGTGCGGGCTTCAGCAGTTGTGGCAGGTGGGCTCAGTAGTTGTGGCGTGTGGGCTGTAGAGCACAGGCTCAGTAGTTGTGGCGCACAGGCTTTGTTGCTCCGTGGCATGTGGGACCTTCCCAGACCAGGGCTCGAACCCGTGTCCCCTGCATTGGCAGGCGGATTCTTAACCACTGTGCCACCAGGGAAGCCCTAAGCTTCTTAAGAATAAGGATATCCCTTACTCTCTGAGTCTGTTTCGCTTCTGAGTTCATATAGAATCTTTGGGTAGGGAGGGATATTGGGTTATCAAGCACTAAGACGTTCCTGAGTTTGAGAGAACAAGTGGCTGGAGTTCAGATAGAGAAAGACAGCTGTCATAACCGTAACTTGTGCGCATCACCATTAACAAGGACCAGGGCTGAACATCTCACATGCCTTATCTCCTTTAGCCTTCATCACAGCTCTTGGGGGTTGAGGGGTGGGGAGTCGGTTCTTTAAATATCCTGATTTTACAGATAAAGAGACAGAGGTTCAAGGAGGTGACCTGATTTTCTCACAGCCGCCCAGCAAGGACATGGTGGATCCTTGGTGCCCCTGGAGTCTATTCCGCCTCTCTCCAGAGCTTGAGCTGGTGCCTGTTGCGCCCTCCTAAAGAGAACAGCCACTCCCAGGCACCTCTGCGTGGCCAGAGACATCGCTTTGCACATCGTAAATGCTCCATCAGTCTTTCAAATGAATGGATGCTTTCTAATTGATATTGACAGATTATAATCTTTCATTATCTTCTATCATTAACATTGATAACAACATGGTACCTAAATGCAACCCTTTTGTCTATTTAAATAGAAGCTCTGCATGTGAGTGATAAAAATTAAATCGTACAAGAGCATATAGAATGAAAATGAAGTTTCGTTCTCTCTCAGGCCGCCTAGTCTAATCCCCAGAGGCAACCACTGGTAATAGTTTCTTGTTTATCCTTCTGGAAATATTCCACGTATAAATCAGCATATATGAATATAGACTTCTTTAAAAGAAACACAAATAGAAGCCTACCGTGCATTGCTCTGCATCTTGTTTTCATTTAGAAGTGGGTTCTGGAGGATGTTCCATTCCTCACATGCAGATCTACTGCAGTCACTTTAAGGGCACCTAGTGTTCTGTAGAACGGATGTGGCTGAGATTGGCTTAACGAGTGCTATGTTGACGGATATTTATTTTGCTATTGCAAACAATGCTGTGAAGAATACCCTTGCAGGTCTTCCCTGGTGGCGCAGTGGTTAAGAACCCACCCGCCAATGCAGGGGAGACGGGTTCGAGCCCTGGCCCGGGAAGATCCCACATGCCCGGAGCAACTAAGCCCGTGCGCCACAACTACTGATCCTGCGCTCTAGAGCCCGCAAGCCACAACTACTGAGCCCACATGCCACAACTACTGAAGCCCGCGTACCTAGAGCCCGTGCTCTGCAACAAGAGAAGCCACCGCAACGAGAAGCCCGTGCACTGCAACGAAGAGTAGCCCCTGCTCGCTGCAACTAGAGAAAGCCCGCACACAGCAAGGAAGACCCAGTGCAGCCAAAAATTAAAAAAAAAAAAAAAAAGAATACCCTTGCACACACTTCTTTGCCCTCACGGTGAGTGATCTGTATCCCCTTACATGTAAATGTGTAACACGTTAAGAGGTAACTCGGCAGTTTTCTCCCCTTTTAAAAATAGGAGAGCAAGGTACAGAAGTATTTAGGAATCTTCTTGAAGGGAAGGAGGGAGGGAGGGAGGGAGGGAGGGAGAAAGGAAGTCAGAATATTCTACATTTTTAGAACAGGGTCAGATTGGAAGGTTAACATGGAAAGATGTCCCCTGCCATACACCATTAGTAAAAATCATAACATAAAAAAGTTCAGATGTTTTTCCACAGGGACAACCTCATGGTTTTTGTTGAAGGATCTTTTGCTTTTAAGACATTCCTTTTTTGGTGTCCCTGCTTTTTTCTGAGACCCAAAGCCTGGGCTTAGCCTGCCTGTGACAGTGGCCAGAGTGAGGAATGGGGCAGCACAAAGAACAGGGGTCCTCGGCCCTGGGATTGACCAGAGTCAGAACTCAGAGTGCAACAGAGCCCAAATTCACAGCCCTTATGCCAGCCACCCACTTGACAGATGAAGAAACTGAGAGCCAGAGAGCTGTCATCTGACTGTCAGAAACTAATTGACATCATCTTGACACAGGTCTACCAACTCTCAGACTAGTGGCATTTTAAAGTAAGTGAAACCCTAGGCAGATACCCATTAACAAATATAGCCCCAGTGTTTCATTTTTATTTCACAAATGCAAACAGGCAGCAGCAAGACACTCATGAGCCTGCTCTGGGTCGATGGCATGTTAAATGTCGGCTACCCCCTGCCCCGAAAGGATGCATCGCCCAGATGGAACTATGGTTTACGATGTCCTGGTAGATATGGAGAGCAGCAGTCAGTGGGTCTCAGGGGCCTAATGTGTGCTGACACTGCCCATCATTCAGACCCTTACACGTTCTGAAGGATGACGGTCAGCTGCCTCTTAGATAATATTTCACGGCTGGCCCCAGTATTATCTGTCTTGTGTCCTGTTGATGTGGCTTGGAGAACTCCTAGACACCACACTGATCTAGGTAAGATCTGAGCTGGCAGCACTTCCTGTCGAAAGAACCTTGTAAGTCAGAACTTTCCAGAGAGCACACAGTGTGGCTTTGGTGGCTGATGTGAGTCCTTGGGGACAAGGAACCTCCTGGGTGCTCCTTGGTGTTTACAGGCACGCAACTCTCCAATTTATTTTTTCTTCATTCTGGCCCAAGTGCAGGCAGTGTGGTGTGGTGCTGGAGGGTAAGCTCAGGCATGAGGGATGTCTGGATTCAACTCCACTGCACAGAGCAGTGTGACCTTGAACGAGTTACTTAAATCTCATTGTGTCTTCAGCCTGGACAGGTGCACGATTCTCTTGATGCTGTGTCCACCTGTGAAAGTAAAGGAGTTTGGACTAGAGTGATTTATTAGTGGCTTTATAGGATTTCACTTGCATTAAAAGGCCACTGGCCTGAGTGGAAATTGGAGTTGAAGCTGGGGAACCAAGCCGCTGCATTTGGATCCCTGCTGTGAATTATTTCCCCCTTCCCACTGTGTGACCTTAGACAAATCACTGCACTGGTCTGTGCCCAAGTTCCCTCAACCCTAAAAGGGGGTAACAACAGTACTTAACTCACAGGTCATTGTGAGGATTGCCTGAGATGTGTGTATAAGGTGACACAAACACATCTCATGAAATATGTGGTAGGTTATATGCATAGGTCTTGTTTTGAAAGACAATGTCCGTACCTATAACTCCCCTGCTCCCTCCTCCAAATACAATATGCCTTTCCTTTTCCCTACACTTTAATTCACTCTAATTGTTAAAAGTATGTGTGTAATAAAAGATGCTCACACACAGGCAATTCATTCATATTTATCCATTCAACAAACTTTTTTAACATCTTTATTGGAGTATAATTGCTTTACAATGGTGTGTTAGTTTCTGCTGTATAACAAAGTGAATCAGCTATACATACACATATATCCCCATATCCCCTCCCTCTTGCGTCTCCCTCCCTCCCGCCCTCCCTATCCCACCCCTCTAGGTGGTCACAAAGCACCAAGCTGATCTCCCTGTGCTATGCGGCTGCTTCCCACTAGCTATTTTACATTTGGTAGTGTATATATGTCCATGCCACTCTCACTTCGTCCCAGCTTACCCTTCCCCCTCCCTGTGTCCTCAAGTCCATTCTCTACGTCTGCATCTTTATTCCTGTCCTGCCCCTGCCCCTAGGTTTTTCAGAACCTTTTTTTCTTTTTTAGATTCCATACATATATGTGTTAGCATACGGTATTTGTTTTTCTCTTTCTGACTTACTTCACTCTGTATGACAGACTCTAGGTCCATCCACCTCACTACAAATAACTCAATTTTGTTCCTTTTTATGGCTGAGTAATACTCCATTGTGTATATGTGCCACATCTTCTTTATCAACAAACATTCTTTAACTTTGTCCTGTGTGCCAGTGACTATGTTTGAGGCACTGGGGACACATCAGTGAACAAGACAGACACAAATTCCTGCCCTCAAGAAGCTTACACTTTAGTTGGGGAAGATGGATGACAGCTAATATACTAAATAAAAAAGTTATATAGTATGTCAGAAGGTGATGAATGCTATGGAAAAAAATGTTGGGGAGTGGATAAGACAGGAAGTACTGAAGTGTGTGGGCTGTTTAAAATGTGGGGCAACTCCTTGAGAAGACGAGAGCTGATCAAAGCCTTGAGGGGGGTGAAGGAGTGAGCCATGGAGACGGTAGGGAGGAGAGAGCTCTGAGGAACAGCAAGGAGGCCTTTGTCACCCACTGGAGAGGGCAGGGCAGATGGCAGAACATGAGGTCCCAGAGCTGAGAGGTGGTGGGTTGGGTGCACATTTCCCTGGGCCGTGTAGGCCTTTGGATGGATTTTCATTTTTGCTCTGAATGAGAACAGGTTCCACTGGAGGTTTTTGAGTAGAGGAGTGCCATGATCTGATGTAATTTTAAAATAATAATTTAAAATAGTCTTTTCAGCATTGGTCATTTGAGCAAAGACAGGCAACAACCTAGATGCCCATTAATAAGGAGCAGATTAAATAAACGCACTGTAGAAAAGAAAACTCGTTCTGTATGGATATGATATGTGCTATGGACTGAATGTTAAAATTTGTGTTGAAGCCTAATCCCCAATGTGATGGTATTTAGAAGTGGGCCTTAGGGAGGTAATTAGATCACAAAAGTGGAGCCCTCATGAGATTAGTGCCCTTGTCAGTAGAGACAGAGAGAGCTTGCTTTTCCTCTCTCTGATCTCCATCACCTGAGGATATGGCAAAAAGATGTCCATCTGCAAACTAGGAGGAGGGTCCTCATCAAGTACTCGACCTTGCTGGTGCCCTGATCTTGGATTTCCAGCCTCCAGCACTGTGAGATCTAAATGTTTGCTGCCTAACCCAGCCAACCTCTGGTATTCTGTTATAGCAGCCTGAGTTGACTGAGAAAATAGAATATACAAGATACATTGTCAAGTGAAAAAATGCAAGATGCAGTGTTTGTACCGTGCATTCACACAGAGATCTCCGTTTTTGCATTAACTATGTCTGAAAGATATGGAGGAAACTGATAGCCCATGGGAACCTGGAGCCTCTAGGAGGATGGAGTGAGGAGGACCCCTTTTACTCTATACACTTTTCTCTCTTTTGAATCTTGAGCCATATGAATATATTACCTATTCAAAAAATGATCACAAATAAAAGGCATACACGCTTGTACCAAGTCAGATGATATAATTTGAATATAAAGAAAATTAATAATGGTCCCGTCTGTCTTCCTTTCCTAGCCCCTGAGAAAACCCAGTGATGTATATCTTTTAACATCTTTCTCTATGTTTAAACATGAGTATATAAAAGTTATAAATACATCTACATTTTCTCCTTGAAAGCAAGAAACCAACAAGAAATGGGATTATGTTATATTCATTAGTCTGTAACTTGCTTTCCCCCAAGCTTCATAAAGCACCGTGGCCATTCTCTGGACCAAGCCAATAAAACTCATGTTTATTATTATTATTTTTTAATAGCAAAAGCATCCATCATATGAATGTGCCATAGTTTATTATTTAACAACTCCTTGTTTGGAGCACATTTAAGTTGTTTCCAGTGTGTATGTGTGTTTGTGTATATGTGTCTTTGTGTTATGCCACTTCTGACAGTGCTGCAATGAACATCTTTATATCTTTCAGCTGCTTTCAGATACTCCATCTGAGCTATTTTGGGGTGAGGGCAGGCGGTTAATCTTCTTCCCATTTGTTTGTTTGTTTGTTTGTTTGTTTTGGCCGCATCGTGTGGCTTGTGGGATCTTAGTTACCTGACCAGGGATTGAACCCTGGGCCCACGGCAGTGAAAGCACCAAGTCTTAACCACTGAACCACCATGGAATTTGCAATCTTCTTCCTATCTGTGAAGCACTGCAGTGGGTCGTATGAAGAGCTGGGCTTTAGTCCAGCTTGCCCACTGACTATAACTCACTGTGTAACTATGAGCAAGTCTCTCCCCATCTCTGGGTCTCAGTTTTTCCATCTGTCAAAGGGGGAATTGGACTAGGTGATCCTGAAGGGCCTTTCCATTTTCTAGGCTCTTCATGGGGTTACAAGTTCCACAAGGAGAGGGACCATGTTTTGTTTTATTCACTGTTGTTTTCTTTTTTAAGTTTTAAATAACTTTTATTGAAATATAGTTGTTGTGGGTTTTTTTGTTTTTTTGGCTGCATTGGGTCCGGTGCGCAGGCTTCTCATTGTGTTGGCTTCTTTTGTTGCGGAGCACGGGCTCTAGGCACTGGCTTCAGTAGTTGTGGCACACGGGCTCAGTAGTTGTGGCTCACAGGCTCTAGAGCGCAGGCTCAGTAGTTGTGGCGCATGGGCTTAGTTGCTCCGTGGCATGTGGGATCTTCCCCAGCCAGGGTTCAAACCTGTGTCCCCTGCATTGGCAGGCAGATTCTTAATCACTGCACCACCTGGGGAGTCCTATTCACTCTTGTTTTCTAAGTATTAAGCACATAGTAGACCTTAACGAGTAATTATTGATCAAACAAGTGAATGGATTCTTTGTCTTGTTTAAGCTCATGAAGTTCAATCATAGCAGAGTAGTGTGAGCTTGTGCTTCTTTTTCCCTCTACATCATGCTTCCTCCCACCTCGGTAAATATCTTTGCCCTTGACCTTTACATCTTGTAACCACATGACCTTTTGTTCTTCTACTGATACTCATGTGATGTGTGTTTCACTATAATGTGTCTTTTACATATTAGGCCAGGATTCTGTGCCATCATTTACTACTTGTGTGGCCAGGGGACAAATTGACCCTGTTTCCTCCTCTATAAATAGGAATGGAAGTTCACTATTTACTATGCACATGTGCTTTGAAGTAAATTATCTAAGCCAATATGTGTGAATTGCCTAGCAAATCGCCTGGTGGATAGTAAGTACTCAAAAAATGGTTGTAGTTGTGGTTTGAGCAGGGTGTAGCCTACATGATGGGCATTTCAATTTGACAAGTGATCGTTGTCATCTGTTAGATGGGAGACAATGGCCTGGGTACTGGGGTGATTCAAAGCTGTGTGATAATGTGCCCTGTCCTTCAAGTAGCTCATCACGAAATCCCAGAAACATCCATTTTGTAGTAGAATTTCATCAAAATGATTAAGTATGTTACAACATACATATTTCTTGTTTTCCTTCTTGGGTAGTTACCACATTAAAAGATACATATGCACACAACATAGAGTTTTTTTTTTTTTTTTTCCGGTACGCGGGCCTCTCACTGCTGTGGCCTCTCCCGTTGCGGAGCACAGGCTCCGGACGCGCAGGCTCAGCGGCCATGGCTCACGGGCCCAGCTGCTCCGCGGCATGTGGGATCTTCCCAGACCGGGGCACGAATCCGTGTCCCCCGCATCGGCAGGCGGACTCTCAACCACTGCGCCACCAGGGAAGCCCCAACATAGAGTTTTATGCATTTGACTATGTTTTTCTTTTTCCAAATGCCTGGACCATTTTTCAAGTCATGTTGTTGGTTTGGGAGGATACCTTGAAAATTGGGGTGGGTTGAAATAGTTGAGGCAGGAAAGGGTGAAGGCAGCTGAAGGCTTGTTTCCTTTCATTTTCTTCATAGAAAGGGTCTGAGACTCAACTCAAATTCTATTGATGTAGAGAATGCCTAGAACATGGTTCCAGGGAAAGAAATGCAAAGGATTATTCATCTCAGAAAAGGGAATCGATTAGTGCTTCTTATGTGCAAGTTACAGAAAGCCAAAACAAACGGCTTAAGTAATACACAGTTTATTGTCTCACATAACTGAATTGTTTAGCAGTGCTTTTTTAATGACGGCTTCATCTTCAGCTCTTACGTGAGCCCCTGTGGCAGCTGTGGACCCCCCTTATGGTGCTAAATGGCATGGCAGCTGCAGACCCAATATCCATATACTCCATCATCTAGGGGGAGAGAGAGGGTGTCTTTTGGAGATTCCTCAAGGAGCCTCAGAATTGCTTCTCTTTCATTGCCCTGACTTGGGTCATGGGCCCTTTCCTGAACCAATCATCATTGTTCTGAAGTGTGGTTTAAGCCCATCAGTAACCACTTTTGGAGGGGAGCATAGGATCAATTCCATTCAAAATAACAGGGTTGAGAATGAGGGAGTGGTGATTTCACAAAGGAGATCTCCAGCAGTGTTTGGAAGGGAAGTGGATATTAGGCAGCCAGTATATAGTAAGTGCCTACTAGAATCATCAATTATTTATTTATTGAGTATCTACTGTATGTTGGCCATAGTTCTAAGTATTTTACATGTACCAACTCATTTAGTGCTAAAGAAAACCCTATGAGGCACTACAATTTTTTCTATCCCTAGGATGAGGCAACAGAGACAGAATGAGATCAAGTAAGTTGCCTACTTGGTAAGTGGAAGCAAACAAATTCAACATAGGCAGTCTGGCTCTGGACCTGCTGCTTCAACGTTACACCATGGTTTTTACCAGACCCATGTTGGAATCTAAAGTAGTTCTGCTCCGCAAAGTCACTTCCCTAATTCTATTTGCTGTAATCTGTAGTTTTTCTCAGGATGCTTTTTTATTTTATTTTTTAAAATAAATTTATTTATTTACTTTTGGCTGCATTGGGTCTTCGTTGCTGCACGCAGACTTTCTCTAGTTGTGGCGAGTGGGGGCTACTCTTCGTGTGGTGCGAGGGCTTCTCATTGTGGTGGCTTCTCTTGTTGTGGAGCACGGGCTCTAGGCACGCAGGCTTCAGTAGTTGTGGCATGCGGCCTCAATAGTTGTGGCTCGCGGGCTCTAGAGCGCAGGCTCAGTAATTGTGGCGCATGGGCCTAGTTGCTGCGCGGCATGTGGGATCTTCCCGGACCAGGGCTCGAACTCGTGTCCCCTGCATTGGCAGGCAGATTCTTAACCACTGTGCCACCAGGGGAGTCCTCGGGATGCTTTTTGAAGAAGATGGTGTTCCTATATTGCTCTGGATCTTTTCACTTAGTTGAAAGCTTTTGGGCAGTTTCAGGGTCCCATCATGCTTTTAGGAGTTCATGGGGAAAGACAGAGTAATTTTTGCTTAAAATTACCCTTAAATTGCATTTATCTTTGATCTATAAATATTTACACTCTGTTAACGCATGGGGTATATATTCCTGGGCTTTTATCTAGCATCTTTTACTAGCAGCATGGCTGGTATTGTTTTTCCTCAGCAGAAGCTTTGAAGGAAGAAGAGCAGAAAGGTTTGCAGAGGGGAAGCAGCTTGGTGGGAAGATGTTTATGAACCCCTGCTTGCTGACCTCCTTCCCTTTTTTCCTTCTCCTCCTCCTTCCTGTTCTTCCTTTTTCTCTCTCTCAAACTAAGACTTTCCCTCTTTTTGTAAAAGTAATACACTTGGATTATTTTTAAATGTAGAAGCACAAATGAGAAAATTTAAGAAACATCTCATGTAGTTCCATCTCCCTTTTGCACGTAACTACTCTTCTTGGTGTGTTGCTTTCACTTTTTCTTATAGAAATTACATGAAAACAGCTTTTTGTAGTATTATTTCCTTTTTAAAAATATCTAGGGGCTTCCCTGGGGGCACAGTGGTTGAGAGTCTGCCTGCCGAAGCAGGGGACACGGGTTCGTGCCCCAGTCCGTGAAGATCCCACGTGCCGCGGAGCGGCTGGGCCCGTGAGCCATGGCCACTGAGCCTGTGCATCCAGAGCCTGTGCTCCGCAGCGGGAGAGGCCACAACAGTGAGAAGCCCACGTACTGCAAAAAAAAAAAAATCTATAAGATCTTAAAAGCTGTGATGAAGCATTCTTTAGCATCATCACTGTATTTTTTATTTTTTAAAATTAATTTTTATTGGAGTATGGTTGCTTTACAGTGTTGTGTTAGTTTCTGCTGTACAGCAAAATGAATCAGTTATACATATACATATACCTACTCTTTTTTAGATCTCCTTCCCATTTAGGTCACCGCAGAGCATTCAGTAGAGTTCCTTGTTCTATGAAGTAGGTTCTTATTAGTTATCTATTTTATATGTAGTAGTGTGTATATGTCAGTCCCATTCTCCCAATTCATACCACCCCACCTTCCCTTCTTGGTAACCATAAATTTATTCTCTACATCTGTGACTCTGTTTCTGCTTTGCAAGTAAGTTCATCTGTACCATTTTTCTAGATTCCACATATAAGCGATATTATATATTTGTTTTTCTCTTTCTGACTTACTTCACCCTGTGTGGCAGTCTCTAGATCCATCCACATCTCTGCAAATGGCACGATTTCGTTCCTTTTTATGGCTAATATTCCACTGTGTATATATACCACATCTTATTTATCCGTTCCTCTGTCGATGGACATTTAGGTTGGCATCATCACTTTAGGTAGAGTGAATACACTTCTTTGGTAGATGCACCATAATTTATTTTGCCAACTCCCTATTTTTGACAGTTAGACTTGTCAGTGTTTTGATGTTAAGACAGCTTTACTCGTGAGCATTGTTTGGCCAAATCTTTGCTACATTATTGATGACTTCCTTCATTTGCTGGGTCCGATTGTGTCAGTCTTCCACATCTGGGGATGGTGATGCTCTACTCTTTCAGGCCCACTGTGTTGTTGCCACCTTAGAGCTGCTTGGTTTTCAGGTTCAGGAACAGCCTCTGAGAATGCAGGAATGCAATGGGCATCATTATTATCTTCCTGCCTGTTTCTGTCACAGTGTAGTACCATCCCTGCACTGGGCACTAGCTCTCTGGAGGTTCAGCTTGGGGAAAGGCCATACAAGAAATACAAAGCTCTTTAATAGGTGATCTTTTTGCTTTGTCATTTTCAGGGCGTGCCAAGGACCATGTATTATGTTTGGCACTTTACTGCTTTTTTAAAATAAATTTAAGCTTTAACACACCCCTGTCAGATAGGAGTTATTCCTAGTTGTGTTAGAAGTCAGTAAAAGCTAAGTTAGTTTTTCTCAGCTGGAATCTAATGGTCTGGCTCTTTCTACTACTACTTCTTGTCTTAAAGGGTGTTAAGCTAGTTGGAGAGACCAGCTGTGCACAAACGAAAAGTTAAAAACGTTGGACAAGGCACACATGCCAGACAGTCCTGCGATACGATGGAGGGAGGGGAAGCTGGGGTGTGGCAGCCTGGAGGCCTTCTGCTGCTCACATGCTCTGTATGAGGCAGCTGAGCCGAAGGGCATTTGGTGACATTGGGTTTTCCTTTGGATAGAGGCTGTCCACCAGGGACAGCTAACCCTCCCTTGAACTTGCAGAGAGGAGGGTGAGTTGAATCCTCATTCTGAGCTCTAGCTGAACTATAAGCTGTTTGAGGCACCAGCTCTAACCCTCACCCCAACAGAGCCTGTCTTATTGGGGATTTCCTGGGTTCAAGAACCCCAAGCATCTCAGCTACTGAGTGGGCTGGAAACACAAGCATCATCGTGACACTTGGAGGTATTTTTCATAGCTATCTATGTCACAATTTCCTAGTACTGGATCAAAGCGTCTGAGGGCCAAAGAACTCAGGTGGAGACGTCCCTAAAGTACTCAGGGGCACTTTTGAGGTCATCTTTCCAGTATGACCTTTTTGTACCCCTGAGCCCACACTGTGATATTTTCAGATAGTGGCAAGATTCTCAAGCTTCGTGTATATGTGTCGTGAACCGTGAAGCAAGGCCATCTCTTAAACATGGAACCAGGTAACATATCAGAGACTCTGGATGTTGCCTATTTGTGCTTTTCCAGGGCTCCTTAGGGAAGAACTGGCTGGCTCCAAAATTCAAAAAGAAACCTATAAAATCAAAGCTAATAAATGTTTAATTAAATGCCTCCCCAACATAACGTCATAATATTGTATCCATTTATGAACTTTAAGCCAAGTTATATATCAACATTAGTTTCAGTTAACACAGTGTTTTTTTTTTTTTTTTTTGCTGTACGCGGGCCTGTCACTGTTGTGGCCTCTCCCGTTGCGGAGCACAGGCTCTGGACGCGCAGGCTCAGCGGCCATGGCTCACGGGCCCAGCCGCTCCGCGGCATGTGGGATCTTCCCGGACCAGGGCACGAACCTGTGTCCCCTGCATCGGCAGGCCAACTCTCAACCACTGTGCCACCAGGGAAGCCCTCAGTTAACACAGTTTTGTGGAAAATCAAGGACTGCCTTATGTAATATTTCCTGTGGGATATGGATTCATTTAGAAATGTCTAATACAATGGTAGAGGGTGGGGGATGGGTGAGTGAGTTATTCAAAAGGAAGGGTGGCCCTGCTTGGATTTAAAATAAAACAATGCAGGGCTTAAACTTTTTCATATTGATGTTGTACACATTGCCTCCCAAGTAACTGGGTAGAAAATAGGTCCAGCCCAGTAATCCTATTAATTTTCGTGTTTGTGAGCACCTGTAAAGAATGTAGCATGGCATTTAGTTAGTTCGGGGCTCCAAACCAGGAAAGGCGGTGTTCTTGTCACCCAGGAAGATTCATATTCATTCAAAAATTCCCCTCCTCCCAGCATCACCTCTCTAACTGTAACTCTGGGAAGTGATGGAACTTCTCTGAGTCTCAGTCAGTCATCTGTACATTATCACCTGTAGGATGGATGTTAACACCTATTTTATGTGCATTAAATGAGAATGTAGCTAAAGTGCCTAGCACTTTGCCTGGCATATAAATTCCATAAATGGTGTTTAAGTTCACCACCCCCGTCAACAAAATAAAACAAAAGTGATATAAATTTTGACTCTAAAAGGATGAGGCTAAATTCCTATATTATCCATGAAAACCTGGCTCAAGATTTTAGAGTCTGTTCTTACCCCGGTAATAGACAATGGAGGTGCATACAGCTGGCCGCATGTAGCTATTTAAATCCTGGCTCTGCACATCCACTTGCTTGGTTCTAGAAAGCCATACCAGAGGAGCCCCAGGTGTTGTGAAGGAGCCCTTAGGAATGCATAAGTCGAGTTAACTGACTGGAACAGGGTAATGAGCTTGTTAGCAGAAACCAGCCAGGCCTGGGTTCCTTCTGTGTATTCCATTTAAGTCAAGCCCCAGTTAATGGATCCAAATGACTTCAGATCTCTTTCAACAAGATCGTCACTAATTGGCATGATGTAGCTCTTAACCCTTTGTAAAAGCTTCACAAATAGGTCATTTACTCCTTATTTCAATGTGGAATGGGTAAAGAGTACACTTAACTCTTCTGGTCAACTTATCCTTCCTCTCATCCATCCAGTATTTCAGAAAATGCTACATAATGCCTAAAAGTCAGCCCAGAGCTGACTCAGATGCCTGGGGCCGGGCCCATACTCCCAAGGAGCTCCTTTCTCGTGAGAGAGAATCTCACATAAATACAGAGTTTTAATGTTGGTCCCCTTCAGCGGCAGTGTAATGCAGCACGTGGGGTTCAGAGATCCCAGGAGAGGGAACCTCGGTTCAAACCCTGGCTCTGCTAATTTCTGGCTATGTGACCTTGGGCAAGTTTTTAATCTCTCTGAGCCTCATTTGTAATCGGGATAATAATAGGATATACTTTTTGGTGTTGTTGGGAGGATTGAATAAGAACCTGTATGTATGTACAGTGTCTGGCATATAATAAGTGTTCAATAAATATGTGCTTTTAAAAAAGTTACCTATGAGGACTTCCGGGAAGATGGCGGAAGAGTAAGACGCGGAGATCACCTTCCTCTCCACAGATACACCAGAAGTACATCTACGCGTGGAACAACTCCTACAGAGCACCTACTGAACGCTGGCAGAAGACCTCAGACCTCCCAAAAGGCAAGGAACCCCCCACGTACCTGGTTAGGGCAAAAGAAAAAACTAAACAGAGACAAAAGGATAGGGACGGGTCCTGCACCAGCGGGAAAGAGCTGTGAAGGAGGAAAAGTGTCCACACACTAGGAAGCCCCTTCGCGGGCGGAGACTTCGGGAGGCGGAGTGGGGGAGCTTGGGAGTCGCGGAGGAGAACCCAGCAACAGGGGTGCGGAGGGCAAAGCGGTCAGATTCCAGCGCAGAGGATCGGGCCGACCGGCACTCACCAGCCGAGAGGCTTGTCTGCTCGCCCGCCGGGGCGGGCGGAACTGGGAGCTGAGGCTCCGGCTTTTGTCAGAGCGCCGGGAGAGGACTGAGGTTGGCGGCGTGAACACAGCCTGCAGGGCGTTGGTGCGCCGCGGCTGGCCGGGAGAGAGTCCGGGGAGGGGTCTGGACCTGCCGAAGAGGCAAGAGACTTTTGCGTCCCTCTTTGTTTCCTGGTGCACGAGGAGAGGGGATTAAGAGCGCTGCTTGAGAGGGCTCCAGGGACGGGCGCGAGCCGCGGCTAAGATTGCGGAGCCCAGAGACGAACATGGGACGCTGAGGCCGCTGCTGCCGCCGTCAGGAGGCCTGTGTGCGAACACAGGTCACTAGCCACACGCCCTTCCGGGGAGCCTGTGCAGCCCGCCACTGCCAGGGTCCCGGGATCCAGGGACGGCTCCCCCGGGAGAGCGCTCGGCGCCCTCAGGCTGCAGCGTCACGCCGGCCTCTGCCACTGCAGGCCCGCCCCGCACTCTGTGACCCTCCCTACCCCCCGGCCTGGGTGAGCCAGAGCCTCCGAATCAGCGGCTCCTTTAACCCCGTCCTGTCTGAGCAAAGAACAGACGCCCTCCAGCGACCTACACGCACAGGCGGGGCCAAATCCAAAGCTGAGCCCCTGGGAACTGTCAGAACACAGAAGAGAAAGGGAAATCTCTCCCAGCAGCCTCAGAAGCAGCGGATTAAAGCTCCACAATCAACTTGATATACCCTGCATCTGTGGAATACCTGAATAGACAACGAATCATCCCAAATTAAGGAGCCCTGTGGATGAAAGGCTCTTGGTGCTGCAGCCAGGAGTCAGTGCTGTGCCTCTGAGGTGGGAGAGCCAACTTCAGGACACTGGTCCACAAGAGGCCTCCCAGCTGCACATAATATCAAACAGCAAAAATCTCCGAGAGATCTCCATCTCAACGCCAGCACCCAGCTTCACTCAACGACCAGCAAGCTACAGTGCTAGACATCCTATGCCAAACAACTAGCAAGACAGGAACACAACCCCACCCATTAGCAGAGAGGCTGCCCAAAATCATAGTAAGTCTACAGACACCCCAAAACACACCACCAGACGTGGACCTGCCCACCAGAAAGACAAGATCCAGCCTCATACACCAGAACACAGGCACTAGTACCCTCCACCAGGAAGCCTACACAACCCACTGAACCAACCTTAGCCAGTGGGGACAGACACAAAAAACAACAGGAACTACGAACCTTCAGCCTGCAAAAAAGGAGACCCCAAACACAGTAAGATAAGCAAAATGAAAAGACAGAAAAACACACAGCAGATGAAGGAGCAAGATAAAAACCCACCAGACCTAACAAATGAAGAGGAAATAGGCAGTCTGCCTGAAAAAGAATTCAGAATAATGATAGTAAGGTTGATCCGAAATCTTGGAGATAGAATGGACAATAGAATGGACAAATTGCAAGAATCAGTTAACAAGGACCTAGAAGAACTAAAGATGAAACAAGCAACGATGAACAACACAATAAATGAAATTAAAAGTACTCTAGATGGGATCAATAGCAGAATAACTGAGGCAGAAGAACGGATAAGTGACCTGGAAGATAAAATAGTGGAAATAACTACTGCAGAGCAGAAAAAAGAAAAAAGAATGAAAAGAACTGAGGACAGTCTCAGAGACCTCTGGGACAACATTAAACGCACCAACATTCGAATTATAGGGGTTCCAGAAGAAGAAGAGAAAAAGAAAGGGACTGAGAAAATATTTGAAGAGATTATAGTTGAAAACTTCCCTAATATGGGAAAAGAAATAGTTAATCAAGTCCAGGAAGCACAGAGAGTCCCATACAGGATAAATCCAAGGAGAAATACGCCAAGACACATATTAATCAAACTGTCAAAAATTAAATACAAAGAAAACATATTAAAAGCAGCAAGGGGAAAACAACAAATAACACACAAGGGAATCCCCATAAGGTTAACAGCTGATCTTTCAGCAGAAACTCTGCAAGCCAGAAGGGAGTGGCAGGACATATTGAAAGTGTTGAAGGAGAAAAACCTGCAACCAAGATTACTTTACCCAGCAAGGATCTCATTCAGATTTGATGGAGAAATTAAAACCTTTACAGACAAGCAAAAGCTGAGAGAGTTCAGCACCACCAAACCAGCTCTACAACAACTGCTAAAGGAACTTCTCTAGGCAAGAAACACAAAAGAAGGAAAGGACCTACAATAATGAACCCAAAACAATTAAGAAAATGGGAATAGGAACACACATATCGATAATTACCTTAAATGTAAATGGACTAAATGCTCCCACCAAAAGACACAGATTGGCTGAATGGATACAAAAACAAGACCCATATATTTGCTGTCTACAAGAGACCCACTTCAGACCTAGAGACACATACAGACTGAAAGTAAGGGGATGGAAAAAGGTATTTCATGCAAATGGAAACCAAAAGAAAGCTGGAGTAGCAATTCTCATATCAGACAAAATAGACTTTAAAACAAAGACTATTAGAAGAGACAAAGAAGGACACTACATAATGATCAAGGGATCGATCCAAGAGGAAGATATAACAATTGTAAATATTTATGCACCCAACTTAGGTGCACCTCAATACATAAGGCAAATACTGACAACCATAAAAGGGGAAATCGACAGTAACACATTCATAGTAGGGGACTTTAACACCCCACTTTCACCAATGGACAGATCATCCAAAATGAAAATAAATAAGGAAACACAAGCTTTAAATGATACATTAAACGAGATGGAGTTAATTGATATTTATAGGACATTCCATCCAAAAACAACAGAATACACATTTTTCTCAAGTGCTCATGGAACATTCTCCAGGATAGATCATATCTTGGGTCACAAATCAAGCCTTGGTAAATTTAAGAAAATTGAAATTGTATCAAGTATCTTTTCTGACCACAACGCCATGAGACTAGATATCAATTACAGGAAAAGATCTGTAAAAAATACAAACACATGGAGGCTAAACAATACACTACTTAATAATGAAGTGACCACTGAAGAAATCAAAGAGGAAATCAAAAAATACCTAGAAACAAACGACAATGGAGACACAACGACCCAAAACCTGTGGGATGCAGCAAAAGCAGTTCTAAGGGGGAAGTTTATAGCAATACAAGCCCACCTTAAGAAGCAGGAAACATCTCGAATAAACAACCTAACCTTGCACCTCAAGCAATTAGAGAAAGAAGAACAAAAAAACCCCAAAGCTAGCAGAAGGAAAGAAATCATAAAAATCAGATCAGAAATAAATGAAAAAGAAATGAAGGAAACAATAGCAAAGATCAATAAAACTAAAAGCTGGTTCTTTGAGAAGATAAACAAAATAGATAAACCACTAGCCAGACTCATCAAGAAAAAAAGGGAGAAGACTCAAATCAATAGAATTAGAAATGAAAAAGGAGAGGTAACAACTGACACTGCAGAAATAAAAGAGATCATGAGAGATTACTACAAGCAACTTTATGCCAATAAAATGGACAATCTGGAAGAAATGGACAAATTCTTGGAAATGCACAACCTGCCAAGACTGAATCAGGAAGAAATAGAAAATATGAACAGACCAATCACAAGCACTGAAATTGAAACTGTGATTAAAAATCTTCCAACAAAGAAAAGCCCAGGACCAGATGGCTTCACAGGCGAATTCTATCAAACATTTAGAGAAGAGCTAACACCTATCCTTCTCAAACTCTTCCAAAATATAGCAGAGGGAGGAACACTCCCAAACTCCTTCTACGAGGCCACCATCACCTTGATACCAAAACCAGACAAGGATGTCACAAAGAAAGAAAACTACAGGCCAATATCACTGATGAACATAGATGCAAAAATCCTCAACAAAATACTAGCAAACAGAATCCAAGAGCACATTAAAAGGATCATACACCATGATCAAGTGGGGTTTATTCCAGGAATGCAAGGATTCTTCAATATACGCAAATCTATCAATGTGATAAACCATATTAACAAACTGAAGGAGAAAAACCATATGATCATCTCAATAGATGCAGAGAAAGCTTTTGACAAAATTCAACACCCATTTATGATAAAAACCCTGCAGAAAGTAGGCATAGACGGAACTTTCCTCAACATAATAAAGGCCATATATGACAAGCCCACAGCAAACATCATCCTCAATGGTGAAAAACTGAAAGCATTTCCACTAAGATCAGGAACAAGACAAGGTTGCCCACTCTCACCACTCTTATTCAACATAGTTTTGGAAGTTTTAGCCACAGCAATCAGAGAAGAAAAGGAAATAAAAGGAATCCAAATCGGAAAAGAAGAAGTAAAGCTGTCACTGTTTGCAGATGACATGATCCTATACATAGAGGACCCTAAAGATGCTACCAGAAAACTACTAGAGCTAATCAATGAATTTGGTAAAGTGGCAGGATACAAAATTAATGCACAGAAATCTCTGGCATTCCTATATACTAATGATGAAAAATCTGAAAGTGAAATCAAGAAAACACTCCCATTTACCATTGCAACAAAAAGAATAAAATATCTAGGAATAAACCTACCTAAGGAGACAAAAGACCTGTATGCAGAAAATTATAAGACACTGATGAAAGAAATTAAAGACGATACAAATAGATGGAGAGATATACCATGTTCTTGGATTGGAAGAATCAACATTGTGAAAATGACTCTACTACCGAAAGCAATCTATAGATTCAATGCAATCCCTATCAAACTACCACTGGCATTTTTCACAGAACTAGAACAAAAAATTTTGCAATTTGTATGGAAACACAAAAGACCCCGAATAGCCAAAGCAATTTTGAGAACGAAAGAAGGAACTGGAGGAATCAGGCTCCCTGACTTCAGACTATACTACAAAGCTACAGTTATCAAGACGGTATGGTACTGGCACAAAAACAGAAAGATAGATCAATGGAACAGGATAGAAAGCCCAGAGATAAACCCACGCACATATGGTCACCTTATCTTTGACAAAGGAGGCAGAAATGTACAGTGGAGAAAGGACAGCCTATTCAATAAGTGGTGCTGGGAAAACTGGACAGCTACATATAAAGGTATGAAATTAGATCACTCCCTAACACCATACACAAAAATAAGCTCAAAATGGATTAAAGACCTAAATGTAAGGCCAGAAACTATCAAACTCTTAGAGGAAAACATAGGCAGAACACTCTATGACATAAATCACAGCAAGGTCCTTTTTGACCCACCTCCTAGAGAAATGGAAATAAAAACAAGAGTAAACAAATGGGACCTAATGAAACTTAAAAGCTTTTGCGCAGCAAAGGAAACCATAAAGAAGACCAAAAGACAACCCTCAGAATGGGAAAAAATATTTGCAAATGAAGCAACTGACAAAGGATTGATCTCCAAAATTTATAAGCAGCTCATGCAGCTTAATAACAAAAAAACAAACAGCCCAATCCAAAAATGGGCAGAAGACCTAAATAGACATTTCTCCAAAGAAGATATACAGAGTGCCAACAAACACATGAAAGAATGCTCAACATCACTAATCATGAGAGAAATGCAAATCAAAACTACAATGAGATATCATCTCACACCAGTCAAAATGGCCATCATCAAAAAATCTAGAAACAATAAATGCTGGAGAGGGTGTGGAGAAAAGGGAACCCTCTTACACTGTTGGTGGGAATGTAAATTGATACAGCCACTGTGGAGAACAGTATGGAGGTTCCTTAAAAAGCTACAAATAGAACTACCATATGACCCAGCAATCCCACTACTGGGCATATACCCTGAGAAAACCATAATTCAAAAAGAGTCATGTACCAAAATGTTCATTGCAGCTCTATTTACAATAGCCCGGAGATGGAAACAACCTAAATGTCCATCATCGGATGAATGGATAAAGAAGATGTGGCACATATATACAATGGAATATTACTCAGCCATAAAAAGAGACGAAATTGAGCTATTTGTAATGAGGTGGATAGACCTAGAGTCTGTCATACAGAGTGAAGTAAGTCAGAAAGAGAGAGACAAATACCGTATGCTAACACATATATATGGAATTTAAAAAAAAAAATGTCATGAAAAACCTAGGGGTGAAACAGGAATAAAGACACAGACTTACTAGAGAATGGACTTGAGGTTATGGGGAGGGGGAAGGGTAAACGGTGACAAAGCGATAAAGAGGCATGGACATATATACACTACCAAACGTAAGGTAAATAGCTAGTGGGAAGCAGCCGCATAGCACAGGGAGATCAGCTCGGTGCTTTGTGACCGCCTGGAGGGGTGGGATAGGGAGGGTGGGAGGGAGGGAGACGCAAGCGGGAAGAGATATGGGAATATATGTATGTATATAACTGATTCATTTTGTTGTGAAGCTGAAGCTAACATACCATTGTAAAGCAATTATACTCCAATAAAGATGTTAAAAAAAAAAAAAAAGTTACCTATAATAGAAGGGCAAACAAAGCTTTTGGGAGCCCAGCAAGGTGAGCAACGAACACCTTCTGGGGAGGCAAGGGAAATGACTAACTCTGCTTGGAAGCAAAAACCTTTAAATTGGCTCTTTTCTGTCCATGGGTAAATTTCCAGTGTAGGGAGGGTATATTTATCTTGTCTGGGAATCTTCATTTGCAATTGCATATTCCAAGGGTTTAGGAGGGCCTTTCCAGTTTGGGAAAAGGAGCGGCAAACGGTGGTACCCCCTGGCAGCAGTTCCTAATTGTGTGACCGTGGGCAAGTCACCCTAGCCTCCTGGGAGATAAGACTCTCTTCTCAGTAAAATGGGGATCATAATACCGGCTCCCTGGCATGCTGCTGTGGGATTGGGAAAGCCCTTGCCTGTGAAACACTGAGCAGAATGCCTGGTGCATAGTAAGAGCCCATTAAAGTTGAGCTATTATTGTTATCCTTAGCTGAGTGAGGCAGCTTTGTATCTCCACATTTCAGAGAAAAGTACTGGGAAAAACATTTCCGGGTCTTCTGCCTGCCAGGTCAGCGCTCACTTCAAGCAGCCAGTTTAAAAGCACCCGTTTGTTCAAACAGATTCAGGCCTTGTGTATCTGCAGCACCGATCTTGACCCCAAAGGCTAATTCTCTTTTCTTTTTTTCTTTTCTTCTCCTCTTTTTCTTTTCTTTCTTTTTAAATGAATGCCTGCACACGTGTTATTTATTTATTCATTCTTTCTTTATTTACTTATTTATGGTTAACGTTAAATTGAGGTTTGAGCCGAAACTCAAGCTGCGCATACTTGAAAGGTGGACGGGCTCGTTGGGCAGCGGTTAGAGCTCTCGGGGGTTTCCCCGCGGGGCTGCGAAGAGTACAGACAGGAAGCCCGGGACCCGAGCGCCTGACCAGAACTTCCCCGGGGGAGGCTGGAGCAGAGCACGAGCATCCTGCCCAGAACTCTCCAGAGCGCGCCGGCCGAGCGCGTCGTCGGCTTCCCCAGCGCGCGTGCAGAGGGTCCCGGGCCCCCGCCCGTGGGTCCAGACTCAGCGGGCAGCGGGAGGGAGGTTGAGGCTATTCCCCAGGGAGAGGTTGACCCTGCCAGGCTGGAACCTTCCATTCCGGCCCAGCCTTTTCCCCCTTCTCTGCGCCCAGGAGGGAATCGAGAAGGGACTTTCCAGAGAGCGTTAGCGTGCAGGGTGTGGAAATGGAATAAAAGCATATGCAAATAGGCCCTTGCGTGCCTTCCTCTACCCCTGCGAGCAAGAGCCTTTCTCCAGAAAGATGTTCTTGCTCCAAGACACTTGACAGCACTCTTCCTTCCCTGGACGGCGGCAGCAGGGCCGAGTGAAGTGGTAACACCCGGGCAGCGGCAACGCCTGGGTGGGCCGGGTGGACAGGAGGGAGTAGCAAACAGAGGAGGGGAAGAACGGCCGCTGAGTTGGAAAGACAAAGTAAAACGAAATTTTAGGAGCTCGCTGTGAGTATGAGCTGGGAAAAATAATCATGGCAGGCTGATTTATTATGTACGTATCCTCTGTCTGAAAAGTAGCTGGCTTTTGTACAGTGGGTTATTGCAGAGTAAATGGCACATTAAAGATATAATCAAGATGTTTAAGGCATATTGAATGACGTTAAAAAGTAGGTGAGACTTCTGTCACGGTCTATAAATATAAAACTGTCAGGGCCTTGGAGAGATTTCCAGTGCTTTAGTTAAGATGTGGCTCCATTCCCACAAGGAAAATATTTTTAACCTTTCGTTATTTTCAGGGTGGGGTGGGATGGAGTCTGGAAGTGGTGTAGAACCTATAGGGATGATAAAATAATATGCTTTAAACCCTGGAGTTGTAGACTGTAACCTCTACTTAGCAAGTCATGAACTTCCTTGCAGTGACAGTAGCATGAAAATATTACATAGTGCATATTGGTACTTTTTATTTTATACTGGAGTATAGTTGATTAACAATGTTGTGTTAGTTTCAGGTATACAGCAAAGTGATTCAGTTATACATATACATGTATCTATTCTTTTTCAAATTCTTTTCCCATTTAGGTTGTTACATAATATTGGATCTCATTCAGTCCTGCCTTTGGGTGTAAGAGTTTTTGTGTTTTGAAAATAATCTTTTTTTTTTTTTTTTTAACATGCTGAACCTGACTTTATATTATTGGGGCAAATAGCGTAGCTTTTCTTTCTTAAAGACTTAACTGTATTATTGTATTTTCTTGTCTTTTGGGACCTGTACATTCAGTGTCCATTATTTCACTTGCTTACCCAGAGTTCTGCCTGATTTTTCCCCAAACTCTTCTGATTGCTGTACACTGCTGACATTTGCCCCCATGTTGTAAACTATGGATTTGAATAGAGTGGATTTCTCTTCATTTGTTTAATAAAAATCACCTTGCTATCCTTAGTCATAGCACTTTTGAGAACAGATAAGCAAACTCTTTATGCTGGAGTTCACAGAGGGAGAAGAAGGTAGAAACTTGACTTGGGGGTTTGCTCAGATAGTTTGGAGCTGCTTGGATTGGTAGCACGTGGACTGGCTGGGGTCGGAGTCTTTTCTTCAGGATCTGTCCAGGCCCAGGCATGGGATGGGGTGCAGTGCTGACTGGAAGGCCGGTGATGATTCTTGGTTATCCTCTTATCTCTGAATTCCTATCATCCCACCTTTTTCCAAGGACCCTGAAGAAACTTAGTGTAGTCTTACCTTCTCAGTGTGGGCCTTTGGGCTAAATCTGTAGCAAATGTTTATTTTCTCTGACTGTCAGCATTTTATAGGCTTGGGTGTGATCCGAAAAGCCAGCTTTGGGTACTTTTTAAAATTCAAATGGTGATTCATCCCTCTGGTTGTTCTACAATCTGGCAAAAGTTCCTTATTTTGGTCCTGGCCTCAATCTTAATAACAACAAGACATTCTTTTTATTTTAATGATCACTAATGAAGTATTTTTATGGTTTACAATTTGCAAAGCATTCTCATTTGGGTCATTTCGTGTAATTCTCCCATAAAATCTGTAAGGTTAGTAGAGATAGTAGAATTGGCACATAATGGGAGCTTATTAAATATTTGTTGAATGAATGAATTATCCCCATTTTACCCATTGAGACTCAAAGAGGTCAAGTGACCTACTGAAAGCCCCACTGCCCAGGAGGGACTCGAACTCAGATCTTCTGATTTTTTTCCGCTCCAGATCGGCTCTGATATAATGTTTTACATGATATTTGTTGTCTTTTCTCTAGGAAAATGTCTTTGATTCTCCAAAAAAGATACTGAGAAACTGCAAACAGTTGCCTGTACTATCAGAGGGTGGCCAAGAGCTTCCCTACCCCTTTATACAGACTTTTCTTAGGCTCCTTACTCTGCCAGAAATTTATATCTTTAAGGTCATGACCGTTTGGATATGTTCCTTATTGGGGATAAACATTCAAGGTTATGCTGAAAAAATGACTGTCTTGGATTTTTAGTATTTCTTGGAGGTGTGGGCATAAAACCACACAGATCTCAGAGGAAACTAATACCATGGTTTTGCGTGTGTAGCTGAACAGCTGTCTCTAGCTTTGTCTCCTGAGGTATGGGGGGAGGCATGCAGTGCCATCTTTTGGCCGGGGGCCTGGTGTGCGGGGACCAGAGGTTGCCTGGCCTATAGTAGTTGTGACCACTGCTCCCACTGCTTGAGGAACTGTCATCCAGATCCGCTCGGATATTAAAATAACAAGGAAAGAGCCCCCTGTTCTCCCAATGCCGAGACTTAGGCTCTATGCACCAGTAACACTCCATCTGCTTGCCAGAGACTTCCTTCAAGCCCCGTGACACCAGGAAGGAGAATTTCCCTTCTAAATCTAAAGCTAGTTAGAGAGGAATGACAGCGGGAGTCCACCTGGGCCCTTTCCCTTTGACTTCTGTAATTGGAGATTCAGAGCTTTGGCTGTGAAGTTTCTCCCAGAGGAAAGTTGAGAAAACAGTTCTGATTCCTTCTCTACTGAACTGACACCCCTTCTGTCTTCAGTGTGTGATTGTATGGCCACGTAGGTGGTCTCAAACCTGCCAGTATTGCCCCTGATGGCTTATGTGCCTTGTTTAGAAAGGCCTTTCTGAAGTGAAGGCTATAAAGATTTATTCTTATATTTATTTTATTTGCAGTTAACTCTTTCATCCAGCTGAAGTGTATTTTTCATAAGGTGTGAGACAGATCTGAAGTTAATATTTTCCTCTATAGATGCCAGTTTCCCCCTCTGCAGTTCGTTTGTTTGTTTTTTAATAAGCTTTTAACTTTAGGATAGCTTTAGATTCACAGAAAATTTGCACAGAGAGTACAGAGAGTTCCTGTGTACTCCTCTCGGCTGCTTTTTGACTTGAAAGGATATATTTTTGCCTGGTCCTAAATTCCCACATATACACAGATGTCTTTCTAGAATCTTACTTTTATTCTATTGATGCATTTGCTATTTCTGCCTCAACGTCCTATGTTTAATTAATATTAGTTCTAGAGAGTTCATAGCTTTTGCTAGGGAATCTGAGATCTTACAAGGCTTTTAAGAGGTCATGTCCAGACCTCAGGGAAGGAAGGCAGTATTAGCCCTGTGTATGGGTGTTAACTGCTGCGGAGGTGACTGGCCAGGAAGGAACACATGTACCTCTCTAGTACACAGGGAGGGGTCATCATTGGTGACCTGCGTCTTGTAGAGAACGCCCTGTTCCTTGAGCACAAGCCTCGGACACAGTAACACGGACTAGGCTCTGGGGTAGGGTTTTTCCTCCTTAGTACCACTGATATTTTGGGACTGATCGTTCTTTGCTGTGGGGCTGTCCTATGCATTGTAGGATGTTTAGCAGTATCCCTGGTCTCTACCCACCAGAGGCGTTAACAGCCCTAACTACTCACGACAATCAAGTTATGTTCAGACACTGAAAATATCTCCTGGGGACCAACCTGCATGCCTCACCCTCACCCCAGCTGAGAACCACTGGTCTGGTTCTAGCTGCCTGAGCGTTAACCCTGGCTCCACCGTTCAGCAGCTGTGTGCCTCTGTTTCTTCCTCTGTAAAATGCAAACAATAATGGTGTTTGTCTCCTAGGATGGTCCTAGGAGACCATTTTACCATTTGGGCAAATACACATAAAACACTCAGAACAGACACTGGTGGGACAGATCCTAGCCCAATGTTAGCTATTACTATTATTTAAAAAGCCCTTTATATTTGCTCACACTTCTAATAAACACACAGACTTCCCATTTTTCTACTACCTCCATAGCTTCCCCACCACAGAGCAAACGTGTTTAAAGCCTAACAATATTTGCCCCAAAGTTACATGTTAATGAAATGGAACTCTATTTTCAGGGTTCTGTAACTGCTAATTAATCAGCTCCCATGATAAACTCATCCGAGCTGCCTGCGATTTTTATTTGCAGCTACAGAAGAGCAATTCCAGTTAGTGAACAGGCCTTTAAGTGACAGTCCAGCTTTGTGGAACAGCAGAAAGGCCCAGAAACGATTCTCTAAGCAAGACAGTAATGCCAGTGGGAAGAGAGAAATCTGGGATGAGGAGAAGACTGAGGGTTTGCTCGATTCATTCACTTGGTGGCTTTGGAAATGCTGTGTTCATTTATCGTTGAAACACACCATCATCTTGCAGTTCAGAGAGGGCTGGATGGAAGACTTGTCTTCCAGCAATTCATGTGACTTAGTCACCCAGAGGTTTTTTTTTTCCCTTTTGTAGCAGTAGCTTTTGTAAAACCATAATGTTTGCTGTTAAGCTTGTCCGAGAACCCCTCTCATGGGGATGATTATTTCCAGTGTGTAAGAAGAGCTGGCTGATATGGGGGAGGGGGTGTGGGCTCTTTCTACCTTCGTCCAAAGGGCTCACTTCCTCCAGTGAAACCAGGAGTGGTTTGAAGAGGCGAGGACTGCCCTGGCTTGAGCTGGAGGGGCTGGAGTCTGGGTGGGGCTCATTAGTTTGCTGGCTTCAGTGAAGCTTGGTTAATTCACTTAGCCTGTACCGCTGGGCTGTTGGGGACCTGGGTTCGGGAATTGGAATGATTAGGTTGAAATCCCAGTTCCTTAACTCTCTGGCTGTGTGGCCTTGGGCAAGTCTCTTGAACCTTTTCTCATCTTTAAAATGATGTTGATGATTGTACCTTCCTCATAGCTTTTTTTTGTGACTTTTAAGTGAGATAATTCATTTAGCCCAGTGGCTGGTGCATAATAAGCACTTAATACATCTTAGCTGTTATGGTAATTGTATAATTATCATTTATTTGAGTGTCCTCTGTGAGTACATTCAGGTCAAAATTCTACAGTTTGTGCCTCCGAAGAGTTTAATACTCTGGAAATTAGTGTTTTGACAGGTGAGCATCGAAGGCTGGGGAAGTGGGAGGGAGTCAGAGAAGTCCCCAGAGACTGGTACCTTAGTAACCACAAGGGCATGGACCCTGGATAAGGCAGAGCCTGTGGATAGAGGGATAGACAGTCAAGGCCATGGACACAGGGACAGGGAACTTAGAATCCTCCCCCCCCCCCCCCCCCCCCGCCAATAGGAGACAGTTACCAAGTTTAAAGTGGATAGGCTGGAAGACCAGAGAGAGAAGTATCTCCCACTTCTGCTGAGTGAATCCAGCCATCAGTTTCTGCAGACTTTAAGCCTGTTTTGTAGTAAGCTCTGCCTGATTCCTGGCCAAGTGGGCCCTAGAGCCTAGAGGTGCCTCCCTGACCCTCTTCCCGTGCATGGGCTGCAATCAGTTGTTTGGTGAGTTGTGTTTTAAGTCTCTTTTCTCTTCATAGGAACTCACCTCATGTTTATAAGGGGATTTTGTTTTACACAAAGGGCTAGTGAAGTTCAACCCTGGAGGATAACCCTGCAGTTTCTTACTGGCAAAGATTTGTCAACTCAGTTTCTTTAATATGGCCACGTCTGCTCCAGCTTTCCTCCTAAGGCTGTGTGTGGAGACCTAAATGAGATAATCACTCAGACTGTTTAAGATAAAAAAAAAATAATAATAAAGTGCTATGTAAGGGACTGTTTTTTTAGTAGTGAGCATATACAGCAATTTGGAAGCATCTCCCTTATACCTTTGGGAAATGAACTGGAAGACCAGGATTCATTTAGCTCTGAAAGGATTTTAGATTTGCAAAGTTATACCGGATGAGTAGCTCTCCTAAAAGCCTCACATACTAGAAACTCATTCCTATATTCTAAGTGTATATAGCAAGAGCAAAGTGCCACAGTAGTAATTTTGGGGCGGCAAAATCTTATTTATAACGACTTTTGGGTTAGTTTTTATTTTTTCCTCAAAGAGTGGGGAAAATACATGAAGGAGAAGGGCATGAATTCTTGGAAACGGAAATGAATAATTCGTCTATCATAACACACCAAGACCAAGTCAGGTGTGGGTTTCTTTCCGTAAGATAAATTACATACGTTTACCCAACAGAGTTACACAAGGAGTTCTGTCTTAAAAGAGAATTCAGGTTTTTATTGATTTAATACAACTTTAGGTTTCCTGGGCTCTGTACTGGGGAAGTGCTAATACTGGGTAGAACAGGAGTGTTGATAAATGTGAGCAGTCAATGGTTAAAAGGCCTTTGTATTGTTCTTTTGTTTCCGTGTTTTCTGACTACAACTCTCATGAAGTTGATAAAATGTCTTATAATGTGGAGTACGTCCCGGTAAATAGGAGGCAATTACTTTGCTGAGTTGCTCTGTCCTGTTCTCCATTCCGGCTGAGAAATGGTTCTGGCTGTGCAGTTGAAGTTCACTGTGACCTGGCTGCTTCAGCAGTGCAGGAGCAAACTCCTGCCTCATTGGGGATGCAGACTCTGAAGAACCAGAGGTTGGAGGATCTGGGTGACCCCGTACAGGTGGGCTCCCTGATATCCCCTGTCCAGGTGATGCAGTGACTGTTCAGAGAGCTTGTGAGGAGGTTATCTGAAAGGTGTGGTGGTCTTCAGAACCAGAACATGACAGTTGGGTGGAGGGTGGGAGAGCAACTGGGAACAGGAGGGAATCTTCCAGAGGGCAGAGGGAACGAGTTGTTCATTATAAGAAAGACATAGAATTTGTTATCGCAGAACAATTACTTGAGAAATGTTTTCTAATCGTCTACCATGTGTAATGTACCCCTGTTATGGGGAGGGAGGGCAAAGAGGTTGAAAATATCACACCTGTCTTTGAGAATTTCCGTCTCACAAGGCATGCACTGATGGATACACGAGCCCACAGGATCAAGTGTTAAACTGCATGATGAATATGCGGGACTATTTCATGCCCTCCCCACAACTGTTCATCACATCCGGCCAGAATATTTTAAAAATGCAGGCAGGATCACATCACTTCCCCGTTTCTTCTGTTTTCCCCTGATTCCTAAGCAAGGGTGATGCGAACTGCCCCTTGGCTGCCTGGGCCTCCTTCACTTCTGTGCCATGGCTGGTCTCAGTACCATCCCCAGGAGAGGCGTCCATCTTGGTCCCCACTTGTGTGCCTGCTCATGTCCTATCTCAGAGTGTTTGAACATTCTGTTCCCTCTGCCTGGACTCCTGACCACAGCCTATTTTTCCTTCAGGATTTCTCCTTAAATGTCACTTTTTCCTAACTACCAGGTGCTTGGTAGGATCGTGTACTTTTCCATTGGCAGTGCTTCTCACATTTGAGCTCACTTGTTTTGTATGATTGTCAATGAGACCTCAGTCTTTCCTGCTATTTGGTCACCTCCAGGAGCATCAGGGCAGCAGCCGTGTTCATCTTCTTCCCTGCTGTCTCCAGCATCGTGCTCCAGAGGCTGACACATAGCAGGTGCTCTGTAAATGAGTGATGGATGAATGGATGGCTGGATGTGGATGGAGAGATTCCACTGTCCTTTAAAAGCACTTTGTCCCTTCTCCTACTGGGGTACTTGGTATGTTGTACTAAACATCCTGTCTACCCTCACATACCCTCACATGCCTACAGCTTCCAGAGGGCAGGAATTGGATCATAATCATCTTTTCATCACCAGGGTCTGGCTCACATAGAAAGCAATGAAGGTTTGTGGATGAAGAATGTATTATGCATGAATGGGGTCGGGGTGGGGGGCTTATCTGGGTTTTAAAGTGTGCCTGGGGATGAGGGTGAAGGAAAAGTGAATTTAAGCATCTAAAATAGCAGTGGGAGTTGGGATGCAAAATAAGATTAGGGTTAAAAAAAAAAAAAAGCTGAAAACTGAATTAGACATATACCGCATAGTCACCAGACACAGCTTGACAGGATGTACTCATACTGCAGACTGGAGGCTTGGGTGGCAAGCTCGCTGGGAATTTCCCCACCCGAACTTAATGCCTTGAATAATGTCTGTCTTTCAGCCCGCTGTCCACCTCAGGAGTTTTATCCATTCTACAAATATTTATCAAGCACCTATTCTCTGCATTCCCAACAGGGGAACTGTCACCCCCAAAGGCACAAAAATTGGCTTGCAGGAGGTGAAAAATTTCGTTCTTTTTATGTATAAAGCACAGATATGCATATAGTACATGAACTGATATATAGTATGTCTATGGTATTAAAATTTCATAGTGGGGGTGATTAGGAAAAAAATCTTTCTAAAAATGCTCTTTTGGGGGATGATAATGAAAAAAAGGTAGAGAACTGATTTGCTCTATGCCAGGCATTATTCTTGTCAAGGTGCCTACCCCCATGGAATTTTCATTCTTGTGGGGCAGGCAGTAAATAAATAAGTAGCCATAACTGTCAAAGAGTGAGAAATCCTGTAAAGAAGAAAAAAGTAGGCATAGAGATAGTGTGCATGGGGGTGAGTATGGGCACGTCTGTGGCTCTTTGAGGTAGGGGGGTCAGGTAACTTGGATGAGGTGACACTTGAGAAGACTCTGGAAGAAGTAAGGGGGAAGAGCCTCCCAGGAAGAGGCAGCACGGTGGAGGAATTGGAACGGCAAGGAGGCCACTTGGGCAGGAGTGGATGAGTGAGGGAAGGATGGTGGGAGATGAGGCTGGAGACGGGACAGGGGCCAGGTCACATGGGCCTTATATGCCGTGCTAGGGGTTTGGGTGTTGCTCTGAGCAAGCTGGCAAGCTTTATGCAGGGGAGTCACTGACCTGATTTGCCTGGCTGCTGTTTGGAGGGTGGCCAGTAGAGGCAGGAGTAGAATCAGGGGACCAGCAAGGAGGCTATTGCTGGGGTCTCCGTTGGAGGTGAATGGCGGCTTGGGTGAGAGAGAGGGGTTAAGTTCCATTGTACTGTGAAGGGAGGGCTCACAGGCCTTGCAGAGGGATGGAAGGGAGGGTGCGAAAGAAAGAGGAGTCAGGTAAGCCAAGGTTTAGCCCAGGCACTGGGTTCCATTTACGGAGACGAGATCGACTGTGGGCGGAGCACGCCTTCCCGGGGACCATTCCTAGAGTGAGGTCTTCCGTCTATCAGCTGCAGGCCCCTCTTGTTGACGCTAGGCTTAGCATGTATATATATTTAATTTAATATGTATATATTTAATTTTAATTGAAAAATGTTATTTTTATACAATTTTTAAAGTTTACTTTCCATTTACAGTTATTATGAAATATTGACTATATTCCCCGTGTTGTACAGTATCTCTTTGAGCCTATCTTAGCATATATTATATATTGCCTTCTACAGTTACTTATCTTTCATCTGTATACATCGCTACCTTACCTAGTCTTTAAATTTCTTTAGGGAAGGAACTTTTTTTGTTGTTGTTGTTCTTTCTCCAAGAGGCAGGCAGTGGGGCAGAATCGTTACAATTGTTAATTGTGTGTGCTAGGGTGTTTTAACTGCTTAGCTTTTACCCTCTTTCCCTTTCTCTTCCCCCCTTCCTCTTCTTCCTCAGTGTTTTTTTTGTTGTTGTTGTCCAGTGAAGAAGGCAACCGTATCTACTTCCTACCACCACTTTGTGAAAGCAAAGTGAGACTTGCATATAAAGCCTTGCGTAGGTCTGGCAAGCGGTTGGTGGTTGGTGGTTTTTACGTCATGTGGCTCTCCCCTTCCCACTAGATTTCTGTGTTGCTGGCTCTTGTATCTCAGGGTCATCTAAGCTGGAGCTCTTTGCGGTAAGGGTATCCCTTTTCCCCTTCCATGTCTTGGTTTTCCTTCATAAAAAAAGGGGGAAGCGAGGAAACAGTGGAGCCCCTCAAATGCAGGTATTTGCTCTGTACGTGATGTTGAATCCTAAGTGTGACAGGCTCTGTTGAGTTGAGGATGATGGAGAAGCCTTTCCATGCCACCCGGGGGGAAGTGAGCGCCAAGTGAATCATTTTCAGTAAGTGGAATTGATGCTGCAGCCTGAGCAATACAAGACATTTATATAGTAATCACCAAATTGTGTGGATCCAACCAGAATGAAAAATGCCTGGAGCCTTGGCTTAGGGCCATGGATGAACAGAGCATGAAGCCTGGCGTGGAACAGAAGGAGTGGAAGGCATGGGGGTAGCACGGTGATATAAACAGATGTACATTTAAGTAGAGATGAAAATACGTTGTTGCCTCTTTCCCTTTCTGCAGTCGTGGCAGACTTCGTTAATCTATCACATCATTCATTCCTGATTCTGATATAAAGCTAACATTTCTTGAGTGTTTACTGCATGCCAGACACTGTGTTCTGTGCACATCATCTTCTTTACTCTCCACAACAACTCAGTGAGGTGGGTCTATTATTATCCTCCTAGTCTGATGAGAAGACAGTCTCAGAGTGGTCAGTAATGTGCCCAGGGTCTCCAGGCTGGCCAGTGGCAGAGCTGAGATTACAACCCTGGCCACCAAACTCTAGAGCCTGCTCTCTAATTGTTACGCTTTACAGCCTCTAGCTATGCCCAGATGCTACCTCAGAATCCTCTACCCCGTAAATTTATTCCCATCTGCTTCATTAAGGCTGTGGGATAGAGGTTCATACTACATGTGCTCATTTGTTCATTCATTCGCTCATTCACTAAACAATACTTCTGTGCGTCTGCCATGTGCCAGGCACAGTGTTAGGTGCTGAGGATTCCGTAGTGAATGAGACACAATCCCTGCTCGGGGGCTACGCTTAGTAGATCATGACTTCTTGTCTGAGACTCTCTGCGGGTAGGAAGAAGACTCAGAATTTGTGTGATTCGGGATACTTTCCTGTGTTGAACCAGAAGGTGTCCCGATTGATGATGGAAATCAGCAACAACCTGAAAAATGTATTATAATGCCCAAGCATGCACCCTGGACCAGAAATCGGGCCACCTGCCACCTTTTTCTGACTTGACTGATTGAGCTATTTGATCTTGGGCCTCAGCTATAACTCACGTTCAAGCAGTGCTTTCTTATGCGTTCGTTCACTTTGTTCCTTCCAGTAGCTGAGTGGAAGGAGTTCTCTGAAGTGCAGAGAGGTTATGTGACCTGCCTGGTTCTCACAGCTGGTTGGAGACAAGCAGGTTGGAGACTAGAACCCAGTTCTAACTTCTAGCTCCTTGTTCTTACTATCTCATCATGCAGTATCTTAATGTCTTGAGGCCTTCAGTTTCTCCATCTATAAAATAGGGAAATTAAACCACATGGTCTCTAAAAGTTCCTCCCTCCTTCCCTCCTTCCCTCCTTTCCTCCCTCCCTTTCTTCCTCCCTTTCTTTCCTTTCTCCCAAATCACTGCAGTGCCTGTGTGATCCAGACATTATGCTAGAAGTTGGAAATAATGTTGTGGAGAACACACACACACACACACACTCACACTCACTCCTCAAAAAAGTTAAAAGCCCATAGAATGGGAGAAAATATTTACAAATCATATACATGGGACTTGTATCCAGAACATGTAAAGAACTCTTACAACTCAATAATAAAAACAGCCCAATTAAGAGCTTGGCAAAGGTTATGAAAAGACATTTCTCCAAAGACGTGCAGGTGGCCAGTAAACACATGAAAAGAGCCTCCGCATCATTAGTCATCAGGAAAATGCAAGTCAAAACCACAATGAGATACCACTTTACACCCAGCAGCATGGCTATAATCAAGAGAAAGATAATAACAAGTCTTGGCAGAGGGTGTGGAGAAACTGAAGCCCTTATACACTGCTCGTAGCCTTTGAAAATGGTGCCACCCCACTGGAAAACAGTCTGGAATAGAGTTACCATATGACCCAGCAATTCTACTCCTAGGGATGTACCCAGGAGAAATGGAAATGTATATCTACACATATGCTTGTACACAGGTGTTCACAGAAGCATTGTTTATAATAGGCAAAAAGTGGAAACAATCAATTTGGATTGTTTGAAGAAAATGTTTTAAAACTGGTTATGTTGATGGTTACATAACTCAGTGAATATACTAAAAACCAACAAGTTGGACACTTTAAATAGGAGAACAGTATGATATGTGAATTATATCTCAATAACACTATTATATATACTTTAAAAAGCCCTAGCATGAGCTCTGCCCTTGTGGAAAACATAATCTTGTTTGGGAGATAAGTATGAATCAAATAACTATACAAAAGTTGTTTTTTTTTTTTTTTTTTTTTGCGGTGCGCGGGCCTCTCACTGTCGTGGCCTCTCCCGTTGCGGAGCACAGGCTCCGGACGCGCAGGCTCAGCGGCCATGGCTCACGGGCCCAGCCGCTCCGTGGCATGTGGGATCTTCCCGGACCGGGGCACGAACCTGTGTCCCCTGTATCGGCAGGTGGACTCTCAACCACTGTGCCACCAGGGAAGCCCACAAAATTTTGTAGTTACCAATTATGGTAAGTGCTATGAATAGAAAGAACCAAATCTTATGACAGAGACTAGGAGGAACTTAATGGCGGTTAGGGAATAGATATTGATACTAGGAAAGCTGTAACATTCCAGTGCTCCAACAGAGATCCTCAAATAGCAGTGGCTTAAACAAGGTAGATGTTGAATTCTCGCTTATACAGTACTGCAGGTGTAAGCAGTGCGGGGCTCATATGGAAGCCCACAGTTGCAGGGATCTTCTGGCGTGTTGCTCTGTCTTTCCCCTGGGGGGGCTGCCCTCATCTGCATGGTCCACGGCGACTCTCCATCAAGTCTACAGGGCGGCACTGAGATGGGGAAGGGGGCGCTGGAATGCTCAGCATTTCTGCTCACATCCAATGCTCAGTCACATGAGGCTGGGAAGAGAAGTCATATGCCAGGTGTCCATGTGCCCTTAGGGGCTCTGTTATAACCTTGGAGATCCTATTACTAAAGAAGGAGGGGAGAACAGATGTAGGGTGAACAATTAGCAGTTTCTGCCGTGGATGGCCTCTCTGAGGAAGTGACATTGAAGGTGAGAACCTGAGGATGAGTTGGTAGAGAGAGAGAGGGAAGAGTTTTCCAGGCAGGGGGAGAGCGTGTGTAAGGGAAGGCAGGAAAGCCCAGCTACAACGTTTAATGATGTTTAATGATGCGCGTGTCTGCGAAGCACATCCTCCAGGTGCTTAGGACTCAGGAGTGCCAGAACTAGACCTGGTCGTGGGAAGCAGCGGCTCTGGATTCACCTGGCTTTTCTCTCTTGTATCTTACAGGGCTGGGACGGGCCTGGGCCGTGAGGAGGGGGGCTTTGTGCCGACTCTGGAAAGCCTATGTGTATCCCCAGCTCTGAGAACTGAATTCCATGGGTTGTGTCAGTGTCAGACCTGTGAAGTTTAGTTCTTCAGCTGGGATATCTCTATCATCCTGGACTCGAGGGACATTGGAGAGAAATGATCCGAGGTCGGCTGAAGAACCTGGAAGACTGGAGACAGAAGGGCCAAGTCTCAGGCTCTGAAACAATAGGGAGGATGGGTTCACAGGAGGAGCGCTCATTTCATTGTGAGAAGACTCGGATTCTAGCCGAGCAGCGTTCTAACTAGCTAAATGGATGCTCTAGGCAAGTCAGTTTTGCTGCTGCTGCTGCTTTTACTAGTTTACCTTTATTGATTACTTACAACGTTCCAGGTGCGGTACTAAGTGCTTTCCATGCTGTTATGGGAGACTCTTGGGAAAAATCACTTTAGTGAAGCTTGGGACGCCTGGCGCTGCCATGCAATGATTTTTTTCCCCTCCTACATGGAATCAGACAGAATTAACAGAATGTGACAAGTACTCTTTGGCATGGATTGCTGAGCTAACTAGCTGGTCCCTCTTTAGGATGAGATACATGGATACATCCCTCTTGTGGTCCCCCTCTCCATTTATTTGAATCTCTACTTCCTTGCCTTCTGTAAGTACATTAGGGCTATATAGTGTCTTTGTATTCCAAACTAGGCAAAAGGAGGTTGTGATTAGACCTTACTGTGGTTCCCAGTTTCTCCCAGGGAAAAGGGATATGAGGGTTTTGAAGGCCTGCTCCCTTTGCCAGTATGGTCAGCTGTGTGCTGTAGGTCAAGCCCTCTGTTGTCCTCCTGTGTCACTGTCAGCTTGGTCTGCTCTGAGGGTCACGCTTTCTACAATAATGATGATTTCCACCTTTAGGCAGAGGGCTGAGGGCTGAGGGCTGCCTAAGTAATATCTGGGCTTTATTAGGCTTTAGATTTGATGGGGAGCCAGGCATTCCCATCTATTGGAAATTCATCTTTGAGGGTCTTGGTGTCCTGAAATGTCCATCTCCGTATGTCTACAGAATGCAGGTGTGGTCTGGCCCAGGGAGCGGAGGCAGGCACAAAGTGGGAGGCCCACAGCACATGCCTTCTCACTGTGCCTTCTCAGTGACACTGATGTGTATCAAGTGCCCACTACATGCTGGGCACTGGGCTCAGTGCATCTTGTGCGTGATCTCAATGAATCTCACATCAGGCCTTATCTAGAAATTGAGGACAAATTAACCAAAGGATGTCAAATAAAAAAGTGTAATGATGTTATACGGTACAAAAGGGTACTTGGTTCTTCTGAAGGCCCCCGGCGTGGGTGTTGGACATGCGTGTGCTCTCTGGGCTGTACTGATGGTATTAAGGGCCTCTCCCACCCCCTCTCAGTCTGCCCATTTCTGTCATTTGCTTCCTAGACCTTTAGCCAGTGACTCATTCTAGAACCGGAACACTGGTGAAACTCAACTGAGACCAGAGATCAGTGTCTTTAGTCCTAGATGCTGGAGAAATTCCAGAATTTACTCCAGAAGCTCCAAATGCTCTGGATTTCAGACCATCTGTGTTGTGAACAGGGGCTTAGAGCACAGACTCGTGGTTTACTGCAAAAGGCTAATCCTTAATGCAGGTGAACTCTTCCTAAAGCAAACCTGGTAAATGAAATATGGAATTCTCTCTCTCACGCACACACACACACACACACTTAAAAAAATAACACAGTAGATCTATGAGGAGTAGGTGAAAATTCACTATATAAGATAATATTTCATTTCCTAAGAGAACTTTTATTAAGTAAGAGGTGATTCCATTAAGTAATACATTTTCCAAGGATTTTTGAGATTGTATTTGCTTTATCAAAACATTTTACATAAGTGGAAAAAGTAGGTTACAAAATTGCGTGGATTATATGATTCAATTTATGTAAAATTATAAATGCATAAAGGAATATGTGCATTGAAAAATGTACATCAATTTATCAACAGGGATTATTTCTTTAGTGGTGGGAATTAACATGTGTTTTTCTTTCTTTGTATTTTCTTCTAGTGTTTGATTCTTACACTGAGCATGATTAATTAAAACAATAAAGTTATTATTTTTTTAATCAATTTTTATTGGAGTATAGTTGCTTTACAATTTTACATTAGCTTCTGCACAGCAAAATGAATCAGCCATACATATACATATATCCCCTCCCCTTTGGATTTCCCTCCCATTTGGGTCACCACAGAGCATCGAGTAGAGTTCCCTGTGCTATACAGTATGTTCCCCTCAGTTGTCTATTTTATACATAGTATCAATACTGTATATGTGTCAATCCCAATCTCCCAATTTCTCCCACCCCACCCCTTTCCCCCTTGGTATCCATACATTTGTTCTCTACATCTGTGTCTTTATTTCTGCTTTGCAAATAACGTCATCTGTACCATTCTTCTAGATTCCACATACATGTAAAACAGTGAAGTTATTGAAGAAGATTTCACATACAGTTGTGATGAATCTAGACAAGTGCTAGTGCTGTGCATTTGGTAGAAGTTATGTTGCACAGGTGTGTCATGGAAGAGTGGATGGAGGTTCCTGACGTGTTCAGTGAAGGAGGTGGGCATAGGGAAATATACAGTGTGATTTTTTTTTCAAGAGGGAAGTGTGTATGTGTGTCTGTGTATGGAGTCCAGTGGGTAGTGGGTGGTGAGGTAGCAGGCGATTTTTCTCTCTCCCTTACTTAGGCTTTTCTGCCCAAATAAGAAGAAAAAGAACTCTCACCGTATATGTGCTACTTTCCAAGAATCCATCCATCGTGTAAACCAGTGGTTTTCAAGTGAGTTTCCTGGACGAGCCACATCAGTATCACCTGGGAACTTATTAGAAGTGTAAGTTCAGGCTTCACCCTTATCCTACTGAATAAGGAACTCTGGGAATAGGACCCAGTAATTTCTGTTTTAACAAGCCCTTGGGCTGAACTGTGGGTATTAATCAAGGGACATCCCCACTCCACCAAACTGAAACACAGCTGATATTGATATGAAAGATGCTGGCCACTCCTACGAGTATGAGGGTAGGTATTCTGTAAAACTGATCTCTGAGAGATGAAGGGCAGGACCACAAACCTCTAGATCCTTACCAATGATCATTCCCTGCAGTGAACAGTAGATCTAAGTTTTTAAAGTGCAAACTTCAAGTGCATAAAATCACCTGAAGAGGTTGTTAATTAAGGCAGATTCCTAAGTCATGCCCCTGACCTACAGACTCAGCATCTCCTGAGGTCTGCCATTTCAACCATCACCCCTAAGGGATTCTATCAAGGAAGTTCTAGGACAACACTTTAAGCAACGGTTTTAGGCTTTTTCAGACTCTCTTTTTCCCCCCTGTATCCTCGCTTACATTTCTTCTTTCCTTCTCATCCCCTCCCTTCCTGCTGTGATTGGTGGGATCTCAGAGGCAGATTCATCATCCTTTCGGCTCTGTGCTTCAGAGAGAACAGGTCAGATGCTCTTGGAGAGGTGCCTTGGGAGTAATAATAATAATAATGGAAGTATTGACTTGCCATCCTCAGATTACAGGGGAAGGTCATGATTTATCAGCTCACATTGATGGGACACGGTGGGTAGCTGGACACACACTCAATAGTCGCTGTCTATCCACATGACAAGCCTGCTGAGACTCAGTGACTTAGGGACACAGTGGTTTCTTAAGTCCTCCCAGCTGTCAAACCCCTGTGTTAGTTAAGGTGAAGATTCCTGTATTAGGGTTCTGCAGAGAAACAGAACCAGTAGGATTATATACACATAGAGGGAATTGGCTCAGGTGATTACGGAGTACCACTTGGCAAATCTCATGATCTGCAGGGTGAGTCAGCAAGCTGGAGACCCAGGAGAGCCAATCGTGTCCTTCCGGTCTGAGTCTGAAGGCCTGAGAACTAGGAAAACCAAGGTGTAGTTCCAGTCCAAAGGCCCGCAGGCTCAAGGACTAGAAAGAGCTGATGTTTCAGTTCGAGTTCAAAAGCAGAGGGAAAAAATGTCCCAGATCAGCAATCAGACAGGAGGAGTTCTGTCTTACTCCCAGGAGGTCAGCCTTTTTGTCTATGCAGGCCATCAACTGATTGGATGAGGCCCACCCACACTGGGGAGGGCAATCTGCTTTACTCAGTCCGTCAATTCCAATGTTAATCTCATCTGAAAACACCCTCACAGACACACCCAGAGCAATGTTAGATCAAGTATCTGGGCACCTTGTGACCCAGTCAAATTGACACATAAAATTAACCTTCACAGTTCCTTTTTCATGTTTTTTCACATCTAGGTTCTCTTGCCCTCTTCTCTGATAATATTTCAGAGCTTGGATGTCTGGTTGGCACAGAGGCTTGAAAAATGCTCTGGGGGTAGGGGTGGGGAGCCAGGCATCTTGCCCCATTACTCTTTGTTCTTCTTGGCATTAAAGTGCTTTGAGGAACTGTTTTTGAAGGAAGTCCTGCCCCTACCTCCTAGGGCGGCCCTTCCAAGTAGAAGAGCTAATTTCAATTTTTCCTGGGAAAGGCAACAGTATGATTACAACTTTCCTATAGTAGGTGTTTGCAGTGCTCCAGGTGTCTTATATGAAGAAAGATATCATCTCCATTTTCTAGATGAGAAAACTGAAGCTCAGGAAGGTTATGTACCTCGCCTAAATTTCACACACTATTAAGTTTCACAGCCAGGATGTTAATCAAGGCTGCCTAATCAGAGCCTATGTTCTTTTCACTAAAGTTTGTACTGGGCTTTACAGTTTATAAGGCACTTTAACACACATTCTTTTATTTGTTGACTGTAGCTTTCCCCAGTGAAGTAGATATTATAACCATAATTTTAGAGATGGGAAATAGAGTTTTCAAAGGTTACACATCTTGTCTATCTCCTGTGTCATGTAGTTAGAAACTGCTGAAGCAGGGACACAAATCCAAAATCTCAAATAAAAAGATAATTTTTATTCTAAAAAAATTCATAGGAATACACATAAACTTAGAAGGAAGGTAAGAAAGAAAAAAATCCCCTGCCTCAGTTTCTCTAATGTGACTGAAAACAGAGTAGTATACATTGAGGTCCACCCTAATTCCCCTGCCTATGTCTTTGGTAAGCAGGAGTGAGCCCTTATACATGATCAATTCTGCCCTCTGGGGCACAGTTATACTTTAAAATATATTAAAATTACATTGTTGGTAGCTTTTAAGAAACCATAATATATTTTTGCCCTGGGTCTTGCCATACGGCTAAGACTGGTCAGATTCCACCTGCCTCTGGGCAACAAGTGTGTTTTCTTGTTTAAAAAAGCTAACATATTTTTATTATATGAGTAATATGAGTTTACTGCAAAAGAATTCTGAAAATGCAGAAAAGTGTAAAAGAGAAAAAAATTTAAACTATCAAAAAATTTTATTGTACAGTAAAGTATTTTTTCACTGGGAATTTGGAAAATTCAGAAAATCATACAGCAGAAAAACTACCCATAAGATTATAGATGACTATTTTGGCTTATACCTTTTCATTTTCACTTTTTAAAAACACAATTGGGGTCATCATTTAAATGTAATTTGTTTGTGTTTGTTTTCCTGTTTTTGTCATAAGCATACCCTCATGTCCTTATATGATCTTTTTCATGCATTTTAAACGGCTGCATATGTAGTTCATGGAGTGGATGTGCATTTGTTTGCATGATCTTCCCCTATTGTTGGACATTTAGAACTTGGATGTCCTGAATCCAAATCTGCTGCTCTCCCCACCCGCACATATCTGTCTTTATTTCCTTTTAGCCTTTTGCTTACGTTGATTCAGGTATTATTTGTGATGACCTTAGGAGTGTTAAAAAAATAAAAGCCTAGTAGCTTCTTATTCATTAATATGTAATGACGCTAGTGTTAAGGATTTACTATGTACCAAGTTCTATTTTAAGACGTTGAACAGATTTTCATTAAAGTTACCATTTCTGTTATTCTCATCATACAGATGACACCACAGAGGCACAGAGAGGTTGAGATACGTATCAGAATGCACTCACTTGTACTGAGCAAAACATTCAGCTTACAGAGCCTTATACAGATAGGCCTTCATTCATTCTGCATTTGGGCAGCTATTGATATTGGTTTGGAGGCTCAGACACATTAAGACTGCTGTCACTGCCGTCCTCTTCTCCCATGCCTCTTGGTTTTAAAATGGCTGCGACTGATCTAGACATCACATCCCAATTCAGGGCAGGAAGAGAGTGAAATGGGTGGTTCTGACTGATCACTTCTGCCCCTTTTATCAGGAAAGCACATTTTCTTCTCAGAACTTCCTTTTTCACTCAGCAGAATTCCCCTCATGAATTATTGTATTTTATATGATCACTGCCAACTGCAGAAGAGGCTGGGGAAAAACCTTACCTCTAGAGGAGAAGTTGATTAGATGAGAGTGATTTGGTTAGGACTGTTGGGTCAGTTAACCTACAGTGGCCACCACAAGATACTTGCCAAGGTCAAGTGTTGGTCTTATTTGACCCAACCAGCCTATTTCATACAGGTGCTAATACCCATTAGCTGGGAATTGCTGTTTCTCACACCTCTAGAAGTGGCTAGACTAGAAGTGGCCTGGAGCCTGCCAAAACTCATCTTTCACTGAATATAACACCATCTAACGCATGCTAACATTTTTTATCAATATTAATATCACCGCAAAGTGCCATTAAAATAGAAGTGATTTTCATACATTATTTAACCGCAGTGTGTCCACCAAGCCATTCTTTTGCTGGAGCACCGTCTCCTTGGCATTTATAAACTAGGTAATAAATCTGCAGCTCACTGGGTTCATATCCTCGGTCTGTGGCAGAGGGAGAGGTGGATCCACAAGCTTTTTGGGCTAAAACAAGTTGCTGCATCACTTTTCTCTCAGCCCTGAGCATGTTCATTAAGGGCCTGGTTGCAGGTGAGCTGAACTAGGGGCTGCACAGTGGCAATGCTGAAAATGATGGCTGTACCCCACTTCTTGAAAATATGGCTTTAATTAGGAGGGGGCTCAAAAAAGATCCGTCATTTACTGGAACCTTTCAATTGTGGTTATTTCTAGAGCAGAAGTCTAAAGTAGCAATTAATAGGAGTGTTTTGTTTTAGGGCTGGGACTGGAGTGAGGTGAGTGAGGTGCTTAGGATATTTAAGCAAAATTTAAGGGGATGTTCACTCCCATTGTCGTGTATTACTTGCATGGCCCTGGTTTTGTTTTGTCTTTACTAGTTGCTAATGTTTAAAAATTGGAATAATTATTCAACAAAGGTTTTTTGATGACTTCTGTGTGCCTGACACTATTCTAGTCACTGGGGATACAGTAATGAATAAAATAGTCATTATTGTCCTCATGGCACTGATATTTTAGTAAAGAAGAGATTTCATAGAGAAATTTGGATTTTTGGCTCCTTAAAGTATCAGAAGAACTGATAACTGTGAGCTGGCCTTTCCTTATGACAGCCATCACTCACATCTGGGGAGCTGCCGCTTCCTTTCAGTTGAGGCATGAGTTCGTCACACTCCCCATCGCTCCCTACTGTGTTGTTTGATCCGCACGGGATCTCTATGAGTGGATACCACTATTATTGCCAAGTTTCAGATGAAGAAACTGATGCTCAGAGAGGTAAAGTGACTGGCCCGGGGTCTTCTAGCTATAGAAGGCAGAGTGGGATATGAGCCCAGTTCTATGCAACTTCCGAGGCTGAGATTGCTGTCTCTGTGCAGAGCAGTGATTTACGAGGCAGGAACACAGAAGTATCAGTAAGCAAAAACATTCAGCCCATATAAGATCAAATTAGAGAGGGGTATCAGCAGGAAACAGATAGCACCCTCAAATTAGGATAGCTCAAGCAGAGTTTCATAAACTATTTACAAAGGCGTGGGCAGAGTATAGGGAAACCACAAGGCATAGTGCAGGACCCCAGATTAGTAACAGTGGGACTCTACTGCCACTCCTAGACCTCTAGGGGCAGGTGACAGGGTGGGCTACTGGAATCGGGGAGATAGGACTGTAGAGAGGGCTGCACGCTTGAGCTGAGAACTTTGGATGCAGCCGACCCCTTGGCACCCTACGGGGAGGGAACTTGGAGAATAAATACCCCAACCTTACCAAGTTCTCTCTACTCCTTCCCATTGATCTCTTGCCAGTGCCAAACTCAATTGGAAGTTGGAGGACAAGAAGCCCCATTGATGCATCCCTCCAGGTTCTGGGGGTACAGAGCAGGATGGAGAGCAGTGGAGAGTGGCTCAGGAGGGGCAAACAAAGGCAGGGGCAGGTGAAAGCCAAGGGCATTTTAGGGGGCAGGGACTGATGATGGGTAGGGGAAGAAATTAAGATAATTGTGAATACGGGGTCCAGCTTTGTTTTTTTTTCATCAATATATTTTTAAATTGAAGTATAGTTAGTTTACAATGTTGTGTTAATTTCTGCTGTACAGCAAAGTGATTCAGTTATACATATATATGTCCTTTTTTAAAATATTTTTTCCATTATGGTTTATCATAGGATATTGAATATAGTTCTCTGTGCTATACAGTAGGACCTTGTTGTGTGTCCATTCTGTATATAAAAGCTTACATCTGCTAACCCCAAGCTCCCTCTCCATCCCTCCCCTAAACCCCTCCCACTTGGCAACCACTAGGCTGTTCTCCATGTCCGTGATTCTCTTTCTGTTTTGTGGATATGTTCATTTGTATCATATTTTACTTTTTTTCCCCCTGGCCATGCCGCGCGGCATGCGGGATCTTAGTTCCCCAACCAGGGATCGAACCCATGCCCCTGGCAGTGGAAGTGCAGAGTCTTAAACACTGGACTGCCAGGGAAGTCGCCATTTGTGTCATATTTTAGATTCCACATATAAGTGATATCATATGGTATTTGTCTTTCTCTTTCTGACTTATTTTGCTTAGTATGATAATGTCTAGTGGCACCCATGTTGCTGCAAATGGTATTATTTTGTTGTTTTTTATGGCCGAGTAGTATTCCATTATATATATGTACCACATCTTCTTTTTCCATTCATTCTGTTGATGGACATTTAGGTTGTTTCCGTGTCTGGGCTGTTGTGAATAGTGCTGCTGTCAATATAGGGGTATGTGTATCTTTGTTTTGTCTGAATATATGCCCAGGAGTAGGATTTGCTGGGTCATATGGTAATTCTATTTTTAGTTTTCTGAGGAACCTCCATACTGTTCTCCATAGTGGCTGTACCAACTTACATTCCCACCAACAGTGTAAGAGGGTTCCCTTTTCTCCACACCCTCTCTAGCATTTATTATTTGTAGACTTTTTAATGATGGCCATTCTGACTGGTGTGAGGTGATACCTCATTCATGTTTTGATTTGCATTTCTCTAATAATTAGTGATGATGAGCATCTTTTCATGTGCCTCTTGGCCATCTGTATGTCTTCTTTGGAGAAATGTCTATTTAGGTCTTCTGCCCATTTTTTGATTGGGTTGTTTTTTTTGTTGTTGTTATTGAGTTGTATGAGCTGTTTGTATATTATGGAAATTAAGCCCTTGTCGGTTGCATCATTTGCAAATATTTTCTTCCATTCTGTAGGTTGTCTTTTCGTTTTGTTTATGGTCTCCTTTGCTGTGCAAAAGCTTGTAACTTTGATTAGGTCCCATTTGTTTAGTTTTGTTTTTATTTCTATTGCCTTGGGAGATGAAAGGAAGAGCTTAGATGGGGCTGGGAAATTTCTTTCTCTTTCTCTCTCTCTCCCCGTCAGCTATGTTTAACCACCTGTCTACTAGAAACATCATTGATTTCATGTCAGAGATTCCTCAAGTTTGTAACACAGGGCTTGAAACTTTTGTTGTGATGACTTTCCAAATGGACAAAATTCTGAACAATGTAGGGAGGTAACTTCTTCCAAGTTTTCAGAAGGGTGACAGAGTTCATTGAACCCTAGCATTGTGGAAGCCTGTATCTTTAAACATCCAAGACTGATCTGTCTGTTTTTAAGTTTCTCCTCTAAAGTCTATTCAGCTTAATACTTCTTGTCAAACACGATATATCTTGCTAAACTGAGCCATGTATTACCACCACGAAAAATCATTTACTTGCTTGCTTTCAGAATTCTCAGTTTCTGAAATGAACTGGACCATGGCTTTGGATCTTTAGTGGATTTTAATCAGTATGTTTCAATCATCTTTACAGTTACATTTCCCATATGAGTATCCCTGTCAGCATAGTAACAGTAACAAAAGCAGGAGCACTTTAGCTAATATGGTAACAATGCAAATAGCCGTTACACCTAGTATATGTGGCTCAGAAACAATGTACTTCTGAGAATACATAGCTGCAGGGAGGGATGTAGAATGTGGCTGGGTGACAACACTCATATGAGGAGCATGGTGTCATAATTAATTTAGGGAACAGTTGTGACACCATTGGTTGGGTACCTATGAGCCTTTCCCCCTCTTTTTCCTTGTTAATAGAACCCCAATATTGTTCAGTGAGTAGGCAAGTCATGTGCCTTGAAAGGGGGCTGGCCTCTCCAGTGCCAAGGAGAAAATCATTTGTCCATTCCAGGCTGGATAACCTTGTCCTTTTTACCAATGTTTGGATTAGCAGGGTCATGGAATGCAGTCCTAATAGGATGTGAGAAGTCTGCTGTGGATATCTCTAGAATAGGTTCTTCTTGTTGCTAAAAAGAGTCACATAGGAAGAAATAGTTGCCTCTTCTTTACCAGACAGTATCATAGCAGCTTGTGATGCCTAGAACTGTGGCAGCCAGGTAATGATGTGAACGGAGCCAGGTCTCATGCTGTGGGTGGCAGAGCACAAAGATGCTCTAGGATGTCATAATTCAGGTAACCACTGAATTCACCGACCTGAGTCCTAGCCTACCTCAGGTCTTATTATTTGAGACACTGTGTTTCTGATTGTTGACACCACAGACACAGGCGGCTCAGATCTTTATGCATCGTAGAGATGCATGTAATTCAGGAGTTTAAGGGAAGGGTAACTGATGATTTTAACATTCTGTTTTCCTAATTTTTTTGAATTCCAGAAGTAATACATAGATGTAAAAATTCAGTCAAAACAGAAATGTTAAGAATAGAAGCCGGAGTAAATCCTGAGTTCTCATTGCAAGGAAAAAATACTTTTTCCTTTTTCTTTTGTTTTATATCTATATGAGATGATAGAGGTTCACTAAATTTATTGTGGGAATCATTTCATGATGTATGTAAGTCATATCATTATGTTGCATATCTTAAACTTATACAGTGCTGTATGCCAATAAAACAGGAAGGAAAAAAAAAAGCTGGAAGTCTCCTATAATTCTCCACCTCCTACCTACATATGTTAATATAATGTTAAAAAAATAGGATCTCGAATAGACATACTTAACAGGACATCTTAGATGTCTTTTATATGAATAATGTAGATCTACATCATTCTTTTTAGCAATTGTGTAATATTCCTAAGTATGGCTAGATCATACTTTTAAAGACCTGATGTGGGTTGTGCTTTAAAAAAATGTGATCCGTGGGTAACTATATTCATCTCTGCCCCCAATCTCTGCCTTCAGCCATTTCTGGCAGGTGTTGCTGTCGTTCAGAGGGGCGTGCACAGGGAGAAGGTGTGTGGCACAGTGAAGGGACACAGGATTTGGGGTCAGGCAGGTTGGGGCTGGGATTCAGCCCTACCATGTATACTAGCTGTGCCATCTTGGAAAGTGATTAAACCCTTTATGTCTCTGTTGCCTCACCCCACTGAAAGGGATAATAAAACCTACCTCTTAAAGTTGTAAGGGTTAGAAATAATGTGTTAAATCACTCACAACCTAGAATGATATTCAATGAATGACAGCAATTCTTCTATGAAAGGAGCCGACTCCATGAACTCGTGTAACTGTCTTTGGTTATCCTCACCGAGCACACAATGGACAAAGATGCCCTACGACTTGTTAGCCGAAAATAATTTCTTGAAATTATTGAGCAAATGGTACAAAGTAGGTCCATGGAAACAAACAATCTAAATTCATGTTCGTGTCAATCTTGTTCAGGAGTTAAACATTTAACCTTCATTTCATGGACAGAGACCTGCACATACAGTATGAGCAATTTGTCAAACAGGCCAAGAAAAGACACCATAGTAAGAAGGTTTCGGTAGGCTGGAGTGGTAGGCTAAATTAAACAAGGTGAACTTAATTAGGGGAATATGTAAAATTTAACTGTTTCCTTTTCTTTCTTTTTTTTGCACAATACAGAATGGGAGAAATGTGATTTAATAACAGGTATGAAAAAGGCTTAGGGTTTTCTGTGGCTGAGGTTCAATGTGAAGCCATAGTGTGACACAGCTGTCTCATCAAGCACCTGGAATCTTAGGCCTTATAAAGAGAAATAGGAAACTCAGAATGAGGAAAGTGATGCCTCCGCTTAGTCTGCCCTCGTCAGACCACATGCTGTAACACTAGGATGGCGGGTCAGGGGCATGCAGGCTGAGGCTTCATGTTTGTATGCCATGGCAGATAACACTCACTCATCATATTCCATTGTGTTTCCATGTAGCCTCTGAATCCTTCTCAACACTGTCTTTAAGGCAGCCAATATTTTTTCCACGGAGTTGGCATGCAAGATGAAACCTGTCGGTAGCCAATGGACTGCAGGCTTCTCCTACGGTCTCCTTCTAAGGACACATTTCATGCTGAAATCACATGGTTCAACTTTTTACCAGCCACAAGAGATTGGATATGGACCCAAGTTCCGCCAACCTATAGGATGCTTAAAGAGCTTTATCAAAACTAGAACAAGTTCCTCACTTTGATTCTTTTGGGAATTTGAACTGGGGAGAAAAGAGTAAATCAGGCAGTTGCTGGCAGGCTCAGAGTGGACATAATGAACGTAAGAAAAGGGAAGCAAGAATGAGGAAGCAGAAGCTCTGAGGTAGAGATAATCTATAAGGGGAGAGGGGATAAGGGATTGGCTGGTGGCAGCAAAAATGGTGGAAGAAGAGGCAGAGCGCTGAGGATAAATGTCACCCTGCTGCTGAGGGACCGGCAAGATCTCTTGTCCTCTGGCTGGAGATCCAACTACATTGCCATCTCTACTCTTCCCAAGAGGCCTCATCAGCCTGGGGTCCGTCAGGCTGGCCAGAAATGTGAGGTTCCCGTTTTTCTTAAGTCCACTATAAACACCCCCTCTTACTTGAGGTGACCGAGGGAATCTTTGCTCCTTGTAACCCAGAACATCTACTTAAGGTTCTTTGTCTAGCTCCGGGCGCCACAGTGGCAAACCAGAGCAGGTGCCAGAGAGAGAGACTCAGAATGGTAAAGAAGCCTGGGAATCTCACACAGGAGGAGTTTTCAAAGCTATGAGGGTGTTCAGCCAGAGCAGTGGTTCTTAAAGTGTGATCCCCAAGCAGCAGCAGCGGCAGCAGCATCTTAGAGATGTAAATTGCTGGGCCCACCCCAGACCTACTGAATCCGAAACTCTGGGGGTGGGGCCCAGTACTCTGTGGTTTAGCAAGATCTTCACATCTGATGCATGCTCAAGTTTGAGAACCACCGGCCTAGAGGAGACCAAGGCAGAACGTTAGTACCATCTCTGGTTATTTGAAGGACTGTCAGGGCAGGTGTGATATGAGACTCCTAAGGGCAGCACAAAAACTAGAGCTTAGACAAAATGTGGAGACAGATTTCAGGGCAATAGAAGGGGGACTTTGCAAGCAGTTAGTGTGGTTTGAGAATGGTTTGGGTCTGTTGGGTAGTGAGCTGCCTGTCCCTGGTGGTGTTCAAGGACGGGGCTGCATGACCACCAGGTGGTAGATATTGTAGAGGGCTGTGAAGTCCACAGGACGGAGAAGAGAAGACTGAAGGAGGAAGTGTGAATTAGGAAGACTCTAAATCAGGAACTGTGATTGAGGACTGGCATCCTGGGTCCCTCGATGCCATGGTGACAGTGGTGGGGTGGGGCAGTAACAAGCCAATGTGTGTATAGGAGTTTCAGGTGGGGCTTCTTTCCATTAGAGGCAGATCCACAATCGTGGTCTCTGTCAGGAAACAAATCCTAACATCTAGGACCAGGATCCCACCTTGGGATTTGCTTATTATCCCTATCTCTAGATTCTAGCCCTTCATTAAACGATCTTAAGCAAAGGCAGAGACTCTGATATTGGGGCAAACAGGTGGAGGCAGTCTGATCACTCACTCACCCAGTCCTCTTGGGACAGGCAGTAGAATAACGAATATTAATATCAAAGTGTCATATTGCGCTTAGTGGGTACAAGTTTTGGCTCTGGAGTCAGAAGGCCAGACATGTCATTGCATGACTTAAGCATACTTCTCTCTGCCTTATTTTTCTTGTCTCTTAAATTGAGGCTCATATGAATTGCTATCTCATAGGATTGTTTTAGTGTTGAGATAGTAGGCGTGTGCCCAGTCCACGATGAGCACTCAATATGTTTAACTATTATCATTGCTGTTATTGTTGTATCTCATCAGACTCCTAAAGTGCCTATGAGGAGGGTAGGGTAGGTTTTGTCACCCCCATTTTACAGCCCCAGGAGCCGAGGCACAGGATGGTTAAGACCAGGCTGACATCACACTGCTTCAGTATTAGTGGCAGACTCGAGCTAGGACTTGGTTTTCCTGACTTCAGGTGGCCAGGACAAAGGACAGATTCTGTATGTGTGCTCTAGAAAGAAGAGCAGAATTAGTTTTTTGAAAAGGCCATATATGCACGTGAGAAACATTCTACAAAAAAGGCATGTGGTGCAAAGTAAGTCTTACTGTGCCGCTAACAGGCTGGTCTCCTTGTCCCTTTCTGTGGATGGACTCTGTGCATCCTCCAGGAGCTGGTTCATGCCTGGACAAGCCTGGGGTGTATGGATCCCTGGGTACTATTTCTAAGGCCTGTTGCTGTTTTGGTCTCCGGCTCCAGGCACGCGCGTGTGTGTATGTGCGCATGCGAGTGTGCGTGTGTGTGTGCGTGTGTGTGTGTTGTGAGGAGGGTTTATGAGGGCAGAGTGGGGTTTGGGATCTAACCTTGCCCTTGGAAAGAGAGGCCAGTAGGTCTGGGCAGCACCAGAGATAGGCCAGGGCCAGTGCTGGGTGGCCTCCTTCAGCCTCCCTCAGGGCTGGGGGCCTTTGAGTTCTCCACCCTGTTCCAGAAGACACAGGCGGGTGGCCTGGGGGTGTGAACGCTGGCCCACGTCTCCCTTGCTCCGAGTCTGGCTTTCATCTCTTTCTTAAGGTGCTTTCATTCCCCCTGCTCCTCCCAATCTGCCTGGGGAAAGCTGATGGGGACCCCTAGACCCCAAGCTGCTGGATCATCACACCTGAGGCACAGCACAGGGGTGGGGGTGCAGGTCATGGAGGTGCAGGTCACAGGCCCAGGGGCCTGCACTCCTTGGCTCTTCCCCTTCCTCCTGGGGTCTCTGCTCAGCCAGCTCCTGGGGGAAACGTCAGACTCACTCAGCTTTAGTAATCCTGCCACTTTCCCGGCTTAGAGGAACAATCTTAGTATTTATTATTATTATTACTATTATTATTTAACTTCTAGAAGCCATGCTCTGACAAACACAGCATGGCCGTAGTTGCCTGCCATTTTGGTCAGGAGACAAGGGATGGGGCCAGCTGAGAATGCTGGTCCTTTCCGGGGTCAGCTGGGCCGAGACCATCCCCTGTCAAATCCCCTGACAGGCATTCTGGTATCAGAGCAGATTTCTGTGCTTCCTGGTTACTGGTTCTCTCCAGGCTTAGTTCCTGGCTTCCCCTTTCCCTGGTCTGGAGTTTAAAAGGTTCTGCGTGAAGGCCTTGGTGTGTTGCTTCTCTGAGCCTCCCTCAGCAGGGTCCTGCCTCTCTGATGACTGGAACTATTTAAAAACATGCTGCTTATCAGTCAGCTCCTTGCTGGCCTATGCAGGCTTGAGTATATCCACTCACGGGGATACAGTCCACCACTTCTGGAATCTCCCACCTCATTCTTAGATGGTGCTAGAGAGAAGAGCAGAACTAGAATTTGTGGCCAGGACTGTTTTGACAGATACTGGGCTTCTAACCTCAAATTCCTTTCACTTAAAAGTCCTATGGGTTCTTAATCTCAGGATGTCTTTGAACATTTCTCTTAGGGTCAAGTTTCCAGCGGCTCATCTAAAACTTGGATGGGCTGGGTGGGCCCATTGTTCACCGGAAGGAGTGTAAATGTAGGAGAAATCCATCTGTCACAAGCGACAATCAGGTAGGGGATGGGCAAAGTGACTTCTAAGGTCCTGTCCTCGTCATGCATTTGGGCTCCACATTCTCTTATTCTCTGAAGGAGCCAGAGTCTGCAGTTTTGGGGCCTTATCCTCGGTACAAGGAGAACAAGTTGGAGAAGTTACCGAGTCCTGGGATGAGCCCAGCAGCTTTCTTCCTTTTCTCACTTTGCTTCTCTCCTTCCCCCCACCCTTTCCTGCCTGAGGCGGTATGGCCAGCAGCCAGAGCTCCTGAGCCCTGTTATTTAAAAAAAAAAAAATTCAGCCATCACCATGGCAACCTTCATCCTGCACCACCTCAACCAGAGATACAAAGAAGCAGTGAAAGGGAAAGTTTAATAAGATTTTTAATTAATTTATTTATTTTATGAATCTCACTGACAGTGTCTATCTTTTTGGGAAATAGAAATGTTCCATTTTCGTGTCGTTATCAAAATGCTATTCATTTTCTGCCCCTTGGCTTCAGGAGGGTCACCACCACTGCTTGCTTTCTAAGGGCTCCCTTCAGAATGGGTGAGGGGTCTTTTTTTTTTTTTTTTTTTTGCGGTACGCGGGCCTCTCACTGTTGTGGCCTCTCGCATTGCGGAGCACAGGCTCCGGACGCGCAGGTTCAGCGACCATGGCTCACGGGCCCAGCCGCTCCGCAGCGTGTGGGATCTTCCCGGACCGGGACACGAACCCATGTCCCCTGCATCGGCAGGCAGACTCTCAACCACTGCGCCACCAGGGAAACCCCTTTTTTTTTTTTTTAATTTATTTTGCTGTGTCAGGTTTTCATTGCGGCGTGTGGGATCTTTCATTGCAGTGCACGGGCTTCTCTCTAGCTGTGGCATATGGGTTTTCTCTTCTCTAGTTGTGGCGTGGGTTCCAGAGCGCATGAGCTCTGTAGTTTGTGGCACGCGGGCTCTCTAGTTGAGTCACACGAGCTCAGTAGTTGTGGCGTGTGGGCTTGGTTGCCCCACGGCATATGGGATCTTAGTTCCCTGACCAGGGATCGAACGGGTGTCCCCTGCATAGGAAGGCGGATTCTTTACCACTGGACCGCCAGGGAAGTCTCTGGGTGAGGGGGTCTTATTTGGCATTTTGGCTTTTTGAAAGGGTTTGGGGTTGGGCTAATGCTAGAGCATTTCCATGGCTTTATTCTCCCTTTCATTTCCCTGACATCCAATCAGAGTCACATCAGGGTATTGAAAGCTGGAAGGGTCCTTAAAAATCACTTAACTCTGCAGTGCCATTTCTGTTGCTGCACGTCTAGCAACTGTTCTCCCACATTCCGAGAGTACTTCCTTGATCATCCCCCGGGGTGCCTGGTCTCTGGCCGTGTCAGTCCACGTGATTCAGGTGGAGCCCAGAACTTCCCTTGACCACAGCTACTGGCTCATAGGTGAGCATGTGGCCCAAAGGCACCTGTGAGCGCAGTCCAGGGCCTTTTGTGTGCTACGGCTAAGAGAAAGCCCCTCTATTTTTCTGCTGTGGGGATGAAAGCCTGGAGCTGCTGGAGACCCCCATATACAAGGAACCTTCCTGCAAGGGGACCAACAGAGAGGGAAGCAGAGCTGAAGGATGGAGGAGAGAGACCAGGCTCAGAGGAAGTTGCTTGACATCCTGGACTAAGTCCTCAATCCATGGCTTTTCAGTTTCATGAGTAATACGTATCCCCCTTTTACTCCCCTTAAGGCAGTTTAGGTTGGGTTTTCTGACACCTGAAAAACAGTGGCTTTGATGTTACATACCCCAAGAGTTTAGAAATGAGACAACAGACAGCCGGGGCAGGGAGGCACCACCCAAGGTTACAGAGAGACAGCCCCGAAGGTCAGGTGTCCTGATGTCTGTGTAGCCTCTCAGTCTGCTGTCCTTCAGTTCTCAGGCTGATTTCCCCACCATGGCAGGAACGAAAGCTGAGCTGGTGGGGGCAGAATGTTAACAAGTGTAATTACGGTAAAGACACCTGCCCAGCTACCTGCCCCAAGGGTGATGGTGAGCATTTGCGGTCATATTCAAGGAAGGTCTCCATCCTCAGAAGATTTTTGTGCCTTTTATAGGTTAGGAGGGATCCCAAGACATGTCAAGAAAAGCACTAAACACATGACCAGTGCCGCATAGCTGTGAAACCCCAAGACGTAGCTCACCTGCTTTCTCCACTGAGATCTGCTTTTTAACTCTGTAAACAGATATAATTCAGTCAGTAAACCAACACTTGTGATTTCATTAATTCCACGGAAAAGCATTAATTGAGGGCCTCCTATGTGCTAATCACTAGTTTAGAGACACAGATTCAGTAGTCAACAAGGTAGCCTCAGTGCCTGTCCTCAGGGAACTTACACTTCAGGGTGGGCGTGAAAATAACCAGAGAAACACAGACTTAGGGACTGTGAAAAGTCTTATGAAGGAAAAGTACCCAGTGCCATGACAGCATATGAAGAGGACCCATCTCCTCCGCTGAGGCAGGGGAAGTGCTGAGCAGAGATGGGCAGAAGGAACAGGTATTAGCTAAGCAGCGTGGGGACCAGTATTTTGAATACTGGACAGAGCCTGGGCAGTTAGGGGGGCAGGGCTTTGAATTCATTCATGCCAGTGTTTGTTGGGTACCATATGTCAGTGTTCCTCTCTTTTGCTTGCTAGTTTAGGTCCTTTTATTCCTGCCGTCAGATTCTCAGAGCCCAGGAGTCCTTGAGTCAGTTATGTAAACTATTTTCAATCTAGGATCCTTGGTGCTCTGGCCTCACGGCTCCGCAGGTTCAGGTACGCTGCGGGCTAACGTCTAGTTAGTCACGCTTTTGTGTGTGAGGTTAAAAAATTCCGCCATCGTAACCAAGCCTGCTCTTTTAGAGAAGGGTGCGGATTGCTTCTATCCATCCTCAAAAGTGCCTCCTCTCCCCCCCACCACCCCGCCCCGATTTCCCTTTCATTTGTCTGTAGAAGAATGTGGCGGCAGTGAAGCTTGCTGCCACTAGGGGGCAGGAGCGCCAAAGCAAAGGACTAAGTTCCGGGAAAAAAGCAAATGAAGCCCGCAGGTAACACGCAGACAGTCCGACAGGGTTTGCGCTGATGTAGGCCCCGTCAAGCTCCGAAGCCCAAGCTTTACGTGTGCTTTACGTGTCTCGATTCCGATACACCAAGTGTGCTTACAATGATGATTCCCTCCTGCACACTGTTGATTGCTACAGATACTAGTGCCAGCAGAGAAATTTTAACACGGAGCCTCTGGTGGGGGTGGTTCTTTTTGTCTATAAAACAAAGGAATGGAGTCTTGGATTAGAATTTAAGCTTGAAAGAGCCCTTCAAAATGTGCAGAGGGGCCGGGGGCCCCAGTCCTGGTTCGCAGTGTTCTGTGTGACCTTGCTTAAGAACATAACCTCTCTGGGCCTAAATTGCTCCTTTATAAAAGGATGATACGATGTGAAAAGTCTCTTCTGATTCAAAGAATCCAAGTGGTGAAGACAGTTAAGAGTGGAGAACTGCCCCCTCAGATGACTCCTTGTGTAATTTCTAATTTGGGGGGTTCTTTCCACTGAGGGAGTTCTGTTTTCCTGACTCACACCTCCTTTCATTTTACAGATGAATACACTTTACCACGAAGGAATGAAGAGCTATGGGCGGGGTTCTGGCAAGTGGTGAGAGAGATACTGTCGGTTCTTTCAAATCGCACCATGACCAAATCCTCTTTGCCTTTGATAGGGACGAGCTATCTGGCTCTGATGTGGGAGACAGGGTGAATATCTGTGAGAAGCAAGTATCTCCCTGAAACTCAAATTAAACCCTCCGTTATCCTGGAATCCAGAGCCTCGTTGAACTAGCTCACGAGGCTGCCGGCTTGAGAACAGCGTGGAAACAGGACTGCTCTGGGACTGAGAGATGATCTTTAAGGCCCTTTTCTGCCTTGTCACTCTAGAATGAGAAGATTCATGCCCAGACAAGACTATGTCTGGGAGGCCCCACCAAGAAGTAGAGCTTCGGCCTAAAGCCACAGTCTTGTTCTAAGACGGGCCCCCTGAGACTGGCCCCTGAGGACCTGTGCTGTCCTCACCGCCCACTGCTGCTTTGGGCTGGGGGAAGATGGTGGACGATAACGGAGACAGAAACCCCAAACAAGTCAAAAACCAACAACAAAAACCCTATAGGAAAACCTCCTTTCTCTGGCAGCACCAGTTTCTGGGATTCACGACTTAGACCCAAAATGTAGAGTGGGAGGAGTCAGCAGGGGCTCGGGGAGGCTCCGCTCGGATTCTCCTTCCCGCTTTGGGTGATGGCTCTCTCTCCCCGCCCACCAACGCCTGATCGACAGCAAGCGGTTGCCTTGCGTGGCTGCTGCCTTTCCCACCGAGCAGGATGTTATAGATACCTTCGCGCTCAATTAATATAGATCAGCACCATGATTCGTGTTTCTCTAAAGATTATTTTAATATTGACGTACATTTTAATGGAAATTTATTTTTTGGTTGGGTGACATCAGTACCACAATTTGTAATGATCGCAGAATGTTGCAGTTATGACTGTTTTGGGCTTTTTTTTGGCCAGGCCTTGCAGCTTACAGGATCCTAGTTCCCCGACCAGGGATGAACCTGTGCCCGCTGCAGTGGAAGTGTGGAGTCCTAACCGCTGCACCACCAGGGCATCCCCCTGCCCCACGGTTTTAACTGGCAACTCCCCACCCAACCCACACATTGCACATCCCCTAGGTCGCCTCTCTTCATCTTGACACTGGGTGGAGGCGGGGAATCACCGCATCTTAGGGATCATCCTCTCTAGCCCTTTCATCTCCCAGAGCAGGGATGTGGCTTCCAGCTGGTGGCTGACCGGGGCTAGAATTCAGGTTTTCTGAATCACCATCCCTCTCAGGATTACTGAAGGTGGCCAGGAAGGGAGGAAGAGGGGACTTCACCCTCCAATGCCTGGCAGTTTACAGATTGTTAAGAGTGTCCTCTCTTACACATTTTTATATTCTCTTCCATGTTTCTACAATAAGTGTCCAAAATCCTGTCCCTGGCTGCTTGCTTGTTGGACAAATTTGGCCTGCCCGTCCTTCCTGTGCCCGAAAGTGGCATTTTAAACCCCTCCTTCCTCTCTCCCAGATCTGTCCCACCTCTGCATCCCCCAGATTGAATTTCCCAAGGGCGACTGCCACACAGAGCTAGCAACCCGTCACGAGATGGCTAAATATAAACTGTACAGACTGCAAATAAGCCTCCATGATCATCTGCTCCTTTGTTTAGCTTATTATCCTCCCAAATCAGGCTGGCGGGGAGGCACGCGCCTCGTCCGTGCTGCACAGGACCCGGTGGGTGTTGGTGTCCCACAGGACAAGACAAACAAACACGCTCTGCTGTGTGCTGAGTCGTTCGCTTCTCCATGGAGCAGGCCCTGCTTTCCAGATAAAGCTGACAACCCCAGGCTCTGATTTCCAAAGCAAATAACTGTGAATCCCCTCAATATGGGGAACAGATGCAACAGTCTGGCTGAGGGCTGAGTGCAGCTAGGGACAGAGACACATGATGTGCTGTGGAAGTTGTCTTACCTCCCTCAGGGGAGGATGGGGAATGGGGAACGATGACCTGGGAAGAGATCGAGGGTTCAGAGCTGTACCGCCATCCTAGAACATGGCATGTAGGGAGAGTGACCCCCAGAGGCGCACAGTTTTCAGGGGGGACTTCCGATCAATTAGTGATGTCTGACATGGACCCAGGTTTGGTGGGTGTGAATAGGTGTGCCTCACACTTGCCATCTGTGATCTAGAGGAAACCAATCTCAGGAGGCAGGATTTCTTGGTATGTAGGGTGGAGCGGTGGTTCCAGAAAGTTACAGGCTTAGCTGAAGCCTCAAACTGTCATGTTGAAAACGTTCCTAAGTGTTCAGGATCTCATGAATGGTTGGTTTTTCTAGAGAGTTGAGGTCCATTTTGAACCTTGGACTGTAATGGGGACAAGGGCACAGGAAAGAATCTGTGTTTGGAGAGGACCCAGAACGGGATGCTGTCATGAAAGGACACCGGTGACCTGGATATTTGGATATCCTGATGGATATTTACCTATCTTCATCTTAAATGACCCTTATCAGCGCTTGGTGCTACTGGCCATTTCTTTCTTCTTGAGATGCTCTTCCCTTGCTTAAAAACACTCTTCTGCTTTTCCTTCTGTCTCTTTGATCTTGCCTTAATTTCTCTTAAGTTTCATCCTCCTCTGTCATTAAATATTATGGTCCCTTGTCCATAGACTTGTCCTAGGTCCCTTTCTTTTCCCACCCTGTGTTCTCTCCCTAGGTGATCTCATCCTAGCCAATTACTTTAATTCCCACCTACATGGATATATTCAACCTTTTATATCTTGAGCTACACAGAACCCCTCAGCTCCAATGGCCTATTTAGCATATCTGCTTGGGTGCCCCAAGGGCGAGTCAAACTCAACATGTGCAAAAGCAAGTCTGTGATCTCCCTTCTGTGCCCCGCCCACTTGGATCTCTTCTGCTGTTTCTTAACTCCAGTTAAATAAGCCAGAAATGTCACCCTGAACATACCCCCTCCTTCTCTCTTCCCGTTTCCAATCCATCACCTAGCCCTGATGGTTTTTTTCCCCAGTTCTATTGAGATATCATTGACATATAGCATAACGACTTGCTATATAAGGGGTACAGTGTAATGACTTGACGTACATATAAATACCGTAAGTTTAGTTAACATCCATCTCATATAGTTACAAAAACATTTATTCTCCTTGTGATGAGAATTTGTAGGATTTGCTCCCTTAGCATTTTTCAAATATGTCCTACAGAAATGTTAGCTGTAGTCATCATGTTGTACATGACATCCCCAGAACTTATTTATCTCATAACTGGAAGTTTGTACTTTTGACCACCTTCATCTAATTCCTCTGCACCCTGCCCCCCCCAACCCTGATTCTAGTAAACACACATCTGTTCTCTTTTTCTATGAGTTTGGTTTCATTTTTTTAAAGATTCTACATATACATGAGACCATACAGCTTTTGTCTTTCTCTGCCTGACTTATTTCACTTAGCCTAATACCCTCAAGGTCTATCCATGTTGTCACAAATGGCAGAATTTCCTTCTTTTTAATGGATGAATAATATTCCACTGTATGTATATATCCCTCACATTTTCTTTATCCATTCATCTGCTGATGGACACTTAGCCTGATAATTTTACCTCATAAATATTTTTGAATTTGTCCACTTTTTTCTGTCATGACCACCATCCTAGATCGTTACTAAATACTTTCCTTTCTTGCTCAGACTACAAATGGTCCAAAACACCCCAATTCCTGTCCTTAAATTAATTTCAGCTCCCAAGTTGTCAAAAAAGGTCTTTGTCAAAAGGCACCTTGGATCACCCTCTCTTTCTCCTCCCACTGTTTCTACTCTGATATTGGCCTCTAGTTTACTGCAATGCTGAGGACTGTTAAAATCCCAACATTCACATGGTGCTTTCATTTCAAAGCACTTTTTTTTTTTTTTTCCGGTACACGGGCCTCTCACTGTTGCAGCCTCTCCCGTTGTGGAGCACAGGCTCCGGACGCGCAGGCTCAGCGGCCATGGCTTACGGGCCCAGCCGCTCCGCGGCATGTGGGATCTTCCCGGACCGGGGCACGAACCCGTGTCCCCTGCATCGGCAGGCGGACTCTCAACCACTGCGCCACCAGGGAAGCCCCTCAAAGCACTTTTGTTCTCATCATCTCATTTTATTTTCAACTGGCCCCGTGAGTGGGTCACAATCACCGCATTTTAGGGATCTTATCTGCCTTCCTTGGAAACAGTCTCAGAGACGTGGATCACCTCTTCTAAGGTCATCACTGGTTAGTGAGCAGGGCTCACGTCTGCTGACTCCCCACACTGACCTCACTGTTCCCCCCACTACTCAGAAGAGGACTTTGGATGAGCCAGATGCCCTTTAAGGCATATTCTAGGGCTAACTGTCTGTGATTCTGTGGTTTACAGGGACCAAGAGGAAGCTGCAAAAACATTTCAAAGAGAACTTTAGAGGTGAGGTTGAGAGAAAAGGTTCAAAGTGAAACTTGCCTTTCTCCACAAGTGAGTTTCACATCTGAAGCCTGAAGACAACAGATCAATTCTCTCTGCCTCGTGGCTGCTGCTTCTCTGGCCTCTCAGTGACCATGACTGGAGGTTGGCTTACAGCCTGATGGTGACCCAAGAAGGGCCAAGGGGTTTTAATCTTGCTTGGGGAAAAGATGAAACGTGGGAGGAATGAAAACCTCATGTTGTGCTAAAGAGGGTAATGAGAAGTGAAAATAATCCACTGTGAAGGAGCCCCTGTGACAAATTGAAATAGAAGCAGGTGAGCCGTAGGGATGGAGAATTTGAGGGAAGAAAGAGTCAAAGCAATGAAGGGCTAGTGATTTCATGTTCCCAGGTGCAATCCACATAGTCTACATCTGAGAACATAGCAGAAGTTTGTGTTTGTGGTATAGATTGCTATGTCTTCTTGTAGGTACGTGTGAATTAAGGGCTTCTCAAGCTGCAAAAAGATTGTTAATGGACTGAATGATCAGGAGGGACTCCGTTGATGAGATAGATGGTCATACTTCATGAACTTTTCATTAGGCTGGATACAAAAATATAGACATTTCCTTATCCTGGGTGTGAATATGACAAATGGTGAGCCTGTGGACATGTAAAGTAGGGATGGTAAACAAGTTTAATTTCCCGTGGTATCCCTGATTGTGTACATGGTTGTGACTGTCTTTTTTCTCTTTTCCAAATGTATAAAAGGTCCAGAACAGGGAAGACAGAAGACAGAAAGCAGATTAGCGATTGCTCAGAACTGGGGTTGTAGGGGAAGGAAGAATTGGAAGATGACAGGTAAACGTTACAGGGTTACTTTCTTTTAAATACCTTTTAACTCCCTTCACCCATTTCTCCCCCCCTCCTCTGGCAACCACCAATTTGTTCTCTGTATGTATAAGCTTTTTTCTTTTTTAAAAAAGACTCTACCTATAAGGGAGATCATACTCTAATTTGTCTTTCTCAGTCTGACTTACTTCATTTAGCCCAATGCCCTTGAGGTCCATTTATGTTGTTACATATGGCAAAGTTTCATTCTATTTTATGGCTGAATAATATTCCATTGTAGATATATAAACCATAATTTCTTTATCCATTCATCCATCGATGGACACTTGGGTAGTTTCCAATATCTTGGCTATTGTAAATAATGCTGCATTGAACATGGGGTGCATGTATCTTTTGGAGTTAGTGTTTTTGTTTTCTTCAGGTAAATAACCAGAAGTGGAATTGCTGGATCATACGGTAGTTGTGTTTTAGTTTAGTTTTTTTTTTTTTAACAAGTTTATTTTCTTTTTTAAAATTTTATTTATTTATTTATTTATTTTCGGCTGTGTTGGGTCTTTGTTTCTGTGCGAGGGCTTTGTCTAGTTGCGGCGAGTGGGGGCCACTCTTCATCGCGTGCGCGGGCCTCTCACTGTCGTGGCCTCTCTTGTTGCGGAGCGCAGGCTCGGTAGTTGTGGCTCACGGGCCCAGTTGCTCCACGGCATGTGGGATCTTCCCAGACCAGGGCTCGAACCCGTGTCCCCTGCATTGGCAGGCAGATTCTCAACCACTGCAACACCAGGGAAGCCCGTGTTTTGGTTTTTAAAGGAACATCCGTACTGTTTTCCATACTGGCTGTACCAGTTCACATTCCCACAACAGGGCATGAGGGTTCCCTTTTCCCCATACCCTTGCCAAAACTTGTTATTTCTGGTCTTTTTGATAATAGACATTCTAACAGGTATGAAGGGTAGTGGCTGTCTTGAACACTGGGATAAGGAAGATTTTAAAACCAAGCATGGGCTTCATGGGGAAATGTGTGATGACTGATTAGCAATTTCTGCCATGGTTGAGGAATGAGGCAGTGGGAGTACAAGTGCTGACCTGGGTCAGTGCTACTCAAAGTGTGATTTGCAGATGGATGTAGGTCTAGAAATATTTGTTACCCATGAAGAAATGAGTACAGAAACGGTAAGTAAGCATGTAAAAACTTTTATAGCAATTTGACATTGCAGCCTCATCCAAGTATATAATTCCCGTTATTTTATAAAGTATTGATCTGTGGCAGATTGAAAACAAAATTAAAACCTGGCCCTTTACCAGAGATAGTTTGAGAAGCAGTGACCTGATGGACTGTATTTGACCCCATTAGTTCCTATAAAAGACTTTGGACTTGAAAAGCTTATGAACGCAGCCGAGGTCCTATACATGTTGGCATTTACGTGGACTTGTTGACTGAGCATGGGTGTTTGCCAGTTTTCCTCCTCTTGCTTGGCAGAAGGATTAAGGTAATAACTACTCAGAGATTGCCAGAAATGCCTTCCTGGACTTCTCTACCCATTTCTACTTTCCATTTATTCCATAAAGCCTTCACTAACATTGGCTTCTTCCAGTGGAGAGTCATTGAGGCCAGCAAAGAGATGATGTCATAGAAGGGCCTGGAGGGTGATCAAAGAGAGGTGTCCAACGTCAGCTGTTGAATTGGCCTGGGTGGCCGCTGGGATCATACATGAAATCACCCATTCATTTGCCCATTGATGCATTCTTACTCCTTCATTCTGTCATTCAGCAACTCTTTGTGGAATGCCAAGTATAAGCGTCAAAGTGCCAGGTCCTGGAGATATGATGGTAACCAAGGCAGACGCGTTCTCTGCTTTCACGAAACTGACAGTTTAGGAGGGGGACAAGTCTTAAAGCAATAATGTGTATGAGTGGTGATATAAGTCCTGGTAGGTAGTCTGATGGAGAAGCATTGGTTTCTCTGAGAATATTTAGCAGGGGCCCTATCCTAGCTAGGGCATCTTGGAAGGCCTCTGAGGAAGTGACACGTCTGCCGGAGTGGCTGGACCATGATGAATGACTGGAGAGCAAAGGAAGTGACTAAGATGATCCTGGGGAGGTGGGCGAGGGACAGAAGGTGCAAGGCCTTGCAGGCTGCAGAAGGAGTTTGCACTTGATCCCAAGAACAGTAGGGAGCCTAATGGAATTACAAATATGGTTGCGCCATGGTCTCTGCTCTCAAGAGACCATCAACACAGTGGGGGAGAAAGATACCTAAACAACTACCTGTAATATAATGTGATCTGGGTTGTACAGAGGTGTACACACAAATGGGAAATAATGGGGTGAGGGGACCGAGATGCTTTAACAGGTGAAATTTGACCCTGTCATTCTCCTGCTTTAAACACTTCGGTGGTTGCCTGTTGTGCTTAGAATATAGATGAGATCTTTCTGTATCGCCCCACATGGTCTGGTTGCTCCCTCAATCCCCAGACCCTTCTGGGGGCACTGTCTTGCTTCCTCCACTTCTGACCAGCATCCTGACTGATCATTCTTTAAGTCCCCAGAAACCACACACTTTCTTCCTATAGAGTGGCCTTTATTTATTTATTTAATTAATTTTTTGGGCTGTGTTGGGTCTTTGTTGCTGTGCGCGGGCTTTCTCTAGGTGCAGCAAGCGGGGGCTACTCTTTGTTGCGGTGTGCGGGCTTCTCATCGCACTGGCTTCTCTTGTTGCGGAGCACGGGCTCTAGGCACGCGGGCTTCAGTAGTTGTGGCACGCAGGCTCAGTAGTTATGGCTCGTGGGCTGTAGAGCGCAGGCTCAGTAGTTGTGGTGCATGGGCTTAGTTGCTCCACAGCATGTAGGATCTTCCTGGGCCAGTGCTCGAACCCGTGTCCCCTGCATTGGCAGGCAGATTCTTAACCTCTGAGCCACCAGGGAAGCCCTAGAGTGGCCTTTTGTTTGGAATGCAATCTCCCTAGGCCCCCACTGCACCCCTGTCTGCTTCACTCATTCTCTAATTTTTCAGATCTCAACTTAAATATCCCTAGTTCCCCAGAGGACCTTGTACTTCTCCCTCCAAGTGCTTAGGACAAGTAGAATTCTTTGTTTGTATGATTTGTTGTTTAATGTCTGTCTCCCCTGATGCAGTAGGCATCCGATACATATTGAATGAATGAATGAATGCATAAGAAGACAGCTGGCCTGGCCTGGGAAGATAGAAGTACTGGCATGAGAGAGTGGACATGGGGCATGGAGTTTGGGTCGAGGGTGGGGGAGTGGGCATGACTGGTCCCAGAGCACAGCTGTTCCTTCTCTGTTGGCTTTTCCTCTCTCCCAAGCATGTGTGAAATGAGCCACAACATGATGGGACTCTCTGAAAGGCCACTTTTGAGGGATTATGAGTGCCAATCCTTAGCTCTTCAGGGAAAGCAAGTATCCCAGGTAGATAAACCGTGCCTAGTCCTATCTCTGTGAATTACAAGAAAACCCTTCAACCTTAAAGTTGCTCAGGACTACAGAGCTTCTGTTGGGGTGTGTCATTTAGCAGGTGATGAGCATGTTGGAAGGCTGGGGGCTGGGGCTGTGGTCAGCCACAGCTGAGCCCTCCCTCGTCATTCCCCTCTGCCCTGTGTGAGTCAGTCCCTGCTGGCCTTAAGGTTTTGGTTCAAGAACTAAGAGGCCCATGTCTGTAAAATTTTCTCTGTGAGTCATCTATTGCCGTGTAACAGCTTATCTCCAAATGTCGTGGCTTAAAATAATGCGTATCATTGACTATGTCTCATGGTTTCTGTGGGTCAGGAATTCAGAATACAGGGGGCATGACCTGTGTCTGATGCTCCAGGTCTGGGGCCTCAGGTGTGGGAGCAGGAGGGTTGAAGGCTGGGTGCTGGAATCATCTAAAGTCTCCTTCAGTTATGAGTCTGGTGGGTGATGGTGTTGCTGGCCTGGGGACCTCACTGGGTCTGTGGGCCGAGACACCCACGTGTGGCTTCTTCATGTGCTTGGGCTTCCTCACAACATGGTGGCTGGATTCCAAGGGCAAGCATCTCAAGGGAGAGCCAGGTGGAAGCTGAATCCGTTTTAAAGCCTAATTCTCAAGTCACACAGCATCACTTCTGCTACATTTTATTCGTTAGAAGAGAATCACTAAATCCTCCTCATGTTCAAGGGGAAGGAAATTAGACTCCACTTTTTATGGGCATATTTGAAAACTACCACATTCCCTTCAACAAAAGTCCAGAGAGTACCCTGGAAGAGCGGTATATGCTCCAGTGTAAAATAATGACGTCTGGGAATGCGCTGGTGGTCCAGTGGTTAAGACTGCACGCTCTCACTGCTGAGGGCTCTGGTTTGATCCCTGGTCCCGCAGCCATGCGGCCGAAAGAAAAAAAGAATGACATCATAGCAAACATTTCATTTCTGAGATTCTCTAGAACCCTACCCTGGGCAATGTTTTGACAGCTCCCCACATCCCCCATCTCCCTTTAGGAAGAGGCACTAGTTTCTGAGAAGCTTCTCTACTCCTGGTTAAATAAACATAGGACAGTCTGATTTTACTGTGTGTGTGTGTGTGTGTATGTATGGTGGGGACCATCCACAGTTCACCTGAAACTCTGCAGACAGGCTACTCACTATCCTGGAACACTGGGAAGCTTCTCAAGGTTCAGTACACATTTCTGATATTTCAGAGCTGCCCAAAGACATAATAAAGAAATAAATAAGCCACACTAATAGTGAAGAGTTACATTTAAGGGAAGGTTCTTCGACTGAGCTAGTTTAAATGTTAATTTGGTTACTCAGGAGGACGCTTTGGAACTCCCTGTCATTATCAAACAATTAAACTGTAGTTCCTTATTAATTTTTACTGCTTTCCTAGGGTAATTAGTGGCACGTAATGTGAATTGCATCCCATTAATGAATAGATTTTTGAATGTGAGTGGGCAGAACCTTTTATTTGGCTATCCAACTAGACAAGGCCCACAAAAGGAAGAAAGGTGGACCCTTGCCAGAATAGAGGGCCTCTGCATGTCTCCCTGAGTCCAGGGTGAAGCCCGGCAGTGCCCTTTATAAAACATGTAGTCATCAAGCTTCAGGAAGTATGATGGTCCTGGCGTCTTCCTTGAACTCAAAGTTGGCAGTCAGAAAAAGGATAGTTCTATTGGAACAAAGATTTGGAAACCAAAACCACGATATGGAGATTCCTGAAGTCTTAAAGGAAGACTCTCACTTGCGGATTCATCTTTTTGGTTTTGTTGAAAGTGCAGTTTACGAAGCACCTACTATAGGCCTGGTACTTTACCAGGCAACATGAGTATATTATTTAATTCTCCACACTCCTTCATGAGATCGCTATTATTATCTCAATTTCATAGACAAGGAAAACTCATCTTGGGCTTAAAAACATGAGATCATATATTAAGTGACAGATCTTGGCCCTGAGGCCAAGTCCAGCTGAGTCTCAAGCCCCAATTCTCAACCACTGCGTCACTGCCTGATGGTCGGGCCATATCTTTATTCATATCCTCTGTTGCATCACTCTGATTTATTTTAACATTTTTCTTGTTTGCCGATTCTATAACTAACAAAATTGAACACAAGTGTTAAAGGACCTTAGAGATGTAATGTGATCCCTTCATCATTTTTTTTTTTTCCCACTTCATCTTATAAATGAGAAAATTGAGGCCCCGGGAGGAGAAGGGACTGTCGACTGAAAACAGATGCACAACCTAAAAGTTGAGAATTATGTTTTATTTAGCGGACTTTCTGAGGACCTCAAGCCCAGGACACAGCCTCTCAGATAGCTCTGAGGGACTGCTCCCAAGAGGTAAGGAAGGAGGTAGGATATATAAGGGTTTTTGCAACAAAGACCAGGTTGTTGGAACATTAAAAGATTACCGTTAATTAAAGAAAACCAGAGAGCTCAAGTTAATGAATTTAGCACTTTTCTACATATGGGAAGATGCAAGAGTCTGGGCTCACTGAAATCATTCCTTTGCTATGCACCTCAGCTCTCTGGGGCCAGTGTCCTGTTCTTGCACATCCTGAGTCCCCTCAGGGTGCACAGTTGGGGATGGCAGCCATGGCTGAGGGCTTGGCAGTGGGCAACCCGGCAGCCCGGAAGCCATTTGTCACCATGCTGAGTTCCTGCAGGGTTCACCACGGGGGCGGCTGTGGTGGATTGATGGCTGAAACACCCTTTGTTTACTGACATGGCAGGACACTTTTTTCATCCACAGGACCACCTGACCCAGTGAGAGAGTAGTGAATCTGGTTCCATGTACATCCTAGAGGTGGTCCTGGCTGCCAGCGGTTCCCCTGATTCCTACTCTGTTTGCAGAATCCTCAGATCCTAACAGAGAGGCTGACCTCTGGCTTCCTGGGTGGGCTTCTCACCAGCAGTGTCACCTGCTCTGAGAATCTAGGTAAGTCACATTCCCTGTATGGGAAAACCATAGCCAGCTCTGTCTTGTCCCCTGGCAACCCAAATGTCACCAGCCTGAAAATACAAATTGTGTTGGCACAAGTCCCCACCTGCCTGGATGACAGCATTCACCCTCTCCTCGGTTGACCTGGGGGTAGGTGGGGGGCAACTGCTGAGACCACAGGAAGCAAAACTGCAGATAAGGGGGGACTACTGTATAGGAGAGCCTGGATCCTGATGGCTTGGTTGAGTTGCCCAACCAAGCCTAAGGGCGCCTTCCTCTGGGCTTCTCACTTAAAAACAATCAATGCAGAATGGTTTAAGACATTCTTAACCTCTTTGTCAGTTATTTCCGGCTGAAAGCTAGCCTAATAGATAGTAGCATGTTGAGTGACGGGACACAGTCCCTGCCCCGACGGAGCTTACACGCAATCGCTAGATGACAGAGATGACGGGCAGGGAAGAGAGCGGAGCTGTCAGCTGGGGCAATGCCTGGGTACCAGCTCAGCCGTTCTCTTCTGCTTATCAAAGGAGAAGAACAGCATTCCTTGCACACTGTGTCTCCGTTCAGTATAATTAAATTCCATCTCTATTTGCTTTTACTTTTAACTTCTAATTTCTCAGAGTAAATCTGAGCCAGGAAGAGCTGACCAAGGAAGCAGCTGCTCCTAGGAGCCTGGCCGGTCTGCAGGCGGCTGTGGTAGACTGCGAGCTCATTTAGAGAACACTTTGGGATCGATAATGATTTCAGTTCCACCAGAGGCAAGTGTTTGGAGCCAGTGACTCTGGAGGAGGAGTGATGCTTACATTCGGAGCGCCGGTGTCACGGGTAGAGGCTTTTTCCTTCTCGCCTTCTCTGCGTGGGAGAAGTCATCTCTTTTTTGGCTGGAGGGTTGCTAGGTCAGTCAGTCCTGGCAATTGTTGATTCACAGTTCAGATTTTCTCTCGCAGGTGACAAGTTTTGCCAAGAGAGAGGCAGTGGAGGGTGGTGGTTAAGAGCTCCAGCTCTAAGAATCCAGATTCTACCTCTTTACAGACCGTGTGACCTTGGGCAAGTTACTCAGCCTGGCTGAGCCTGGATTTCTTTATCAGTGCTCTGTGGATAATCACAGGAGACAAGGCTTCTGCTGGCCCTCAGCAGGCCTTCCATAGATCTTTCGAGGAGCATGGTCGCCAAAGGCTGGAATGGGGAGGGAGTGAATTTGTGGAATGCACAGAAATGAAAACATCCCAGCAGCTGGGGGCGTAACATCAGTAAAGGCACAGAGGTCAAACAAAACAAAATAAAAACACAAAACAAAACCCAAAACACGTTGAGGGAGGGGTACCCAGGGCGTTACCAGGAGGTGTTGAGATGAACTCTGTCTCCCTGCCTAGATCTGGTACTGCCAAGGTCCTGCCCTGTGAGAAGTACCTCCTGTTAAAAAAGGACTAAAACACTCCCCCAAACGTGACATCCATAAACAAATATTTTTAATGATATTCAAAGTTTCTGTGTTTTTAATGGAAGAAAGAGGCACCTTTATGCTGTAGGTAGACAAGTATTCTATTAAAATATTTTAGTAGGACAATTGTCAGTATGAATCAAGAGCCCTAAAAGTGATCACACCCTTTGACTTGGCAGTTCCACTTTCAGGAAATGATTAAAGGAACTAAGATTATGGTTGTGAGAAATTTAGTTCACATGCTTCTGGCACAGTGTTGTAAAAATAGAGAGGAACTGTCCAATAAGTTCTTAAATTCTGGTGAATCTGTAAGTGGAATACCATGTTACCATTAAAAAATGTAGAACATTGCTTTTTAAAAAAATGCTATTGAAGTATAGTTGATTTAAAGTGTTGTGTTAATTTCTGCTCTACAGCCAGGTGATTCAGTTATATATATATATATATACATTCTTTTTCATGTTCTTTTCCATCATGGTTTATCACAGCATATTGAATATAGTTCCTTGTGCTATACAGTAGGACCTTGTTGTTTATCCATCCTATATGTAATAGTTTGCATCTGCTAATTCCAAACTCTCAATCCTTCCCTCCCCCAGCCCCCTCCCCCTTGGCAACAAGAAGTCTGTTTTCTATGTCTGAGTCTTTTTTTTGTTTCGTAGATATGTTCATTTCTGTTGTCTTTTAATTCCATCTGTAAGTGATATCATATGGTATTTGTCTTTCTCTTTCTGACTTACTTTGCTTAGTATGATAATCTCTAGTTGCATCCATGTCACTGCAAACGGCATTATTTCATTTTTTTAATGGCTGAGTAATATTCCATTCTGTATATTTTTCACATCTTCTTTATCCATTCATCTATCGATGGACATTTAGGTTGTTTGCATGTCTTGGCTACTGTAAATAGTGCTGCTATGAACATAGGGGTACATGTATCTTTTCGAATTATAGTTTCTTCTGGGTATATGCCTAGGAGTGGGATTGCTGGATCATATGACATCTCTAATTTTGGTTTTTTGAGGAACCTCCATACTGTTTTCCATAGCAGCTGAACCAATTTACATTCCCACCTACAGTATAAGAGGGTTCACTTTTCTCCACACCATCTCCAGCATTTATTATTTGTAGATTTTCTGATGATGTTCATTCTGACTGGTGTGAGGTGATACCTCATTGTAATTTGGATTTGCATTTCTCTAATAATTAGTGATGATGAGCATCTTTTCATGTGCCTCTTGGCCATCTGTATGTCTTGTTTGGAGAAATGTCTATTTAGGTCTTCTGCCCACTTTTTGGTTGGGTTGTTTGCTTTTTTGTTACTGAATTGTGGGAGCTTTTTTTTTTGCGGTACGCGGGCCTCTCACTGTTGTGGCCTCTCCCGTTGCGGAGCACAGGCTCCAGACGCGCAGGCTCAGCGGCCATGGCTCACGGGCCCAGCCGCTCCGCGGCATGTGGGATCTTCCCAGACCGGGGCACGAACCCGTGTCCCCTGCATCGGCAGGCGGACTCTCAACCACTGCGCCACCAGGGAAGCCCCTGTGGGAGCATTTTGTATATTTTGGAAATTAAGCCCTTGTCAGTTTCATAAAAAGTGTAGAACATTGTTGAAAGCCTGAGAAAAGGCTCAAGATGGATGCAGATGTGAAACATGAAGACTGGATTATACTTCTGAGGTTTAAACCTGCTTCTACCACTTCCTAGCTGTGTGGCATGGGACAAATTACACAACTTCTCTGTGTCTAGGATTTTTCATCTGAAATAGGGGTCAGAAATCATAGTTGCTTTATGGGTTTATTATAAGTGAGATAATGCTTGTAAAACTTAGGGCAGTGACAAGTACATGGTAAGTGCCTCATCTATCGTTAAGTGAAACTATGAGGACATATTTCAAAAAAAAAAAGAAGGGAAGCATATGTGCAAAAAAGAATTTACTTATCTATTCAATACATATTTATTGAGTACCTCCCATATGTCAGGTTCTGGAATACAGTGGTGAACAGAAGAAGCCCAAATATCTGCATTAGCAGGGTTTACCGATCCGAAAGGCAGTCATCCTAAGGATCGCTGGGGGTGCCTTTGCAAAATGCAGGTGCTGGGAACCCATCCATACCCAGAAATCTGGATTCTGCAGACGTGCGGACATGCCCAGGAGTCTGATTTTGTGTATGCATGGGGAGATTCTGCTGCAGGCTTTGGGAGACTGTGCTGGTGGAGGTACCACCGAGCGATGGTTGGAGAGGGATGAGGAGGACTGGTCTTTTTCCTTGTATTTTGTAAAGTTTTAACAGTAAGTAAGAATATTTTTTTAAAAATTTTATACCTTTGTAAACGTTTTTTATATATAAATATTCGGCAGCTCTGCCCCTCCAGTCTGCCTTCCCCCACATCCAGCACAACCCTTATTTCTTCCCCAATAGCAGAAGCACATTGCATAGATTCCAGATTAGGAAAGCGCTCTGGGAATGGATAGTGGGGCTGTGATTCTCAGATACCTGCAATATCACAAAGGGAAGGTGGAAAATTTCTTGCCCAAATCATCTACTTTTACTTGAATCTGCTTCGGAGCAGGCTCTCTCATGCAAAAGCCCTCTTTAAAGATGCATTTCATTTGCTTTCTTTTTCCTGCAAATTCTCCTGACCTTGAGATTTCTCTGGTGGCTCTAGTAATTGGTGCTGTTTCCAGAGTCATTTGTATGGACACTGTGTAATGCGGAGGTAGGGGGAGAAATCTCCGCAGTCATCCTGTGCTTGTATCAGGTGAATTTATATTTTATGGGTTTTGGTCAGATTGATTTGTGTGAAACACCCTGGGGTGTTTGCAAATATGAAAGTTCTTGTAGTGCTGGTCGCTTGTTTGCATTTACAGGAAGAATATAAAGAAGAAAAAAAATTTGCTCTCTCTGTCGACAAACCCCATTGTCCCAGGAGCGTGGTAGAGAAGCAGATGAAGGGGTTCCAACAGGAGAGAAAATTAGAGGCAGGGAGATCAGAGATCAGGGTGAGAAGCTGCCAGTGAAGGCTCATCTGCCCCGGGAATTATTGACAGGTGTGGGCTGCATGTTTTTAAGTACTGGGTAGGTCTCACTAAAGAAACAGGTTAAGATAAACACAACTGCTATGATTAAAGGCTTTAAATCTCTGAATTCTTTTATAAGTGGGCTCCGTGGTCCTACCTTGAGTTCATTCAGCGAAACAATGTCCATTTGGGGCTGATCTTAGTAGTTACAGACACATAGAAGGAGTACCTGTCAGCTTGGTTATATAAATTGAAAAACATATCTTCCCCAACCCCAAACCAAACCAAACCAAACCAGAATACCTAACTTCTTGTATCAGTTGGTTCTGATGCCTGAAATACTTTTAGTGTGGTTTCTTTTGGTAAAGGTAGGCGCAGTAAGTATGTAGCATGCATACGGCTACTTCTTACTTCTGAGCTCATGACAGCCATCACTAATCAATTATAGTATTCTCTGCTGCTGAGGCCAGATGTCAGCACTAGTGCCTAATAATCTTACTTACAGTCTGGGCAGAACATTCTTTTGGGGTTGGTCTTAAGCATAGATAGGGTTGGTGTTTGACCTAACTAGTAGAAATTATAAGGCCTTCCCTACACCACCAACCTTACCCCATTTAGCAACTCCATTCCTAAATTTCTCATCGTGATAGCCATCCCCCCTTTTTAATTGAAGTATAGTTCATTTACAATGCTATGTTAGTTTCAGGTGTACAGCCAAGTGGTTCAGTTACATATATATGTATATATATATATATATATATTCTTTTTCCTTATAGGTTATTACAAAATACTGAGTATATTTCCCTGTGCTATACAGTAGGTCCTTGTTGGTTATCTATTATATAGTAGTGTGTGTATGTTAATCCCAAATTCCTAATTTACCTCTCCTCTCTCTTTCCCCTTTGGTAACCGTAAGTTTGTTTTCCATGTCTGTGGGTCTGCTTCTGTTTTGTATATAAGTTTGTTTGTATCATTTTATTTTTAGATTCCACAAATAAGCAATATTGTGTAATATTTGTCTTTGTCTGGCTTATTTCACTTAGTATGATAATCTCTAGGGCCATCTATGTTGCTGCAAATGGCATTATTTCATTCTTTTTTATGGCTGAGTAATATTCATTATATATATATATATATATATATATATATATATATATATACCACTTCTTCTTTATCCATCATTTGTCGCTGAACATTTAGGTTGCTTCCAGGTTTGGGATAGCCATCCCTTTTGGATAAAGCACAATTGGCAAAGGCAAAGCATCTGCATTGCTTTTCTTACTGCAATGCCTCCGTGTTTTATCCTTGACAGGCACCAGTTATAAATCACAGCGCTCACAATGAGTTCAGGAGTCATCTTAGAATCTTTCTCAACACAGCTTCCCTTGCAGCTTCTACCAATAGATGAGATTTTGTATAAAGCAGGAAAGGTATTTGCCATCCATGGGTGTCTGGTAGTGAGGCGGCCAGGCGTCTGCTTGTGAATTTTCCCATCTGATTAGTGTCATGGGGGAATGGGGGGAAGGGAGGGAATAAGGGTAGGTGTAAACTCTTCAGTCTGGTGTTTAAGACCCTTTGTGGTTTGGCCTCACTTTCTATCTCTAATCAAAGAGCCTAGGTTTGCTCAGACAAGCATTCCCACTTGCTTCCATACTTCATGTTTTTTTCCTTTTTTGGGTCCTCTGTTCACTGTTTCCCCCACTTGGAACACCCTCCCTCCTGTCCATCCAATTCTTGCTGTTATTTAAGGCTTAGCTCATGGTCCATCTCTTTTTGCTAAGTCTTTTCTAAATACTAGCAATGCTTTCTTTGTGGTTTAAAGTCCCAGGACATTTACAATTCATTCTACTCACTTGGTATCAAACATCTTCCCCTGAAACATTTGTTTCCTTTTAATATCTATGTGTTTGAATTTTTTAGCCACTAGATAATAGACCTTGACAGCAGGGTCTGAGCCCTCATCTTCCATTGTGCTGAGTGTATATGTTGGGTAAGAACGATTTGTCTGTCCAGGGCTGGTGGAAAGAGGGGATGCTGGTGGAGGGTAAATGAGCCACACTTCATCTGCTCTGCATTCTGGTTTAAGTCCCTCTCTGTTTCCATTTGAGGCCTTTGAAATAGGATTCAAAACATAGACTAGGATGTCGGTGGGTTTTCCCACAGGAAGCTAATGCAGTATTGAGAGATGATAAAAGGGAGGATCTGGAGGGTGCAGAGCAGCGAACCGCCAACTCCAGGTAGTGGGGCGGAGCACTGAGGGAAGTTTCACTTCCCTTTGGTTCTTCCCGCCTTAGTAGGAAGTGATGACAATATCCAACATTCAAAATCATTTAATCTTCAGTCTTACCATTAGGGAGGAGTTGCATTTTATTAAAGCAACTATCTTCATTGTCATTCTGCCCCGCTCAGAATCCGGTGTCAGAGAAGTAGAGCTCATTTTGTATGTCTGAAATATTTCTTAGTAAGTTTTTAAAATAAATCTTCAGTGCTACATAAAAGTGATATAAAGTTCATCACATATAAATGCTTGCTGTCTGAGTGTTTTCTATATATTTCCAGATTATATAAGGATGTTTTATTCAAAATGATTTTCCTTCATTACAATATCAACATATTTGTATTTTTATTTTACTTAGATAACAGATACACAAGTTCATAAAAGTATTCAATGAAAAATTTGTACCAGTCACTGAGCATATAAATGATCATTCTTTTTAGGGTAGTAGATACTAAGGCAGAAGTTATTGAGAACCAAAAGTTCAGTGGAGAAGCTGAAACCCAAAGGGCATGGGACTTGGCTAATGCCCTGGCTTTGTTAATACAACTTGAAAAAATTAGCCCCAATTTTCTTCCACATCCAGTTTCCATAGCTAGTTGGTAGCTTCCTTGATATCAGAGATCCAGCTTCTGTGATCTTTGACAAGCAATTAGACCAGTAAACCCCCCCGTCCTCATCTGTAACATGAAGAGGTTGGATGAGCTGTGGTTTACAAACTGTGCTCTGCGGGATCCTAGGGTTCCCTGGGGAGGGCAACAGGACAGCTCTCTACCAATCTCTCCCATTACAGCAGCTCTTTTTAATTACTGTTTTTCAGTGTTACAGTTAAGATTTGATTTGGAAAAAATGGACTGGATGATATCCAAGTTATTGTTCAGCTTTCAAAAATTCTACGTCCCGTCTTTACTCCTAAGGTCTAATTCAGTGAACAAAAAAGGGCTTAATTGGGGCTTCCCTGGTGGACCAGTGGTTGAGAATCTGCCTGCCAATGCAGGGGACACGGGTTCGAGCCCTGTTCTGGGAAGATCCCACATGCCACTGGAGCAACTAGGCCCGTGAGCCACAACTACTGAGCCTGCGCATCTGGAGCCTGTGCTCTGCAACAAGAGAGGCCGTGCACCGGCCCGCGCACCGCGATGAAGAGTGGCCCCCGCTCGCCGCAACTAGAGAAAGCCCTCGCACAGAAATGAAGACCCAACACAGCCAAAAATAAATAAATTTTTTTTTTTTTTTTTTTAAAAAGGGCTTAATAGGGCTTCCCTGGCGGCGCAGTGGTTGGGAGTCCGCCTGCCAATGCAGGGGACGCGGGTTCGTGCCCCGGTCCGGGAGGATCCCACATGCTACGGAGCGGCTGGGCCTGTGAGCCATGGCCTCTGGGCCTGCGCGTCCGGAGCCTGTGCTCCGCCGCGGGAGAGGCCGCAACAGCGAGAGGCCCGCGTACCGCAAAAAAAAAAAAAAAAAAAAAAAAAGGGCTTAATACATTTTATTGGCTAAGAAAATAAAAGGAAACATTTTGTGAATAATGGCTGACATTGATGGGCTATCTATAATGTGCTAAATGCTTCATGATTATTATTTCATTTATCCCTCACCACAGCCCTGTGAGGCTTAATCCTTTTAGAGAAACATATTTTTAAGCAACTTGGATAGAGCATATTACTGGTAAGTGGAACTACACTGATATTTTAAAAGTATAAAGTAGTTATATTTGGGGTCCATGCTCAAAACCTTTGTGTACCATCGTAGTTTTCCCTTGAGTTCTCTCGTCCCCTTTATTCAAGAGTTCATAGCCCTCCTGAATCAAAGTTTTAAAGAATCTCAGGAAAAAAAGGAAAATCATTTCCCTAGATCTGGGCTCCTGAGGATGCTTTAATCATGCGACCCACGGGAGGCAGAGGACTAGATGAAATGACCCAGAGAGGTTAATTTCCAAGTTCCTCATTCTATGTTCTCATTCAGTGATGGCCAAGACGGCTGTTGCATGGAAGGCCATGTTTCTGAATTGACTTCTGTCTTCAGCATCCAGGGAACGTGTGCCCTCTAATCACCTCCCCCCACCCTACCAACCCCCAAATGGGAATTATACACCCTCAGTGGTTCAAGATGGCAATTTTGGAGCTAGGTGGTGAGGCTAGGTTTAGGGCATTACATTTGAGTTCTTCCCCCTGTGGCACAGCTTTAACTAATGTTTCCAACATGTTCTCTGTAAGTAGCAGGAGACAATAAGGGAGCATCTGGGGTTTCCAGGAGCCTTGGAAAACAACTTTGCATAAGTCCTCTTAGGAATCAGTGTGATAATTTCTCGGGGGTTTATACCAGGAGTAAGATCCGTGAGTGGTAGGTAAGCTACACTGACCCTGGGGTAAGGTTGGGTGGGGTACACGGTGAGCACTCGTACAGTGCCCTCCAGAACGACCTTAGCTTTTCACTCCCGTGAAGATCCCATTCTCCCTTATCCTCATCGAAAGTCTGATGTGTCTACAGAGGTTTCTCACTGTCATTTTAATTTGCATTTGTCTGATTGCTAGGGGAGTTGAGTAGAGGATTATCTTTCTCTTCCATGAAACTGTGAGTTCCTTTAAGGCCGTGCGATAATCGTGTGTATCCTTGGCCTCTGCTACCCAGTAGGACTTCCTTACTTACATGAGTGCCCGGCTCGTCCCTCAGCAGAGGATTCAGGTGTTCCAAATACAAGCTTTTTCTTGAAATTTCTTTAAGTTGGAAGCATCTGTGTCTAGCTAGTGTCTGCCAGAACTGCAATCAGGATAATGACCAGAGTATTCATTTGTTTCTGTAAAATCAGAGAAGTAGTGAACTTCAAGGACACGAAGAGGAATGGTCGGCTAATGACAGGTTTCACTCAGTAAACTCTGATTTCCTCTCTTGTTTTTCCTCAGTGTGATACGTCATCTTGTCAGCTTGCGTGCCGCTCACTTTTGATCTGTTTGAAATGCTTGCCTGGGGCCATCTGTGGGAAATCGTCTAGTCTGACCCATCCTGTCCCCATCTCTACACCAGTGGTTTTGAGCACTTTGGGGTCATGTGTCCCATTGATACTATGATAAAAGGTACGGACCCATTCTCTGGAAAATTCACGTGTGCACAAAATTTTGCATGTAATCTCAGTGGACGTGACACCTAAAGACTTATGTGGCAATTGTTTGTGCACTCATTTATTCATTTACTTGCTCATTCACTTATTCACGTGTTCATTCATTTATTGTTAGTTAATGCTGTGATTTAGGTGCTGTGTTAGATATTGGAGACCCATGAACAACAGTCCCTACCCTCAAGGAGTTTATAGTCCAAGCGTACAGGTGGTAAATAAACCACCTGTGATGGTAAATTTTGTGTGTCAATTTGATGGGGTTAAGGGATGCCCAGATAGCTGGTGAAACATTATTTCTTGGTGTCTGTGAGGGTTTTTCTGGAAGAGATTAGCATTTGACTTGGTAGACTGAATAAAAATGCCCTCCCCTGCACCCCCCCACCCCAATGCTGGTGGGCGTCATCCAATCTGTTGAGGGCCTGACGAGTACAAACAGAGGATGGAAGGGCAAGTTTGTTCTTTTTGCTTGGCTGAGACATCCATCTTTTCCTGCCCTCAGAAATCAGCATTCCTGGTTCTCAGGCCTTCAGACTTGGACTGAGAATTAACCCCTGGCTCCCCTGGTCCTCAGGCCTTTGGACTCAGACTGAATGACTCCACTGGCTTTCCCGGTTCTCCAGCTTGCTTTTTTTATTGTGGTAAAATATATACAACATAAAAGTCACCATTTTAACCATTTTTAAGCGTACAACTCAAGGACATTAAGTACATTTACAATGTTGTGCAACCATGCCACTATCTATTTCCAGAGCTTTTTCATCACCCTAAACAGAAAGTCCCTATTCCTCCCTCCCTTCTCCCCACCTCCTGGTAACCTTTGTTCTACTTTCTGCCTTTATGAATTTGCCTATTCTAGATACCTCATATAAGTAGAAGCCTACAATATTTGTCCTTTTGTGTTTGGCTTACTTCAGTTAGTGTAATGTTTTTGAGGTTCATCCATGTTGTAGCATGAATTCAGAATTTCATTCCTTTTTAAGGCTGAATAATATTCCATTGTATATATAGACCACATTTTGTTTACCAGTTCATCTCTTGTGGACACTTGGGTATTTCCACCTTTTGGCTATTGTGAATAATGCTGCTATGAACATTGATATACAAATATCTGTCTGAGTCCCTGCTTTTTTTTTTTGCGGTAAGCAGGCCTCTCACTGCTGTGGCCTCTCCGGACGCGGAGCACAGGCTCCGGACGCGCAGGCCCAGTGGCCATGGCTCACGGCCCAGCTGCTCCGTGGTATGTGGGATCCCCCTGGACCAGGGCATGAACCCGCGTCCCCTGCATCGGCAGGCGGACTCCCAACCACTGTGCCACCAGGGAAGCCCTGAGTCCCTGCTTTTGATTCTTTTGGGTATATATCTAGGAGTGGATTGCTGGATCATATGGTAATTTTATATTTGACTTTTTTAGGCTATATATAATTTTCTCAGAAATTTTTGAAAGGATTTTCAAATTGTGCTTTGTAAATTACTTGGCTACTTATTTAGTTTATGATTGGTTATTTTAATTTTTATTCTATAAGATTATTATCCTTTTATTTTGGTAATCGTCTAGCACAGTGGTCCTCATATTTAAGCTTGTATCAGAGTCACTTGAAGGGCTTGTGCAAACAGAGCATTCATTGAACTCCATTCCCAGGGTTTCTGATTCAGTAGGTCTGGGGTGAGGCCTAGGAGTCTTCATTTCTAGCAAGTTTTCAGACAAGGCTGATTTTGCTGTTCTGGGGGCCACATTTTGAGAACCACTGACAATGCATACTCAGGAATTCTTGAGGTAAAAATAGAACTTACCAGCTGTTTTCAAATGTAATAATTTTATGAATACTAAACCTAACAATTGCTGAAGCTGGCATGATATATTTTATAGACAAACACATTCGTTGCAACTTTGCAGTTTTATTTTTGTATTTTGTAATCAACATTCTTTTTTCAGGTCTTTAACATTTTTATAGGCCTCTCCCAAACTTATAGGCCTTAATTGTACCCAAAGTATTGATGGAGAGAATGGTTTTTCCTAACGCTTATAGATTTGCCTTATTAAAAAAAAAAGAAGACTGGTAATTATCCCATTGTGTAGATGCATCATAATTTAATCACACCCAATCAATAAACTATAAGTTGTTTGCATTGTTTTCCTTCTAAACAAAGCTACAGTGAACACCTCTCTATCCCAGGGGTTCACATTTCTGACTGCCTGTTAAAATCACCTTTTCTAATCAGTTTTCTATTCCTATCCTTGGGCCTCACTACCAGAGGTTCTGATTTTATTGGTCTGAGTTCATGCTGCCCAGGCATGAATAGTTTTTAAAAGGTCCTCAGGTGATTTTAATGTGTAGCCAGGGTCGAGGATCATTGTCCTACATGCAACTTTGACCACATGTGCTCTGTCTTGTCTGGGCCAGGACATTCCCTTGAGATCTGATGCTAACCCGGAAGAAGATTCATTGTTATTTTTGTAAGAAAGATGTTCAAATGATTGTCCCACAAGTGAAGACATGCTATGTTATTGCTGCATTGGCAGTGGGAACAACTGTCCTGCTGGTTCTCCTCTGCTCTAAAAACATGCACACTCCCAGCCTTTTCTGTCACGGATGCTTGTCTTGTAATTGCCAGGGAGGAGGGAAGAAGAGTGTTAAAAAGACAAGCTTCATTGCAGGAATCAGGATGGGAGTTCATTCCTTATCCTTAAGAGTCTCTGAATTTAGTTGTTTTCATTATTTAAATTCTAGCATTGAAGAAATCTTCAGTGTAGAAACATTAGGACAGATTAATAAGTGAAAGGAAAACTACCTAAGTGTCTATTTTCTATTTAATGAAGAATAATGAGAATCAAGTCTAATCATCTTAATCAACAGCAGTGTTCAAGCGCAAATGTTACATTTTGGGTTGAAGATGAATGACTAGCAACAGATGCAGAGATTTTTGTCACTATTGTACGTACTTGGAGACAGACGTGACTCTGTAAACCAAGCCGAAAAAACAAAGGTGATGTTCAAAATATATAACAGCTGGTATGGCATGGGGCCTGGTGCTGCTTGGGACACAGTTCTGGTCTGTTTTGACCAAAACCAGCCCTCCAAAAGCATTTGATGTGGGGGTATTAAGAGTCCCCTGCTTTCACAAGCCTACCCCACTTGCCTGTCACATTGCCTGAGATTCCACCCCTCACCTGAGTAAAAATTTTATCTTTCTTGTAAGATCAATACAGATATCTTTTGGAGGAGAGTATGTATATATATGTGAGAACTTCATTTCCTAATAGCTTTTTACCCTTGCTATTGATTATTTTATAACCTGAGCAGGTTCCCTGTTGGAAATGTTCCCTGGTGGACTGGACATAGGATATAGATCAGTGTTGGTGGGGAGAGAGAAAATTCAGGACTCTGGGCTTCTGCCTGGGAGGAAAGGCCTCCCTCGTGTAGTGACATCATTAAGGATGAGGTGGAATGGGAATGGGAAGAGGACTTGAAGATCAATGTGGCCTGTTTTTATCATTTTGCCAAGCAATTAACTTTAGCAGAGATGCCTAGATCTAGAAGGAACTGTAGAGATCATCTCTTCCACATGCCCCAATTTATATCTCAGGAAGCTGAGCCCAGAGAGGGAACGTGACTTGTTCAAGGCCACACAGTTGTTTAGTTTGGCAACGTGGGAAGAATTTTAGTGTCAGAACTGGCTTTAAGGTGGGACTCTTCTGCTGTCCTGGGAAATGGGGCATACATTTCAAAAAAGTGAAAACATGTGAAGGGATGAAGAAGTCCAGAGTATGCCCTTGTTACATAAAAATTATTTTGAGCTGAAGGCATTTGAGATCCTCAAATCCCTTATCTGCCTAAAAGCAGAGCATCTCAAAAGAACTCAGTTGTCATAAATCCCCTCCCTGGGAGCAACTCTCTAGTCTTCTTGGAGATGTAAAGCTGGCACCACACCAAAACAGACATTATTACAAAACTATCATGTCCCCCATTTATTCTAAGTGCCCTTTCTTCCCTCTCTTTCTAAAAAGTCATTTGTTTCCCAGAAGTGCCCTTCTCCCCCTTCCTTTCCCCTATTAAGATGGTATATAAGCCCCTTTGGGTCACATCTGTTTTATGAACTCCCATGATTAAATCTGATTTTTCTCTTGCTACTCTGTCTGTCTGAGTTTAATTTGCCCGCACGCAAAACAAAATGTAAGAGGTTAGAGAAAAAGTTTTTCTCCATGACACATGACTCATACAAAAGACAGTAAACATGTAAAGATTTTATTCAAAGAACATAGAGCTGGTTCCAAAAAATTTAAGAAACACATTTATATAGTATGTTAGTCAAGGGAATGTGAAAATGAATTTGCTAAAAGATACAAAATTGGTTAATGTTCTACAGGGCAATGAAATTGTAACCTTTGGGACAGAAATCTACAAGTTAACATTATTTTCACAATGTCTGTTCTCTAAACAATGTCTGTTCTCTAAAGCAAAATCATACAAAGTCCTAATTAATAATCCTCGGATGAGTCTGTTAAACAATGATACTGAAAGGAGGTACGTTTACTATGGTAGTTTATTTCCAAGTTTTGGGTAAGTTTGGCTTAGTATGGGAATGTGATGAAAAAATGTCTGAAGTACTCCTCAGTTGTTACTGTTTAGCAGGATAATGTGCTTTTGGAGTGTTCTGGGTCCTTGATTATGTGAGAGTCCATCCATCTATACATCTCCTATGCACATACTGCAAGAGGAGGTGATCCTAGGAAAGAGAAAGTCTCATTCCATCAATCCTCCCAGTATCAATCAGCCAAACTGCTGAGGGTTTGAAATCCCGGACCCAGGAGGGGCCTATTCTTTGCTAGAAGCCATAGTAAACAGATTTAGTTGTCAGTTTTGCCAAGAATGAATGGAAATAAGTGAAGATTTAAAGTTTTTGGAGCAGAAGGCCTGTTGAATTTGGGGGTAGGGGTTGGGCAATGACAGCTCTTCTCTGCTGTTTTGGGAGAGGAGAGCAGTGCCTGAAATTAATTTACTTCCTTTTCTCACCTCAGTGACAAAATATGTCCACACACCTTGGTGATTCTCCAAGTCCAGGACTTGGCCATGAGGTCTGGTCAGGGCTGAATCTGCCCCAGTCAAGGTTCTCTTGGGAGTGCCTATTTCTTTTCGTTGTTGTTGTTTTTTGTTTGTTTTTCTTTTTGCGGTGCGCGGGCCTCTCACTGCTGTGGCCTCTCCCGTTGTGGAGCACAGCCTTCGGACGCGCAGGCTCAGCGGCCATGGCTCACGGGCCCAGCCGCTCTGCGGCATGTGGGATCTTCCCAGACCGGGACACGAACCTGTGTCCCCTGCATCGGCAGGCGGACTCTCAACCACTGCGCCACCAGGGAAGCCTTCTTTCTTTTTTTTTTTTTTTAAATAAATTTATTTATTTATTGTTTTTGGCTGTGTTGGGTCTTCGTTGCTGCAGGCGGGCTTTCTCTAGTTGCGACAAGCAGGAGCTACTCTTCGTTGTGGTGCGCGGGCTTCTCATTGCGGTGGCTTCTCTTGTTGCAGAGCACGGGCTCTAGGCGTGCGGGCTTCAGTAGTTGTGACACGTGGGCTCAGTAGTTGTGGTTCATGGGATTAGTTGCTCCGCGGCATGTGGGATCTTCCCAGACCAGGGCTCGAACCCATGTGCCCCTGCATTGGCAGGCGGATTCTTAACCACTGTACCACCAGGGGAGCCTGGGAGTGCCTATTTCTGAATTTACCTCTGTTTGCATTTCAAACACCTCTGTTATTTAGTTAAAAACTAGGGTGTTCCTTCTTCTTAGGCTGTCAATGACCCCACTGAAACAGTGTTTGGAAATACCACATATATTTGTATTTCTCAGCTCCTGCCTCTGAGCTGACCTCTGTGTCTACTCTCTCTCACATACCTGCAGAGGCAGGGCTGTCTTTGGCCATGTTGTGAAATGTTTGGGTAACACATTCCTCCTTGTGCCTTTGACAGCTCCCACCTCAGTTCTCATATCCTCTACACACCCCAACAGAATGGGTGATAAACAAACTATTCATTCATACCAAGGCATAAATGACTGATAGCTTTTAATTTGTTAACTATCCCAGAGGTCTCATTTCTTAATATTGAAGTATAATTGGTTTACAGAGATCTCATTTTTAAGAACTTTATTATTGTTTTTTTTAATAAGAAAAGGTCTTGTTCATTATGAAAGGCTTAGGAAATACAGAAATGTATTAAGAAGAAAATTTAAATCACCTAGAATACCAGTATCTGGAGATAACAAATGTGGCTAACATTTTGCTATACTTGCTTCTGGATATACACATACTTCAAAACATTGAGATTATACTGTTTTATTAACTTTTGACTTGTGGTTGAAAGCAGTTCCAAGGGTGGAATTTCATGTATCAGTTAGCGGATTGCAACGATTTTTTTTTTGATCTGGGGAGGAAGTAAATGGGAGTGCAAGTGGGCAGTGGGAGCTGGTGGATACTCATGAACTAACACCCTGGAGGCACCTCTATCCAAGGAAACAATTTTCTGTCCACAGGTTGTGCTGGCAGAGGTGGTCTCTGAGACAGAGAAGATTTTTGGAGCTATTTACATTACTGTGTATGCAGAGAGTAGGTGAACACTAGGCATTTTTTTCTCCTGTTTGCGAATGTATGTACTCTAGCCTTCCCTGACTTTCTACGTGGCACCATTGCCTACCTAGTTGTTCAAGCTAGGACTTGGTTCTCACTCTCCCTCCCTGCTTATATTTTGAAGGTTCTACACTTATTTCTTTATTTTTAATTTTTAAAGTTTACATTTGGCTGCACTGGGTCTTTGTTGCTGTGCACGGGCTTTCTTTAGTTGTGGCGAGCGGGGGCTACTCTTCATTGCGGTGCGTGGGCTTCTCACTATGGTGAGTTCTCTTGTTGCGGAGCACGGGCTCTAGGCGTGCAGGCTTCAGTAGTTGTGGCAGGTGGGCTCAGTAGTTGTGACACACGGGCTTAGTTGCTCCGCGGCATGTGGGATCTTCCCGGACCAGGGCTCGAACCCGTGTCCCCCGCATTGGCAGGCGGATTCTTAACCACTGCACCACCAGAGAAGTCCCTGAAGGTTCTCCCCTTAAAATATTTCCTGAATATAATCACTTTTTACTATCTTCACTGTTATCACCTTGATCTAAGTCTCCATCATTTCTAACCTGAATGAGTCCAGTTAACGCTTGTGGAAATAAAGACCAACCCAGTGAGAACAGGCAAAGGCTATTTGTACAGAGCTTGCTGTAACAAAGGAGCCAGCCACCATCACTTGTGTTTTGGCCGAGACTCAAAAGCAGGCAGAGGAATTGGAAAACTTCATAGTGGAGAAAAAGGAAGATTTCAGGTATGTCCCTATTGAAGGCTGTTATTGTGGGGAAGTTGTAGGTGGGCCAATAAGAGGTAGGACATCTTATGTGACTGGTGAAGGCTGCATATTTGGCTTTCTCTGGTTGGTCCTAAGTTGGAAGCTGCCAGTTATTAATCAAGTCCTGCCTGTTTTGGGCTGGTAGTTATAGGAGTTTGGCTTTATGGAATTTTTTCTAGAGATGGTGGTCTGACTTTGTACAAGTCTGACTTATAAATAATAAGTAGGCTGGCTTCCTGAGCTCCCTAGATAATGGGTCGGTTTCTAGGGCTGGTTGCAGACAGTAGGTTAGAGATCTATTTTTACATATGGTTTGGCCATTGTATATTCAGTCTGTCATGCTGCATTCAAAATTTAATGGTGTTTCTTTGGTGAACACTTGGAACCAACTTGATTGGGAAGTAACTACTATTACTGTCATCTCCATTTACCTAGAAAGAACCTGAGGGTCAGAGAGGTTAATTAACTTGCCCAAGATCACAAGGTAAGAAGAGCCTGGCTTTAAACCTTGGCAGTTTTCATTCCAGAAGTCACCACCTTAGACTACCTCCCTCAGCCACTTAGAGACTGGGGTCACCCTGTCCTTGCCAGTGTGTTAGATAAGGATTTAAAATGCAGCCTCTCCACCAGCAGAATTTGCATTTTGCCTCTGCTAATTCTCTCCCTGAGGAAGTCAGTCCATTCTGTATGACCTAACTCATCTTATATCTTCTCAGTGAGACTTGACTCCATTCATCCTATTTTCCTTTTAAATAACCAATGGATTATAGCAGATAAAGGAGTGAAACTCTGAGAGGAAAATAGAAAGCCTTGGGACATCCCTGTATACACATTTAGGAGTCATACTGCCTAGGTTTGATTCTCAGCTCCCCCACTTAGTAGCTACAGACCTTGGGCTGATCTCTGAATTTATCTAAGCCTCAGTTTCCAAATCTGTAAATGGGGATGATGATAAAATACTACCTATCCTATGAAGCATAAAGATTTAAATAACAGACACAAAGCACTTGCATGATGCCAAGGCAGATGGTAAGTGCTCAATGTAAATTAAAACACAAATACCCTTAGAAGATTCTTTCCTATGGCCTTAACTAACGTAATATGGAAAGTGGGAATTTTAATTGTCAATAGTTTGGGCTGGAAAGGGAGGAGAGAAAAATCCTAGAGTACTCTTTTTCAAAAATTTTTGGGACTTCCCTGGAGGTCCAGTGGTTAAGAATCTGCCTTCTAATGCAGGGGACACAGGTTCAATCCCTGGTTGGGCAACTAAGATCCCACATGCTGTGGGGCAACTAAGCCCGCACGCAACAACTACTGAGTTCACACGCCTCAACTAGAGAGAAGCCTGTGCGCCGCAACGAAAGATCCCACGTGCCTCAATGAAGATCCCGTGTGCCACAACTAAGACCCGATGCAGCCAAAAAATAAAATAAAATAAATAAATATTTAAAAAAAATTGTCTGGGAAAAGTGAAGACTTTTCAAAAAAGTTGACCAAAAGTGGCATTCCCACCCATCCCCACGCACACACATGCTTCTCGCTCCCATGCGCTATTCACTTTTGAGATCCTCCAATGATTACAGGGAAAAGACTGAATAAGATTTTATTTTTACTGATTGAATTGAATAATTGGTCTTTGTAAATCCAAGCAAATACACAGCACATTAAGAACTTCAAATCCTATTTTATTTGTCTTCTCTGGGTCACTGTACTTGAAATAAGTAGAAGCCAGATAAATAGGCATTCACTGGAGTAACAATTCAGAGACGCCTAGCCTTTTGTTTGTAGAAATAATCGCATATCAAGGGCCTTATCCTCTACTTGGGTACAAAGCACAAAAGAATAATGTAAATTTCCAGTTCAAAAGAGAAGCGATCCACACCCTCCAACCACAGTTTATTTTCTGTCTCGGTGGGATCTTCCCATCTAGGGGAGCTAGGGAATGTGGCACAAAGAGGGTAGAGAATTGGTTCAGTGGTGCTGCAGCGTCTGGAATCCCTGCATGGCCAGAGGGGAAGGTCTCTGGAGTCCTCCCCCGTAGCCATAGTGAGGCGGAGAGAACGTGGGTGCAGGTGCCGCAGAGTGAAGTGAGGTGGGAGCTGGTGGAAGTTCCTATCTGATTGCCTTTATTTTCAAATGATTTAGAGAAGCAAGGTCAAGTGCTGAAAATGGGGACGGGGACTCAAGGTTTGTAAAGAGAGGCAAAAGCAGGAATTGTCTGGGAGAGTGGAAGAGTGAATGGACTAGCAACAGGACCCGCTTGAGGTTCAAGGTCATGACTTGACAGTGACCAGTCAGCCCCTTTCTCTAGCCGCTTTCAGCTCTCAGGGTACAGGGGCAGAGCAGGCAGAGACTTGGTTTTAACTGAGAAATATGTGGTTTAGCCAAGTGAGTCTGACAAAGTAAGAGGAGGCCAGGGGACTGGGCAAGAGGGAACAAGGATAACAGTGGGTTGGGGAATCTGAGCCTCTGTTCACTGTCCCTCCCCCTCCCCCATGCTGTGTCCTCACTTGGAGGGTGGGATACTTGAAAGTGAAATTTTGGAGGGGTTTTAGTGATTGGTAGTGACATGGTTTAGTATCTGGGGTGAGACCATGGGGGTGATGGGTGAAGTGGGATAGAGACCAAGCTCATCAGAGGTGAGAAAATCAAGAAATCGAGTGAACAGGGTATTGGAAGGGTCAACAATGTAGATTGGAATCACCAGTAATTAAGACAGATTTGTATTGGAGAGAGGGACAGTGAGCCAGGAGCTAAATATTCAAGGAATAAAAGGGGTGATGCTGGGAGTAGGACGGTAACAAGGAGGGGTGGGTAGTGGTGTCATCTGATAACATGAGATTCAGAGCTGCAGGGATTTTACAGAGGAAGGAAGGACAATGGTCTGGAAGAGAGGACAAACGCTCCATCTCCAAGCCTCGTGGGTGGGAGAGAGTATAGTTCTTACTCGAGGGATCTTCGGGGAAAGTCACATTCTCAGAGCAGAGCCAGGATTCTCTTAAAAAGGTCCCTTTGGAAATTCAGCAAACAGATTAAGGGGGTAGAGAATAATACATAGTAACCCTAGAATAAAATGTGATACACATGCTGCTTTGATCGCTCAGAGAAGAGGCACGCGAGAGGATTATGGGTAGGAAGTGACAGGTGACCTGAGTTTTAGAGGATGGGTAGAAGTTCTCCAGGCAGATAAAGAGAAAGGAAAGAGAGAGAAGAGCAAGAATAAAGGCATGGTGGCATGGTTAGATTTGGGGAACTGAAAAGAGGCTGTTGAGAACAGAGGAGGAGGGATGCGGGGCTGCAGAGTCCGAGGCAGGGGTTCCATCATGAAGGGCCTTGAATGCCGTATTTGGAGGTTGAACTTTACTTGGAAGTGGTTATAAGCCATATGAGCAGGACAGTGACTGGATTTTTAAGTAGTATTGAATTCAGTAAAACAACCATTCTGTGATTTGCATTTGTTTTTTTCATGTATGTATCTATGAATACAGATCTCTTTCTATCTAATCCCAAATATGAAGAGGATTCCAGTTATTACAGCGCAGATTGTTGTCATCTCGATGCAACCAAATACTGAAGATTTAAGGCAGGGACCAGAGCACTAAGTGGCTTGGGGAGGGGCCTAAAGACCCCTAGGGGTTAGGAGTCTTGGCACAGACAAAACCCTGAACTGGATTCTTAGCTTTTCACATACCATTTTGTGGCCTAGACAAATTACTTAATTTCTCTGACTCTCCTTATTGGTAAAATGGGAATAATAGTCCTTACTTGAAGGTTCCTGTGTGGATTAAATGAGGTCATGCAGTAATGTGCTCAGCAGAGTGACTGTCTCATGGTAAGTGAATATTAGCTGTTATTAGCTGTTTTTTTTTTTTTTTTTTTTTTTTTTTTTTTTTTTTTTTGCGGTACGCGGGCCTCTCACTGCTGTGGCCTCTCCCATTGTGGAGCACAGGCTCCGGACGCGCAGGCTCAGCGGCCACGGCTCACGGGCCCAGCCGCTCCGCGGCATGTGGGATCTTCCCGGACCGGGACACGAACCCATGTCCCCTGCATCGGCAAACGGACTCTCAACCACTGAGCCACCAGTGAAGCCCAGCTGTTATTTTATGGTGTATGAACTTCAAGCTCACACATGCGCCTCCTCTCTGGTTTGGCTGCACATTGCAATGACCTGGTCCTACTTTTTAAAAATAGGCATAACTTGTTTCCACCCCCAGGGATTATGATGGATTTGGTCAGGGGTACCGCCTGGGTGTTTTTATAAGCTCCCCAAGGTGATCTTAATGTGCGATGAGGTTGAATGCTGTTGGCTCTCAGAGGGCTGCACCCTGAACTGGCAGCATTAGCATCACCTGGGAATTAGTTAGAAAGGCAAAATTTCCCTGGTCTACTGAATCAGAAACTCTGGGGGTGAGTCAGCAATCTGTATTTTAACAAGCTCCCCATGCAGACTCAAGTTTCATAAGTACTGATCCAGGGCTAGCCGTTCAGGGTGGTCATTTCAGCTGTTGACATCACTTGCACCTGAACCAACAAGTCTCTCAGACCCTCCCCCTCCACTTCCTCTGCATTCCTCTGCTTGCTCTCCTTTTTTTTTTTTTTCTCCTTCAGAAGAGGACGGTTAGATTTAGGGCTGAGATTTCTTTTCTTTTGCTTATTTAATTTTGTATATTTTCTTTTTCTTCTTTAAGGTACGCTTCCATTCTCCCAACAAAATGTCGGTGCTGGCTACTGGGGGTATGGAGCAAATAAGGAAGACACGGTTCCTAATCCCATGGAACGCCCAGTTGTCGTATTGTGATTTATAATAAACGTGTACTTGGCCTTTGTCCCCACTTCTGGCACAGACCTGCGAAATTGGAAATTTCCCTTGGAATTTTCTGTGATGAGAGCGTTTAAAGGTGTGTCTTTTGTTGTGTTGATGGTAGCTTCTGAACCACACCTGAGGATGGAGGCTGGTTGCCAGGAGAGCCCATCCTGTGATTATAAGTTTCAGTTCCACCCCCGACCTCGGGGCAGGGGAGAGGGGATGGCGAGTGAGTTCAATCGCCAATGGCCAATGATTTAATCAGTCGTGCCTACGTCATGAAGCGGCCATAAAAGCCCGGAAGGACTGAGTTCAGAGAACTTCCGCGTTGGGGAACATGGAGGAGCCGGAAGAGTGTTGCACCTGGAGAGGGCATGGAAGCTCCGTGCTCTTTCCCCACATCTTGTCCTATGAATCTCTTCCTGCTGGTCGTTCCTGAGTTATCGCCTTTCATAATAAACTGGCAATCTGGTAAGTAAAATGTTTCTTTGAGTTCTATGAGCCACCCTAGCAAATTAATCGAACCTAAGCAGGGGTTTGTTGGAACCTCCAATTATCGCTGGTCCGTCAGAAAACCTGGGCTTTTGACTGGCGTCTGAAGCAGGGGTGGCGGGTGCAGGGGCCAGCCTTGTGGGGCTGAGCCCTTATCCTTGGGATCTGATGCTACCTCTGTAATATCAAAAGTGAGTTGAATTGTAGGGCACCCAGCTGGTGCTGGAGAATTGCTTGGTGTGGGAAAGAACCCGCCGCACATTGGAGTCGGAGTCAGAAACTTACGAGCATTAAAAAAAAATAAACCCTGGTGGCGCAGTGGTTGAGAGTCCGCCTGCCGTTGCAGGGGACACGGGTTCGTGCCCCGGTCCGGGAAGATCCCACATGCCGCAGAGCGGCTGGGCCCATGAGCCATGGCCGCTGAGCCTGCGCGTCCGGAGCCTGTGCTCCGCAACGGGAGAGGCCGCAGCAGGGAGAGGCCCGCGTACCGCAAAAAAAAAAAAAAAAAAAAAAAAAAAATGTAGCCTACTGGGCCTGTCTTGGGCAGGGAGAAGGGTGATTTTAGGTCCTCAGCTTGGCTGTTTCATATCCTCCTCTTCCTGTGATCTTGTCCTCTCTCCCCTGCCTGTGTGAAAACCTATTCTCACGTTTGGATTTGACCTCAGTCATTTGTAATTTAGTTTGAGCTACTCTGAGAATAAGCCTTGTTTGCCTACCAGACTGCATACACCTGAGGAAAGGGGCTGTGTCTTTATTTCTCTGAATGCACACACTTCTGCAGTTCACAGTCCTGTAATAAGATGCCACTTGCACTTTTAAGTGCTGAACAGCACTGGCTTTGGCACCACAGATGAGGGTTTGTCTGCAGCCTGCTAGCTGTGTAAACTTGGGCAGCTCATGGCGCTTCTTAGCACTTCAGTTTGCCCATCTAAAATGGGCTTGATGATCGTTAACGTCATACAGTTGTGAAGACTGTGTAAGAACGCATGGAAAGTGCTTAGGTCAATACTCTACTGAGGATATTCACTGAGAGCGCTCAATGAATGGTACATGTTAATGATCATTATTAAATTTCACTTCCTGCTGGGAAAGGATAGGTTTCATCCAGAGCAATATGGTAAAATGCCTGTCAGACTCCAGTGAGCTGTTGGGAAACTTTTGGACAGAGTCTCTTTTCCCTGAGGTACAATTTCTACTCTGACAGCCCCCTTTCCAGGCAGCCCAGAAATGTCACCGCCACCAATGTCTCCAGAAACCCCTCTTACTGAGCCCTTCATACAGTTTCCTGTGGTCTCACCAATGCTGGTGCTGAAGCGCCTAGAGCAAGTCCTAAATCTTCTCTTCAGGAAGTTAATACCTTGCAGAAGCCTGAAGCCTATTTTATTTTATTATTTATTTATTTATTTTAAAATAAATTTATTTATTTTTGGCTGAGTTGGGTCTTTGTTGCTGCGCGTGGGCTTTTCTAGTTGCGGCAAACGGGCTACCCTTCGTTGTGGTGTGCAGGCTTCTCGTTGTGGTGGCTTCTCTTGTTGCGGAGCATGGGCTCTAGAGCACGGGCTTCAGTAGTTGCTGCACGCGGGCTCTAGAGCACAGGCTCAGTAGTTGTGGCACATGGGCTTAGTTGCTCTGTGGCATGTGGGATCTTCCCGGACCAGGGCTCGAACCTGTGTCCTCTGCCTTGGCAGACGGATTCTTAACCACTGCGCCATCAGGGAAACCCCTTGAGCCTATTTTAATTGAATTATTTCATTCAGTGTCAGGCTTAAAGAGCACCCCTACAGGGTCTCAGCTCTGAATGAATGCATTAAAAAATCAAATACTGTAGATGATGGCATAATCCTCGAGGCAGTTATAAATAGAATCTCCTCTGGTGCCGTTTCATTTCCCTGCATTAGTTAATAAACACATTTTTATAGCGTCTGCTTTTCATTTTCGTCCCCTAAAGTTCTTTAGTTGCCTTAGTAAGAAAGAGAACAAAACTCAGAATAAAACAAGATATTGGGGAAGAATTTACCATCTTAATTTTCGGGGCTGGAAGGGATTTTCAACATTACCTGGTCTAACCCTTCATAATTTACCTGGCATGAGGCAGAGGTCTAGAGAAGGAGATAGCTTAGCTAGGGTCACAGAACTTCACCTCCGATGAACTTAGCTGGAAAAGACACAATCTTTGTTCTGGATGAGTATTGGGAGCCACAGTGAAACATGGTGTAGGAGAATGAGCAGACCAGGGCCATGATTAAGGGGGGCGCTTTGGCCTCAGACTACCAGGGATTGAATCTTTGTCCACTTCATGCTGTCTGCCTTTGGCTAAGTGATTTAACATTGCTGGGGCTTAAGTTTCCTTACCTCCAAATAGGGATAATAATCGTACCTACCTCAGAGTGCTGTTGAGTCAGACAACAGTTCACTAAAAAGCTTAGAACTGTACCTGGCACATAGTAAGTGCTCAATACATTTTAGTTGTTATTGTTAGTAAATAATTTTTTTAAAAGCTCTCATTGGGATGGTAATGGGCAGGCCCTGCATCTTTAGCACTTTATGGCAGTGGCTGTGGGCTCCCCATAAGGATTGAATTCCTTATTTCCTCCAGTAGGAGGAAAGTCCCAGAGGTCCTTAATCCAAGGATAGGCTTCTTTGCTAATGAGAGTATGTAGAAGAAGGGCAGGTGTTAAGGGGTCAGCTCCATCAGAGAGGGCTGAAAATGATGCTGTCTGATCCTTTGAGAAGATCAAATACAAAGTGGATTTTAAGTGCTTAAAAAATGTGGGAGCTCAGTGAAAGGGAGGTGTTAGTAACAATAGTAAAACTAATGTTACCAAGTACATTAACAGCCATTATCTCATTTGATTCTTAATTATATATGAATATATAATCTATAGATATTATGTAGTAAGCCATCAACTCTCTTGAATAAACAGATGAGTAGTTGGATAGGCATTATTGTCCCTTTTTTTCTTTTTTTTTTTTTTTGCGGTACGCGGGCCTCTCACTGCCATGGCCTCTCCCGCTGCGGAGCACAGGCTCTGGGCGCGCAGGCTCAGCGGCCATGGCTCACGGGCCCAGCTGCTCCGCGGCATGTGGGATCTTCCCGGACCGGAGCACGAACCCATGTCCCCTGCATCGGCAGGCGGACTCTCAACCACTGCGCCACTAGGGAAGCCCTATTGTCCCATTTGAATGAGGAAATAGGGATGCAGTCTTTGCTATGTAACAGACCACCGCAAAGATTAGTAGCTGAAAGCAACAGCGACTCCTTTCTTTTTCTGTATGTTTATCTTTTATTTATTTATTTTTTCTTATTGGTCATCCATTTAATACACATCAGTGTATACATGTCAATCCCAAGCTCCCAATTCATCACACCCCCACCCCTGCCGCTTTTCCCCCTTGGTGTCCATACGTTTGTCCTCTACATCTGTGTCTCAACTTCTATCCTGCAAACCGGTTCATCTGTACCGTTTTCTAGGTTCCACATACACGCGTTAATATACGATATTTGTTTTTCTCTTTCTGACTTACTTCACTCTGTATGACAGTCTCTAGGTCCATTATGTCTCTACAAATGACCCAATTTCGTTCCTTTTTTATGGCTGAGTAATATTCCATTGTATATATGTACCACATCTTCTTTATCCATTCGTCTGTCGATGGGCATTTAGGTTGCTTCCATGACCTGGCTATTGTAAATAGTGCTGCAGTGAACATTAGGGTGCATGTGTCTTTTTGAATTATGGTTTTCTCTGGGTATATACCCAGTAGTGGGATTGCTGGGTCATATGGTAGTTCTATTTTTAGTTTTTTCAGGAACCTCCATACTGTTCTCCATAGTGGCTGTACCAATTTACATTCCCACCAACAGTGCAAGAGGTTTCCCCTTTCTTCACCCCGTCTCCAGCATTTATTGCTTGTAGATTTTTTGATGATGACCATTCTGACTGGTATGTGGTGATACCTCATTGTAGTTTTCATTTGCATTTCTCTAATGATTAGTGATGTTGAGCATCCTTTCATGTGTTTGTTGGCAATCTGTATATCTTCTTTGGAGAAATGTCTCTTTAGGTCTTTTGCCCATTTTTGGATTGGGTTGTTTGTTTTTCTGATATTGACCTGCATGAGCTGTTTATATATTTTGGAGATTAATCCTTTGTCTGATGATTCATTTGCAAGTATTTTCTCCCATTCTGAGGGTTGTCTTTTGGTCTTGTTTATGGTTTCCTTTGCTGTGCAAAAGCTTTTAAGTTTCATTAGGTCCCATTATTTTATTTTTTTACTTTTTATTTTTTTGCGGTACACGGGCCTCTCACTGTTGTGGCCTCTCCTGTTGCAGAGCACAGGCTCCGGACACGCAGGCTCAGTGGCCATGGCTCACAGGCCTAGGCACTCCATGGCATGTGGGATCTTCCCGGACTGGGGCACGAACCTGCGTCCCCTGCATCGGCAGGCAGACTCTTAACCACTGTGCCACCAGGGAAGCCCCCATTTGTTTATTTTTGTTTTTATTTTCATTACTCTAGGAGGTGGATCAAAAAAGATCTTGCTGTGATTTATGTCAAAGAGTGTTCTTCCTATGTTTTCCTCTAAGAGTTTTATAGTGACCGGTCTTACATTTAGTTCTCTAATCCATTTTGAGTTTATTTCTGTGTATGGTGGTAGGGAGTGTTCTAATTTCATTCTTTGACATGTAGCTGTCCAGTTTTCCCAGCACCACTTATTGAAGAGACTGTCTTTTCTCCATTGTATATCCTTGCCTCCTTTGTCATAGATTAGTTGACGATAGGTGTGTGGGTTTATCTCTGGGCTTTCTATCCTGTTCCATTGATCTATGTTTCTGTTTTTGTGCCAGTACCATACTGTCTTCATTACTGTAGGTTTCTAGTAGAGTCTGAAGTCAGGGAGTCTGATTCCTCCAGCTCCATTTTTTTCCCTCAAGACTGCTTTGGCTATTCGGGGTCTTTTGTGTCTCCATACAAATTTTAAGATTTTTTGTCCTAGTTCCGTAAAAAATGCCATTGGTAATTTGATGGGGATTGCATTGAATCTGTAGGTTGCTTTGGGTAGTATAGTCATTTTCACAATATTGATTCTTCCAATCCAGGAACATGGTATAACTCTGCATCTGTTGGTATCATCTTTAATTTCTTTCATCAGTGTATTATAGTTTTCTGCATTCAGGTCTTCTGTCTTCCTAAGTACGTTTATTCCTAGTTATTTTATTATTTTTGTTGCAATGGTAAAGGGGAGTGTTTCCTTAATTTCTCTTTCAGATTTTTCATCATTAGTGTATAGGAATGCAAGAGATTTCTGTGCATTAATTTTTCTTTCTTTCTTTTTTTTTTTTTTTTGCTGTACGTGGGCCTCTCACTGCAGTGGCCTCTCCCCTTGCGGAGCACAGGCTCCAGACATGCAGGCTCAGCAGTCATGGCTCACGGGCCCAGCCGCTCCGTGGCATGTGGGATCCTCGCGGACCAGGGCACGAACCCGTGTCCCCTGCATCGGCAGGCGGACTCTCAACCACTGCCCCACCAGGGAAGCCCTCTGTGCATTAATTTTGTATCCTGCCACTTTACCAAATTCATTGATTAGCTCTAGTAGTTTTCTTGTGGCATTTTTAGGATTCTTTATGTATAGTATCATGTCATCTGCAAACAGTGGCAGTTTTACTTCTTCTTTTCCAATTTGTATTTCTTTTATTTCTTTTTCTTCTCTGATTGCCGTGGCTAGGACTTCCAAAACTATGTTGAATAATAGTGGAATTGTCTTGTTCCTGATCTTAGAGGAAATGCTTTCAGTTTTTCACCAGTGAGAATGATGTTTGCTGTGGGTTTGTCATATATGGCCTTTATTATGTTGAGGTAGGTTCCCTCTGTTCCCACTTTGTGGAGAGTTTTTATCATAAATGGGTGTTGAATTTTGTCAGAAGCTTTTTCTGCATCTATTGAGATGAGCATATGGTTTTTATTCTTCAATATGTTAATGTGGTGTATCACATTGATTGATTTGTGTATACTGAAGAATCCTTGCATCCCTGGGATAAATTCCACTTGATCATGGTGTATGACCCTTTTAATGTGTTGTTGGATTCTGTTTCCTAGTATTTTGTTGAGGATTTTTGCATCTATATTCATCAGTGATATTTGTTTGTAATTTTCTTTTTTTGTAATATCTTTGTCTGGTTTTGGTATCAGGGTGATGGTGGCCTCATAGAATGAGTTTGGGAGTGTTCCTTCCTCTGCAATTTTTTGGAAGAGTTTGAGAAGGATAGATGTTATCTCTTCTCTAAATGTTTGATGGAATTCACCTGTGAAGCCATCTGGTCCTGTACTTTTGTTTGTTGGAAAATTTTCAATCACAGTTTCAATTTCATTACTTGTGAGTGGTCTGTTCATATTTTCTATTTCTTCCTGGTTCAGTCTTGGAGGGTTATACCTTTTTAAGGATTTGTCCATTTCTTCCAGGTTGTCCATTTTGTTGGCATAGAGTTGCTTGTAGTAGTCTCTTAGGATGCTTTGTATTTCTGCAGTGTCTGTTGTAAGTTCTCCTTTTTCATTTTTAATTTTATTGGTTTGGGTCCTCTTCCTCTCCCTCTTGATGGGCCTGGCTAATGGTTTATCAATTTCGTTTATCTTCTCAAAGAACCAGCTTTTAGTTTTATTGATGTTTGCTATTGTTTTCGTTGTTTCTGTTTCATTTATTTCTGCTCTGATTTTTATGATTTCTTTCCTTCTGCTAAGTTTGGGTTTTGTTTGTTCTTCTTTCCCTAGTTCCTTTAGGTGTAACGTTAGATTGTTTATTTGAGATTTTTCTTGTTTCTTGAGGTAGGCTTGCATAGCTATAAACTTCCCTCTTAGAAGTGTTTTGCTGCATCCCCTGGGTTTTGGATCGTCATGTTTTCATTTTCATTTGTCTGTAGGTATTTTTTGATTTCCTCTTTGATTTCTTCAGTGATCGCTTGGATATTTAGTAATGTATTGTTTAGTCTCTATGTGTTTTTGTTTTTTACTTTTTTTCCCCTGTAATTGATTTCTAATCTCATGGCGTTGTGGTCAGAAAAGATGCTAGATATGATTTCAGTTTTCTTAAATTTACTGAGGCTTGATTTGTGACCCAAGATGTGATCTATCCTGGAGAATGTTCCTTGCACTCTTGAGAAGAAAGCATAATCTGCTGTTTTTGGATGGAATGTCCTATAAATATCAATTAAATCTATCTCGTCTGTTGTGACATTTAAAGCTTGTGTTTCTTTATTAATTTTCTGTCTGGACGATCTGTCCATTGGTGTAGGTGAGGTGTTAAAGTCCCCCACTATTACTGAGTAGTCGATTTCCTCTTTTAGAGCTGTTAGCAGTTGTGTTATGTATTGCAGTGCTCCTATGTTGCGTGCATATATATTTATAATTGTTATGTCTTCTTCTTGGATTGATCCCTTGATCATTACATAGTGTCCTTCCTTGTCTCTTATAATAGTCTTTAAAGTCTATTTTATCTGATATGAGTATTGCTACTGCAGCTTTCTTTTGATTTCCATTTGCATGGAATATCTTTCTCCATCCCCTCACTTTCAGTCTGTATGTGTCCCTAGGTCTGAATTGGGTCTCTTTTAGACAGCATATATATGGGTCTTGTTTTTGTATCCATTCAGCAAGCCTGTGTGTTTTGGTTGGAGCGTTTAATCCATTCACGTTTAAGGTAATTATTAATATGTATGTTCTTATTACCATTTTCTTAATTTTTGGCAGTTTGTTTTTGTAGGTCCTTTTCTTCTCTTGTGTTTCCCAGTTAGAGAAATTCCTTTAGCATTTGTTGTGGAGCTGGTTTGGTGGTGCTGAATTCTCTTACCTTTTGCTTGTCTGTAAAGCTTTTGATTTTTCTATCGAGTCTGAATGAGATCCTTGTTGGGTAGAGTAATCTTGGTTGTAGTTTCTTCCCTTTCATCACTTTAAGTATATCATGCCACTCTCTTCTGGCTTGTAGAGTTTCTGCTGAGAAAGGAGCTGTTAACCTTATGGGAGTTCCCTTCTATGTTATTTGTCTTTTTTCCTTTGGTGCTTTCAATAATTTTTTTTTTGTCTTTAATCTTTGTAAAGTTGATTACTATGTGTCTCAGTATGTTTCTCCTTGGGTTTATCCTGCCTGGGACTCTGTGTGCTTCCTGGAGTTGGGTGGCTCTTTCCTTTCCCATGTTAGGGAAGTTTTCAACTATAATCTCTTCAAATATTTTCTCAGGTCCTTTCTCTTCTCCTTCTGGGACCCCTATAATTGAATGTTGTTGCATTTAGTGTTGTTCCAGAGGTCTCTTAGGCTGTCTTCATTTCTTTTCATTCTTTTTTCTTTATTCTGTTCAGCGGCAGTGAATTCCACCATTCTGTCTTCCAGGTCACTTTTCCGTTCTTCTGCCTCAGTTATTCTGCTAGTGATTCCTTCTAGTTTATTTTTCACTTTAGTTATTGTATTGTTCATCTCTGTTTGTTTGTTCTTTAATTCTTCTAGGTCTTTGTTAAACATGTCTTGCATCTTCTTGAATTTTGCCTCCATTCTTTTTCCGAAGTCCTGGATCATCTTCACTATCATTATTTTGAATTTGTTTTCTGGAAGATTGCCTATCTCCATGTCATTTAGTTGTTTTTCTGGGGTTTTATCTTGTTCCTTCCTCTAGTACATAGCCCTCTGCCTTTTCATCTTGCCTATATTTCTGTGAATGTGGTTTTTGTTCCACAGGCTTCAGGATTGTAGTTCTTCTTGCTTCTGCTGTCTGCCCTCTGGTGGATGAGGCTATCTAAGAGGCTTGTGGAAGTTTCCTGATGGGAGGGACTGGTGGTGGGTAGAGCTGGCTGTTGCTCTGGTGGACAGAGGTCAGTAAAAGTTTAATCCACTTGTCTGCTGCTGGGTGGGGCTGGGTTCCCTCCCTTTTGGTTGTTTGGCCTGAGGTGACCCAGCACTGGAGCCTATCCGGGCTCTTTGGTGGGACTAATGGCGGACTCTGGGAGGGCTCACGCCAAGGAGTACTTCCCAGAACTTCTGCTGCCAGTGTCCGTGTCCCTTGGTGAGCCACAGCTGCCCCCCGCCTCTGCAGGAGACCCTCCAACACTAGCAGGTAGGTCTGGTTCACTCTCCTGTGGAGTCACTGCTCCTTCCTTTGGTCCCGATGCACACACTAGTTTGTGTGTGCCCTCCAAGAGTGGAGTCTCTGTTTCCCCCAGTCCTGCTGAAGTCCTCCAATCAAATTCTGCTAGCTTTCAAAGTCTGATTCTCTAGGAATTCCTCCTCCTGTTGCCACACCCCCAGGTTGGGAAGCATGACGTGTGGGTCAGAACCTTCACTCCAGTGGGTGGAGTTCTGTGGTATAAGTGTTCTCCAGTTTGTGAGTCACCCACCCAGCAGTTATGGGATTTGATTTTATTGTGATAGCACCCCTCCTTCCATCTCATTGTGGTTTCTCCTTTGTCTTTGCACGTGGGATATCTTTTTTGGTGAGTTCCAGTGTCTTCCCGTCGATGATTGTTCAGCAGTTAGTTTTGATTCCGGTGTTCTCAAAAGAGGGAGTGAGAGCATGTCCTTCTACTCCGCCATCTTGAATCAATCTCTCAACGACTCCTTTTTTCAATTTAATTTTATTGAAGTATAGTTGATTTACAATGTTCTGTTAGTTTCTGGTGTACAGCCAAGTGATCCAGTTATACGTATATATGTATTCTTTTTCATATTCTTTCACTTTATGTTTTATAACAAGATATTGAATATAGTTCCCTATGCTATACAGTAGGATCTTGTTGTTTATCCATTTTATATATAATAGTTTGCATCTGCTAATTCCAAACTTCTAATCTGTCCCTCCGTCAACCCCCTCCCCTTTGGCAACCACAAATCTGTTCTCTGTGTGTGTGAATCTGTTTCTGTTTCATAGATAAGTTCATTTGTAACAATGACTCCTTCTTCATTCTTCTGTAGGTTGGCAGGGTGGCTTCTCTGCTGGTTTTGCCCAGACTCAAAATGCTGGAGGGTCCATTGGGTTGAGGGTCCAAGAGAGCCTCAGTGGTATATTTGGCAGTTGATGTTAGATGTGGGCTATGATGCCTTGCTTCTCCCCACGTTGCTTCCCCTCCTGCATAGACTAGATTAGCTTCCTTACATGGTGGTCTCAGGGAAGCATTCCAAGATGGTGGAGACAGAAGCTGCAAGGCTGTTGCTTCCACCATATTCTATTTGTCAAAGCAAGTCTCAAGACCAGCACAGATCCTAAGCCTGGAGAAACTCCCTCTGTTGATGAAAGAAGCTGTAAGGAATATGTAGTTATATTTAATTACTAGGAGATAGCGGATTTCATCTTTCATTAGCATTTGGCCAGGGTCCCAGAGCCTATACGAGTCAGGGTCATGGCTTGAACTTGGGTTCTGTGACTCCAGGGCTCGTGGCGTTTCTTCTACAGCACAACCACCTTTGCTGCAAGAGGAAATGCAGCTCAGGGATGAGGCAAAGATTTTCTGCCCTTAGACGTTTTAGGGCACTGGGCACCTGCTGTGTCTGTTGAAAAATGTCATAATCTGGAAACATTGTGGTTTGGACATAACATAGTTCTTTATTTGTACACAAAAATACCCATAATATGTTTACATGGTATAATTCAGTGTAGGCTCTTTAAAATGAGAACCTGACAGAATGGCTTGCTGTTCCAGGAGAAGTAATGTGCGTGTGTGTGGCTTGACTTAAGAGAGATTTGTTTAGGTTTCATCCTCTCAGTTATTCACAGAAATCTAGGCCTAGGAAAATAAGCTCTTTAAAAATGGTGAGGTTTGTGTAATGGTCACATGGTTCCCAAGCATTTGGCTAAAGCTTGAGAAGATGAAACAAGGGTGACTGAAAACAAAAAAGAGATTAAATTTCAAGCCAACAGGGGCTCTTTTAAAACCTTAGAAAAGAACAGAGCAGTCTGTTGAATAGAAAACCTATAGAAGAATCTGCCCCAATAGATTCCCAAACAGAAATGATCTGTTTTGAGTAGTAGAAGAAAGTGTTTCACAGAATAGTTTGATTTTTTTTTTTCTTCTTCAGCGCTTGGGTTGGCGACCTTTATAACTGTACTGTCGCTTGCAAAATGTACTTAATGTTACTCAAAATGGTTTCTTAGAAGAGAATGCAGTAAAGTATAAATATTTGGTCTCCCATTCCTGCCTGCTAAGGGGGAGGAGATTGCTGCTCAGCGGCCTGCTTCTGCAGTGCTGGCTGGGGCAGCAGACAGAAGAAAGTGCCAGGAGGTGGGCAGCTTTGCAGGAGGAAGGGACCCAAGCCACCAGGGAGAAAGGACCCTGGATGGGATGCTGCTGAGAAGCTCTGAAGGAGGAGAAGGACAGCAGTGCACAGGGCACCTTTGAGGAGAAGGAGGTGTGCTTGTGAATCACCTGGGAGGAGTTTTAGGAAATTCAATCTTGTTCTGTAGCGCGGGGCGCAATTTCCCGTTTGTGCTTCAAGATACCTTCCCTAAAGTCTTCGCTGCTTCTTGAGACTTTTGGGGTCCAGTATGTGTTTATTTTGAATATGACCCCACATGGAGAAGCAGGAGCTAGAAGACCTAGTTTCATTTGAGTTATGCTAATTTTCTCCTAATCTTATTTTCTAGGCATTTTCACCTTTCCAACCATGAATTTTTTTCCGTTGGTGGGGGGTTTACCAACCCTGCAGGTTTTTTTTTTTTTTCTTTCCTAATTTTGTTGTTGGTTTTCGCTAGTGGTGAGTTCTGATGTCTGTCTACAAGGCTCTCACTGAAAAGTGCTCCCTGGGCCAATAGTGAGAGTTCAAGATATTGCTGATGCAACAGCAGGCTTTTTCAGGGCCCAGCGCAGGCTGCTGTGAGCTGCTCATCTGAGCACTGGCCTGCTTTCCCTAGCACAATTTTGCAAGTAATTTAGCAACTATGATGCTGCCCCAGGGCCACGCTGGCATTGGAGCCAGGAGGCATTCAAGTCATGCCGTTTGTATTCCTTGGTGTTTCCAGACAAGCTTTGTTACTCATATGAGAATCAGTTGTCATTGTGTTCCATTTCCCACTTCCGGCCCTTTCATGTTCCTTTTGTGACTGTGGGAGAGGGCATCTGAGTAGAGGGATATTTGGATTAAGATGAGAAAATAAGAGTCTTCCCTGGGGTAGTGTCAAAACCATAATGATGATAATGAGAGCACATACATGCATAGGTGTGTTGACTCTTACAGCCTTAGGAAGTAGGAGTGTCTAAATTTTGCAGGGGCTGGGAAATTATTATTTTTTAAAATGGTTTTTTATATTGGAGTATAGTTGACTTACAACGTCATGCTGGTTTCAGGTGTACAGCAAAGTGATTCGGTGATACATATACACGTATCCCTTCTTTATCAGATTCTTTTCTCATATAGGTTATTACAGAGTATCGAGTCTAGTTCCCTGTGCTATGCAGTAGGTTCGTGTTGATTATCTATTTTATATATAGTAGTGTGTATATGTTAATCCCAACCTCCTAATTTTCCCCTCCCACCCACCCACCTTTTCCCTTTGGTAACCATAAGTTTGTTTTCTAAGTCTGTGAGTCTGTTTCTGTTTTTAAATAAGTTCATTTGTATCATTTTAAATTAGATTCCACATATAAGTGATATCGTATGATATTTGTCTTTCTCTGTCTGAAGGGCTGAGAAATTAAAACTGACTTTTTAAAAGAAATATCTTTAATTTTTTAAAAAATTAATTTAAGTTTTGGCTGTGTTGGGTCTTTGTTGGTGCGTTCGGGCTTTCTCTAGTTGCGGCGAGCCAGGGCTACTCTTCGCTGCAGTGTGTAGGCTTCTCATTGCGGTGGCTTCTCTTTTTGTGGAGCACGGCTCTAGGCGCACGGGCTTCAGTAGTTGTGGCTTGCAGGCTCTAGAGTGCAGGCTCAGTAGTTGTGGCTCATGGGCTTGGTTGCTCTGCGGTATGTGGGATTTTCCTTGACCAGGGCTCAGACCCGTGTCCCCTGCATTGGCAGGTGGATTCTTAACCACTGCACCACCAGAGAAGTCCCCCAAACTGACATTTGAACCCATATCTTGGCATAAGTTCCTAACCCTTAAGCTACAGTGTACCTCCTAGATGAGGGTCAGGAGGTCTGGGTTCTAGCATAGCTGTTTGCTGTTGTGCAAGTCAGTTCCCCTGCCCAGATCTCAGTTTTTTTCAGGTGTAAAGTGAAATTTGGCTATAATCTTTAAAGTCCATTCCAGCTGTATGAGTTTGTGATTCAGGAATTTACAGACACTTCTTATGTGCCAGGATGCTGATCTTATGATAGAAGGGAAGGCATTCCTGCCTTCTGAGTGGGCCATGGAACCAGTTATAGTCTAACAGGAGTAAATAAGAGTATAATGGTCCTGGCACGTAGCAGGCAGAGGTCATGCTCAAAGTAGTTAATAACTTGTTTGGTAATGAAAATCAACATATAAAATAAACTAATTTGAAAAGCCCTTTTAGTTTATATACTATCTATCTATCTATCTATCTATCTATATATATATATATATTTTTTTTTTGCGGTACGTGGGCCTCTCACTGTTGCGGCCTCTCCCGTTGCGGAGCACAGGCTCCGGATGTGCAGGCTCAGCAGCCATGGCTCATGGGCCCAGCCACTCTGCGGCATGTGGGATCTTCCCGGACTGGGGCACGGACCCATGTCCCCTGCATCGGCAGGCGGACTCTCAACCACTGCGCCACCAGGGAAGCCCATCTATCTATATTTTAAAACTGCTTGGCAAATAATATAAGTTGTGGTGCATATCATTGGTCAAACCTTTCTAATTTCCAAGTCATTTGTTGAGTTTTAGATTTTTTCCAGTTTTATTGAGATATAATTGACCTGTTTAAGATGTACAATGTGTTGATTTGATACACTTATATATTGCAAAATGGCAACTACCATAGCATTAACTAACACCTCCATCACATCACAGAATACTTATTTTTGTGGTGAGAACATTTAAGATCTAGTCTTTTAGCAACTTTTAGCAACTTTCATATATATAATGAATAACTTTATATCATGCAGTATTATTAACTATAAGCACTATGCTGTACACTAGATCCCCAGAACTTTTTCATCTTATGACTGGAAGTCTGTATTTTTTGACCAACATCTCCCCCTTCCCCCCAGACATTGGTAACCACAGTTCTAGTCAGTTTCTATGAATTAGGTTTTTTGATTCCAAATATGTGATATCATAGTAGTATTTGTCTTTCTCTGTCTGACTTATTTTACTTAGCTTTATGACCTCAAGTTTCATGCATGTTGTCACAATGGGCAAGATGTCCTTTCTCATGGCTGAATAATATTCCATTGTGTATATACATATATACGCTACATCTTTATCCATTCATCTGTTGACTAACACTTAAGTTGTTTTGATATCTTGGCTATTGTGAATAATGCTGCAATGAATATGGGAGTGCAGATAGCTCTTCCAGATCCTATTTTCATTTCCTTTGGATATATACCCAGAAGAAGGATTGCTGGATTATGTGGTAGTTCTGTTTAATGTTTTGAGGAGCCTCCATACTGTTTTCCATAGTGGCACCACCAATTTACATTCTGATCAACAGTGCACAAGGGTTCCCTTTTCTCCACATCCTCCCCAAAACTTGTTGTCTCTTTTCTTTTTCATGGTAGCCATTCTAATAGGTGTGAGGTGATACCTCATATGGTTTTGATTGGCGTTTTCCTGATGATTAGTGATGTTGAGCACCTTTTCATGTACCTGTTGGCCATCTGTATGTCTCCTTTGGAAAAATGTCAATTCAGTTCCTGTGCACCTTTTAAAATTATATTGTTTATTTTTGAATTGTATGGGTTCTTTATATATTTTGGATATTAAACCCTTATCACATAGGTGGTTTGAAAATATTTTCTCTCATTCAGTAGGTTGCCTTTTCATTTTGTTGATGGTTTCCTTTGCTGTGCAGAAGCTTTTAATCTGATGTAGTCCCACTTGTTTGTTTTTGCTACTGTTGTTTTTGCTTTTGCTGTCAAATCCAAAAAATCATTGCCAAGACTGATGTCAAGGAGCTTACCTCCTATGTCTTTTTTTTTTTTCTAGGAGTCTTGTCATTTCAAATCTAAATCTTCACACCATACACAAAAATCAATTCAAAATGGATTAAGATAGGGGTCTGGTTTCATTTTTTTGCATGTGGCTTTCCAGTTTCCCAGCACCATTTATTGAAGATACTATCCTTTCTCCATTGTATATTAATGGTTCCTTTGTTGTAAATTAATTGGCAATATATGTGTGGATTTGTTTCAGGGCTCTAAATTCTGTTCTGTTGATCTATGTCTTTATTTTAATGCCAATACCATACTGTTTGATTACTATAACTTCATAATATTGTTTGAAACCAGGAAGTGTTATACCTCCAGCTTTGCTCTTTCTCAATATTGCTTTGGCTATTTAAGATTTTTTGTGGTTGCATACACATTTTAGGATTGTTTGTTCTATATCTGTGAAAAATGCCATTGGAATTTTGATAGAGATTGCATTGCATTGGGTAGTATGGACATTTTAACAGTATTCCTCAAATCCATGACCATAAAATATCTTTCCATTTGTGTCTTCAATTTCTTTCACCAATGTCCTATAGTTTCCAATGTATACATCGTTCACCTCCTTGCTTAAATTTATTCCTAAGTATTCTTTTGGGTGCTATTTTAAATGACTTTATTTTCTTAATTTCTCTTTCTGGATAGTTCACTATTATTGTATAGGAATGCAGTTGATTTTTGTATATTTTTACTGAGTTTGTTTTCGTTCTAACAGGTTTTTTTTTTTTTTGAGACTTTAGGGTTTTCTGTATATGATAGGTCTTCTGCAAGTAGAGAAGATTTTACTTCTTCCTTTCTGATTTGAATAACTTTTCTTTATCTTGCCTAATTGCAAGTCTAGGACTTGCAGTGATATGTTGAATAGGAGTGCTAAGAGTGGACAGTCTTGTCTTGTTTTTGATCTTAGAGGAAAGGCTTTCAGCTTTTTACCACTGACTATGGTGTTAGCTATGGGCTTGCCATATATGACCTTTATTATGTTGAGACTCCTAGAAGAGAACATAGGTGAAACATTCTTGCATATAAATTGAGTAATATTTTCTTAAATCATCTCCCAAGGCAAGAGAGATAAGAGCAAAAATAAACAAATGAGACCTAATCAAACTTAAAAGATTTGCACAGCAAAGAAAACCATAAGCAAAATGAAAATATAACCTATGGACTGGGAGAAAATATTTGCAAATGTTGTGACCAAAAAGGGCTTAATTTTTAAAATATACAAACAGTTCATACGATTCAATACCAAAAAACAAACAAAAAAAACAAAACCAAAAAACTGCAACAACCCAATCAAAAAATGGGTAGAAAGAAGACCTAAATAGACATTTCTCCAAAGACATACAGATGGCCAACAAGTACATGAAAAGATGCTCAACATTGGTAATTATTAGAAAAATGCAAATCAAAAGTACAATAAGTTATCACCTCATACTGGTGAGAATGGCCTTCATCAAAAGGTCTACAAATAATAAATGCTGGAGAGGGTGTGGTGAAAAGGGAACCCTCCTACACTGTTGGTGGGAGTGTAAATTGTTGCATGCACTATAGAAAATAGTAAGGTGGTTGCTTAAAAACTAGAGTTTACCGTATGATCCGGCAATCCCACTCCTGGGCATATGTCCAGAAAGATGAAAACTCTAAAAACATACATGCACCCCAGTGTTCATAGCAGCACTATTTACAGTAGCCAAGACATGCAAGCAACTTAAGTGTCCATGAATGGATAAAGATATGGCATAATATACATCAATATATACACATACATACAATGGAATATTACTCAGCCATAAAAAAGAATGAAATAATGCAATTTGAAGCAACATGGATGGACCTAAAGATTATCATACTAAGTGAAGTCAGACAGAGAAAGACAAATATTATATGATATCACTTATATGTGGAATCTAAAAATAATACAAATAAACTTATTTACAAAACAGAAGCAGGCTCACAGACATAGAAAACAAACTTATAGTTACTAAAGGGGAAGGCGGGGGGAGGGATAAATTAGGAGTATGGGATTAACAGGTACACACCACTATATATTAAAAAAACAAGGATTTACTGTATAGCACAGGGAACTATATTCAAAATCTTGTAATAACATATAATTGAAGACTCTAAAAAAGAATATATATGTATGACTGAGTCACTTTGCTGTATACCTGGAACTAACACAATAGTGTAAATCAACTATAGTTCAATTAAAAAGAGAAAGACAACAAATAACAAGTGTTGGAGAGGATGTAGAAAAAAGAGAACCCTTGTGCACGTTAGTAGGAATGTAAATTGGCACAGCTGCTATAGAAAACGATACGGAGTTCCCTCAAAACATTAAAAATAGAACTGCCATACGATCCAGCAGTTCCACTTCTGAGTATTTTTCTGAAGAAAACAAACACTAATTCAAAAAGATATATGCACTCCTATGTTCATTGCAGTATTATTTGCAATAACCAAGATATGGAAGCAACCTAAGTGTCCATTAATAGGTGAATGGACATAAAGAAGATGTGATATACACACACAATGGAATATTATTCAACCATTAAAAAAACAATGAAATCGGGCTTCCCTGGTGGCGCAGTGGTTGAGAGTCCGCCTGCCGATGCAGGGGACACGGGTCCGTGCCCCGGTCCGGGAAGATCCCACATGCCGCGGAGTGGCTGGGCCCGTGAGCCATGGCTGCTGAGCCTGCGCGTCCGGAGCCTGTGCTCCGCAACGGGAGAGGCCACAACAGTGAGAGGCCCGCTACTGCAAAAACAAACAGACAAACAAAAAAAACAAACAATGAAATCTTGCCATTTGCAACAACATGGATGGACCTAGAGGGTATTATGCTAAATGAAATAAATCAGCCAGAGAAAGACATATACCATGTGATTTCACTTATATGTGGAATCCAAGAAAACAAAACAAATGAACAAACAAAACAGATAAAAGACTCATAGATACATAGTACAAACAGGTGGTTGCCAGAGTGGAGCGGGGTGGAGGGATGAGTGAAGCAAGTGAGGGAGATTAAGAAGTGCAAACTTCCAGTTACAAAATAAATGAGTCACAGAGATGAAGGGTACAGCAAGGGGAATATAGTCAATAATAATGTAATATCTTTGTATGGTGACAGATGGTAACTAGACTCACTGTGGTGATCACTTTGTAATATATAGAAATATCAAATCATTATGTTGTACATCAGGAACTAATTACATTTTTCTTTTTTAATTCCAAGCAGTCAGAATGAAAATTTAAAGAATTTGGCTGCAGCTGTTTAACCTAGGGGGTAAAAAATGTTTTACTTGTAGAGAATATCTGCCAGCCAGTTTTTTTCTTTTCTTCTAAGTTAGAAATACAAGGAAAGAGACAAAAACTGCAGCTTGAGGGAATGAAGCTAGGAAAAGAAAAGATCCCTGACAGTGCTGTGATGTTTCTTGGACATTGGAATTGGTTACCAAATATTTGATCAGACTGAGGTTTTGCCTAAAGGTGATCCTATCTATAAACTGCTTGAGAGGTGAGAGTTTAGACAAGATAATTTCCACAGCCCCTTGAAAGCTGTGTTTGGCAAAGAATGTTCTGAGGCCACGTATATCAAAATTGCCTGGGGTGCTTCAATTGGGCTTTTGCATTTTTAGTAAGTTTCCTTTATCATTCATGATCCAGTCAGAGAAACAGCAATGGAAGAGAGATTTAATGAAAGGAAACAATTATTACATGAATTATCTGTTGTGGGGTTATAGAACACCCTAAAACTAGTAGTGTAAAGGAACAATTGTTTGTTATTGCTCCCCAGTCTAGTGGACAACTGGATTGCTCTTCTGGTCTTGGCTGGTGTCCCTCATGTATCTGTGGTGGGTGTCAGGCCAGCTAGGTGGCTCTGGTTCTGTGGTCTGACTGATTGCTGGCTGGGGAACTTGCTTCTCCGTGAGGTCTCTCATCCTCCAGCAGGCTAGCTCAGGCTCATTCACGCAGAAGCTTAGTGAGATTCCAAAAGGAAGCATGCAAGGTCTTTAGGTCTAAAATCGGAACTGGCATATTGCTTTTGCTACTATTTACTGGCTTAAGCAAGTCATAAAGCCGGCCCAGACCCAAGAGATGGAGAAACAGATTTCACCTGTTGATGGGAGGAGCTTTTTTTTTTCTTTTAACAAATTTATTTATTTATTTTTGGCTGCATTGGGTCTCCGTTGCTGTGCGCGGGCTTTCTCTAGTGTGGCGAGCGGGGGCTACTCCTCGTTGCCGTGCGTGGGTTTCTCATTGCTGTGGCTTCTTTTATTGCAGAGCACGGGCTCTAGGCATGTGGGATTCAGTAGTTGTGGCACGCGGGCTCAGTAGTTGTGGCTCGTGGGCTCTAGAGCGCAGGCTCAGTAGTTGTGGCGCATGGGCTTAGTTGCTCCACGGCATGTGGGATCTTCCTGGACCAGGGCTTGAACACGTATCCCCTGCATTGGCAGGCGGATTCTTAGCCACTGTGCCTCCAGGGAAGTCCAGGAGGAGCTTTATAGTCACATTGCCAAGGGGAATAAATAGAAGGGATTAATGGGGACCATTTTGCCTATAGTCTGTCATGGTAATAATGGTGTGAGGAAGAGGGGGAGTAAAAGGAACAAGGGATGTGCTGAGGGTGAGGACTTCGTTAGTAGGATTTTAATGGGACTGCTCCTTTTTAATAGGTGGAGTCTATCCCTCCATCTCTTGAGTGGGCTGGACTTATGACTTGCTTTGGGGAGTGTGGGGCTGCGAGCAGACTGGAAAACAACTGCCACGCCCCTGTGGAATTCTTATCCCATTAGAGTTTTGAGATCTATTGCTCTAATATGCTATGATTCTAGGTGGGTAGTGAACTATAAGCCCCATCCCAAAGATGAACACTGGCTTGGTGAAGAATTCCTGGGAAATTACTCTTGCTGATTTTGACCTATAACTAGGCTGGAGGTAGGGGTGAAGACAAGATAAGTATGCTGAATGGGCAAGAAAGTCCGAGTTTGGTCTCATTCATTATTATCTCAAAGGAGATTATCTGTATGGAGAAGCAATAGACACAAAAATCTTGATGTTTGTCATCTGATAAGTTGCTTGGCCAATGGCTTTAGCCAGCAGCACAGAGGATTTGCATGATGGTGTGAGTGAGTGGGGTATAGAGAGGCAGGCAATCAGCATGAATATTAATCCAATCAGTCTGTTAAAGGTCTGTAAAAAGTCACAATTCTGGATCCTCTAATGAGAAGAGGGAATTTACATATTGTTAGAGAAACCCAGTAGCTTCCACTTAAGTCAGATAATGACTAACTACCACAGCTGAGGGGACATCCAAAGGATGGGGCAAGGGGCAGGAAGACAGAAGGCAGGGTGACAAATGGTACAAGGATGACTCTGCTACTGGGGAGTTTACAAAAATTCCACACCGAGTGCCGCAGAAGCTTAATTATGGATCCCGAAGACAATTAAATATGTAATGGACTGATGTGGCACGAGTGTGTTTTAAATATGCATTACTTTCCTGTAAGAACTATTTAACAGTGATTATTTATACCAAGGCTTAATCAATTAGTGTTTGAAACTGGCCTGCACATGTAAAAGAAATAACTCCATAACCTGAGCTCTTTAAGACACTTTGGAAATCATCTACTCCTTCTCCCCTCATTGTGTCTCTAATGAAACTGGGGCCCAGAAAGCTGCAGTGGCTTGTCTGAGGTCACACAGCTGATTAAAGACAAAAGCAGGACTAGCACTTGAGCTGGGTGATTCCCAGTCACATGGGTTTCATAATCTCTACCTTGTATTTTGACACCGGTGAGGCCTGTATCTATATGAAACTTGAAGACAGTGTTTTCTAGATTCATCAGAATCACCCATGGGTGCTTTTATAGATCTGCCTGGAGCCTAGGCCAGAACTGCAGAGGCAGAATTCTGGGACAGCAGAACAAAACCTTAGGAGTGTGTATTAAAAACAACAACTCCCTTACGCGTTTTCGATGTCCTGTCTCCCTTTTCCCTTGCCCAGCTCTGGGTAAGGATATGGTTTTAGGCATTGATTAGCAGGAGAGAGAATTCTTTCCAGAGGTCTACATACTTTCAGTTAGGTAAGGCCTGAAGCCCCTTCTTGACTGAGTGACTTCCTGAGGGGCTCATGTGCCGTACACCCTCACTCATCAGTGATTTCCATGGGCCCATCCTTTGTACAGGGAGTATTAACACTGAAGGTGCAGCGTTGGCTATTGACAAGTTGGCTCCCCCAAGTACCTTCAGAAAATTGTAGGATGACATCCAGTTCAGACCACCTCAAGTATTGATCCCCAGGTGCCACATTGTTGGTGTGTTTGGCCAGTAGTGAGTGTGAGTTAACAGGGAGGGAAGCCAGCTCTAAGGATAAATGAGTCTTTCTTGCCCGTTGTGTTATCTGCAGTTTCTAAAACAGTACTGGGCATATGTTAGGTGCATAGTTAATATTTGTTGACTGACTGAATGAAATGGAGCCCCTTATTGGGTGCCAGCTGTGAAATAGCTGTACTTAATGTATCTTGAGTCATTAAGTGTCCTCTTCCCAGAAGTGTGGTTGGATTCTGAGTGTAGTTGGGATTCATCCTGTAAAGCTCCACAGGGCCTAATGGATGATGATAAATCATAACCTTCCTAGGTGTTCAGAATCAATTTCACACCTCATCTGTTACCGTGAGCAGAATGTGTGAGAAAGTACGCTCATCGTGGTAATACATCAGCTCACAAAAATAAAAAATGCCTGAAGATCGGAAAAGGGAACACCGTTATAGTCCATGGTGCTTAATCAACTACCCAGACATTGATGGATTTCAGGGGATATTTACATTTGAATCATGGCATCTAGAATGTCTCGAGTACAACCCGTAGTTTATGGAAAGCATGGAAGCAATTTAAAAAAATCATTTCTCATTGTCTGTAGTTAAAAACAAGGTCTCTCTTTGTAGAAATATTCTTTCTACCAAAAAACAGCACAGGATAAATCCTATCGAGAGCAATGATAGCCTCGACTGCCAGAATCCTCAGCGTGTCCCTGACAGACATCACTAACTGATCACAATATATTTTCCTGCTGTGCCCAGTACAGTCTCATTGCTTCTCCATCCAAGGCTTTAAGAAACCATTACTGATTGATCTGAGGTGAACGGAAACTCACTATTGCTGATCTAGAGTTTGTCTTTGTTATTTCTCTGAAAAGCTAATATTAGCAGATAAGAGGATGAAGGGAAAAGCAGAGGAAATGCTATCGGTTTGGAAAGCATCTTGAATTGGTCAGCTGGTCCACTCCGTTGCTTCTGGACAGGGTCATATTCAAAGCCATGGGCTGAGGATGATTTCCTCGCTGGCAGTGTTTCACCAACTGAGATTTGGGGGCCGGGTGCATCAGAATCACTTGGGTGATATTGTAGGTACTTGTGCCTCACTCAAGACTTACTGGATCAGAACCTCTGGATTTGAAGTCAAGTACACTGCATTGGAACAAGTATCCAGGTGTGTCGTAGTCACTCTAATGTTGGAGAACCACTGCCCTATGGAGGTCTGGGGTCTAGTCTCAGCTCTTGCCATTCACTTGGGCCCATCCCTTACTTGAGCCTCAGTTTTCTTGTCTTAAGGAGAAATAATAACATCTGTGCCGTCTACGTCATAGGGCAGCCATGAAGCTCACTTGAGTTGAGACACCTGAGAATACTTTGAGGCAAAGTGACTGCTATAAACATGGGGTATATTGCTGTCCACCTATTAAACTTGGTGGGGAATTGGGGTATATTTTCAAAAGTTTATTTTAACTTTACCAGGAGCCAGTGATCTACTAATACACAGAATGACATAGGAGAAAAATAAAACAACTCTGCTGAAGAGACCAGAGCAGTAGTTCTCAACCATGCTTACAAATTAGAATCATCTGGGGAAGTTTTAAAAACTGCCTAAGGCAGAGCCCCATCCAGGACAGAGTTCCAAGAATCCAGGGAGTGAGCTTGGGACTTGGCAACCCTTGTGGGATGTATTCTGGTTTCCAGCCTTCCTGAAGAATGGCTGACGTGTTTGTCTTTCAAGCCTATCGGCATTTCAGTATTTTGCCAACACATTTCATTTTATTTAAGTTACTCAGGCTCACACTTGTTGCTTGCAACCAGAAAACCTTAATTGACATCTCATTAGCTGGTTAACCCTCAAAGCTAGGGACTGTGGCTGTCTCCTTCACATCTGGATCCCGAGTGACTCACGCAGTTCCTGACATAGAGTGGAGATGAAAAATTGGCTTATATAAATTGAGAGCTACACAAGTGCTGATCCTAACTGGGGCAGAGTAAATCTAGGTGTCCTCAAAGTGAAGAGATAATGCATGTAAGGTTCCTGGCATTTATATGTGGACACTCAGCAAATGATTGTAGTGGTCGTTTTTGAACACTGTGGAGATACAAAGGTGGGTAAGACTTAAATGAGTTTGTGGTAAACAAAATTTTATAAATAAAGAATGAAAGTCCAATGTTATTGAACACAGTCATGCTCATTCGTGTTGTCTGTGACAGATTTTGTGCTATGAATACAGAGTTAAGTAGTAGCAACAGAGACCATATGGCCTGCAAAGGCTAAAATATTTACTTTCTGGTTCTTATAGAAAAGGTTTGCTGACCTCTGGTCTAACGGTGTAGATTGGATAAATGAGTGTGTGCTGGATAGTCTCCTTTTGCCCCTCAGGATCAACTTTTCACCCCTTCCACCATGTTCTGTACCCTAGGAGGCTGGCCTCTAGGGTAGGGTTTCTGGCAGGTGTTCTCAATGTCTGGTCCTGGAATCAGCATCATGCTAGCATTGATGGTGATCTTGTGGCAGATTCTTGAGCCCCATTCACCCCAGACCAATTGAATCGGAAAATCTGGGGGTGGGGGCTCAGGAATCTTTAACAGCCCTCAGGTAATCCTGATGTACGTTAACATTTGAGAACCACTGATCTATGAGTTCCCTTGCTCTTCAGCTTCCTGTCGATTTCTGCCAGTTAGGAGCGTCGGCAAAAGATGGATTGAGGGAGGGAGGAAGGAGAGCGAGGCAAGGTATTCGTTCACTGTCTCTCACCCTGTGGAGTGATTTGTGTATGTATGTCTGTATGTATTTATGTCTTTCCCCATCTGGGATTCTTTTAAATTGAAGTATAGTTGATTACAATATTTATGTTAGTGTCAGGTGTACAGCAAAGTGATTGTTTTATATATATATATATACTTTTATAAATATTTATACTTTAAAAAGTTATTTTCCATTATAGGTTATTACAAGGTATGGAATATAGTTTCCTGTGCTCTACAGTAAATCCTTGTTGCTTATCTGTTTTATGTATAGTAGTTTGTTATCTATTAATTCCATACTCCTAATTTATCCCTTCCCTTTCCCCTTCGGTAACTGTAAGTTTGTTTTCTATGTCTGTGAGACTGTTTCTGTTTTGTATATAGATTCGTTTGTATTATTGTTCAGATTCCACATGTAAGTGATATAATATTTGTCTTTCTCTGGCTGACTTACTTCACTTAGTATGATAATCTCTAGGTCCATCCATGTTGCTGCAAATGGCATTATTTCATTGTTCTTTAATGGCTGAGTAATATTCGTGTGTGTGTGTGTGTGTGTGTGTGTGTGTGTATCTCACATCTTCTTAAGCCAGTTGTCTGTTGGTGGGCACTTGGGTTTTTTCCATGTCTTGGCTGTTATAAATAGTGCTGCTATGAATATTGGGGTGCATGCATCTTTTTGAATTAGAGTTTTAGTCTTTTCTATGGAGTTATTTAATTCCTCAACTGATAGTCCCAGCTCCTGTAAGGCAGCCCTCTCCAGGCAGCCTTCTTTGTATTGGGTCCCATTAGCAATAACTGTTGCCTCTTCACATCCTTTCTTTAGGCCTGCGAGTGGTTATAGGGGCTTCTATTGCCAGACTTGGGGCTCACACTAGCTGCCATAGTTTCCCTCTAGACTTCCCACACTTCTGTAAACAGTCCCTTTATGAAAAACAACTCCAATTATTCTAAAGTGAATGTGCTTTGTGCTGGGACCGTGACACGTACCATACATAAAATGCTAACTTGTAAGGTGTCATACTGTAAAGGCAAAATGACGGATACTCAGTAAGGGTTTGGGGAGCCCAGAGGACAGAAAATCATTTCAGAAACTTTTAGGTGCTAAAGTCCTCACAGAAGGCTTCAGAGGAGGTGTGACCTTGGCCGGTCTCTTCAAGATGGATAACATGCACCTTAATGTAGGAAGCGTTCCAGGACTTGGGTAGTGTGTATGACTGTCTAGGCAGCCATGAGTCATTGAATTTGATGAACATATAATGTTGGGTTGAGAACCACTGTCATAGGTAGTAAGGTGCCATTGAAACTTTCTAAGTAGGTAAGTGATGTGGAGATAGCTTAAGAATGAACAATCCAGAATTTGGTGGTTAAGCAGACAGGCTATGGGATCGGAGGGACTAAAGTTAAAATCCAGGCCTGCCTCATACTAGCTGTGTGTCTATTAGTAAATAATTTAATATTTCTGAACCTTAGTTTCCTCTATAAAACAGAAATGGTGATACCTTGTATAGATGTCATAAAGGTTAAGTGAAGAGTTGTATGTAGAGCACTAGTACTGTGCCTGGAATACTGTAAATGATCAATACATCGTGTCATAAGTATGGTCACTCTTATTATCCTTCTGAACCCCAAGAACTTACCGCATGCCCAAGAGCTGTGAATGTTAGACGGGAGACCAGTGGCCTGGGCTCCGACAGCTAGAGGATACATCATTGTTGTGACTTAGCGTCATCTTCCAACATGCTTCTCCTTTCTCTGATGGCCTTCTGGAGAAGTTGCTGTGCACGCTCTAAGCAAGCTGCTATCCCTACAGCTATCTCTAAGGGACACAGGGTCAAAAGAGTTCTCATTTAAGGGTATCAGTACAGAAATCACTTGCACATTCTTAATTTTTAAAATTTTATTCAAGTATAGTTGAAGTACAATATTATATGTTACAGGTGTACACCATGGTGATTCACAATTTTTAAAGGTTATACTCCATTTATAGTTACTACAAAACGTTAGCTATTTTCCCCATGCTGTATAATATATCCTTGCTGCTTATTTTATACCTAATAATTTGTACCTCTTACTCTTGTATTACTATTTTGTCCCTCCCCTGTCCCCTCTCCCTACTGATAACCACTAGTTTGTTTCTATATCTGTGAGTCTGCTTCTTTTTTGTTATATTCACTAGTTTGTTGTGTTTTATTAGATTCCTTATATGTGATATCATACAGTGTTTGTCTTTCTCTGTCTGACTTATTTCATTTAGTATAATGCCCTCCAAGTCCATCCATGTTGCTGCAAATGGCAAAATTTCATTCTTTTTTATTGCTGAGTAGTATTCCATTGTGTGTGTGTGTGTGTGTGTGTGTAAATCTATATAGTTATATGTATATCACATCTCTTTAATTGTTTTTGTTGAAGTATAGTTGATTTATAATGTGTTAATTTCTGCTGTACAGAAAAGTGATTCAGTTATGTACATACATACATTCTTTTTTTAATGCTCTTTTCCATTATGGTTTATCATAGGATATTGAATATAGTTCCCTGTGCTATACAGTATGACCTTGTTGTCCATCTATTCTGTATATAATAGCTTACATCTGCTAACCCCAGCCTCCCACTCCATCCCCCCCCAACCCCCTCCTCTTTGGCAACCACAAGTGTGTTCTCTGTGTCCATGAGTCTGTTTCTGTTTCGTAGACCCGTTCATTTGTGTCGTATTTTAGACTTTACATATAAGTGATATCATATGGTATGTGTCATTCTCTTTATGATTTATTTCACTTAGTATGATAATCTCTGTTTGCGTCCATGTTGCTGCAAATGGCATTATTTCATTCGCATTTATGGCTGAGAAGTGTATATATGTAACATCTTACAGAAAAACCCGAACGAACTTTTTGGCCAACCCAATATATCATCTTTTTTTTTTTCCTGAAGGATGTATAGTTTTGTTTTTTTTAACTTTTTATTTTATACTGGAGAACTGTATAGTTGATTAACAATGTTGTGTTAGTTTCAGGTGTACAGCAAAGTGATTCAGTTATACATACACATGTATCTATTCCTTTTCAAATTCTTTTCCCATTTAGGTTCTTACATAATATTGAGCAGAGTTCCCTGTGCTATACTGTAGGTCCTTGCTGGTTATCCATTTTAAATATAGCCTTGTGTATATGTCAATCCCAAACTCCATAACTATCCCTTCCTCTGACCCTTCCCCCCTGGTAACCGTAAGTTTGTTCTCGAAGTCTTTGAGTCTGTTTCTGTTTTGTGAATAAGTTCATTTGCATCATTTTTTTTTTTAGATTCCGCATATAAGCGATATCATACAATATTTCTCTTTCTCTGACTTACTTCACTTAGTATGACGATCTCTAGGTCCATCCATGTTGCTGCAAATGGCATTATTTCATCCTTTTTAATGGTTGATTTAATATGTACCACATCTTTATCCTTTCATCTGTAGATGGACATTTAGGTTCCTTCCATGTCTTGGCTATTGTAAATAGTGCTGCTGTGAGGACAGGGGTGCATGTATCTTTTTAAATTATAGTTGTCTGGATATATGCCCAAGAGTGGGATTGCTGGATCATGTGGTATTTCTACCTTTAGTGTTCTGAGAAACCTCCATAATGTTTTCCATAGTGTCTGCACCAACTTACATTCCCACCAACAGTACTGTAGGAGGGTTCCCTTTTCTCCACACCCTCTCCAGCATTGTTATTTGTAGACTTTTAAATGATGGTCATTCTGACTGGTGTGAGGTGGTACCTCATTGTACTTTTGATTTGCATTTTTCTAATAATTAGTGATGTTGAGCATCTTTTCATGTGCCTGTTGTCCATCTGTATTCTTCTCTGGAGAAATGTCTATTTAGGTCTTCTGCCCATTTTTCGATTGGGTTGTTTGTTTGTCATTGAGTTGTATGAACTGTTGTATATTCTGGAAATTAAGCCCTTGTTGGTCGCATCATTTGCAGGTATTTTCTCCCAGTTCATAGGTTGTCTTTTTTTTTTTAATTTTTTTAAAAATTAATTTATTTATTTTATATTTTATTTTTGCTGTGTTGGGTCTTCGTTTCTGTGCGAGGGCTTTCTCCAGTTGCGGCGAGCGGGGGCCACTCTTCATCACGGTGCGCGGGCCTCTCACTGTCGTGGCCTCTTTTGTTGCGGAGCAGAGGCTCCAGACGCACAGGCTCAGGAGTTGTGGCGCACGGGCTTAGTTGCTCCGTGGCATGTGGGATCCTCCCAGACCAGGGCTCGAACCCGTGTCCCCTGCATTAGCAGGCAGATTCTCAACCACTGCGCCACCAGGGAAGCCCCATAGGTTGTCTTTTTGTTTTGTTTATGGTTTCCTTTGCTGTACAAAATCTTGTAAGTTTGATTAGTTCCCATTTGTTATTTTTGTTTTTATTTCTATTGCCTTGGGAGACTGACCTAAGAAAACACTGGTATGATTTATGTCAGAGAATGTTTTGCCTATGATCTCTTCTAGGAGTTTTATGGTGTCATGTCTTTTTTTTAAAATTTATTTTGGCTGCGCCAGATTATGGCATGCGGGATCTTTAGTTGTGGCATGCGGGATCTGCTAGTTGCAGCATGCAGACTTCTTAGTTGTGGCCTGCATGTGGGATCTAGTTCCCCGACCAGGGATCAAACCAGGCCCCCTGCATTGGGAGTGTGGAGTCTTACCCACTGGACCACCAGGGAAGTCTCAGTGTCATGTCTTATATTTAAGTTTTTAAGCCATTTTGGGTTTATTTTTGTGTATGGTGAGAGGATGTATTCTAACTTCATTGATTTACATGCAGTTGTCCAACTTTCCCAACACCACTTGCTGAAAAGACTTTCCCCATTGTATATTCCTGCCTCCTTTGTCGAAGATTAATTGACTGCAGGTGTGTGGGTTTATTTCTGGCTCTCTATTCTGTTCTGTTGATCCATATGTCTGTTTTTGTCATACCATGCCATTTTGATTACTGTAGCTTTTTTTTTTTTTTTGCCGTATGTGGGCCTCTCACTGTTGTGGCCTCTCCCGTTGCGGAGCACAGGCTCTGGACGCGCAGGCTCAACGGCCACGGCTCAGGGGCCCAGCCGCTCCGTGGCATGTGGGATCTTCCTGGACTGGGGCATGAATCCGTGTCCCCTGAATCCGCAGGCGGACTCTCAACCACTGTACCACCAGGGAAGCCCGATTACTGTAGCTTTGTAGTATTGTCTGAAGTCTGGGAAGGTTATGCCTCCTGCTTTGTTCTTTTTCTGCAGGTATATCACATCTTCTTTACCCATTCATCTGTTGATGGACACTTAAGTTGCTTCCATATCTTGGGTATTGTAAATAGTGCTGCTATGAACATTGGGGTGCATGTATCTTTTCAAATTAGTGTTTTTAGTTTTTTTGGATATATACCCAGGAGAGGAATTGCAGGATCATATGGTAGTTCTATTTTTAGTTTTTTGAGAAACCTCCATACTGTTTTCCACAGTGGCTGCACCCATTTACATTCCCACCAAGAGTGTATGAGGTTTCCCTCTTCACCACATCCTCACTGACATTTGCTGCACATTCTTAATTTAAATGCAAGAAAAAGGGTAGAATTTTCTCCTCAGAGAATGCCAAAATGAATTAAGTTACACTGCATGCAAAGACATTGGGGTGTCCTTGGTGCTTATCTGCAGATGGTTTCATTTGAGGGGGTGGTCTTTTTTGACCATTTTAAAAATGAGCAATTCTCAACCAAGACATGCTGGTGGGATGCAGACAAATAACTGGGTAGTCTGGATGTGGCAGCCTCTGTTCTTTCCTGATGCCCCTTTGAGGTAGGACATGGAAGTTTGATTCATCTCCAAAGTAGATACAGTCCAAGGAGTGTCCAGGAGAAGTGACATTTAACTAAAGATTGTGTATGGGGATTAGAAGAGGGACCTACCTTTATACATCTTGTCCTTCTCCCTAGAGTAGTTCTTCCTTGCAAGCCATCTTTTGTATCCTTTCTTTTCTTTTTTTTAACATATTTATTGGAGTATAATTGCTTTACAATGGTGCGTTAGTTTCTGCTTTATAACAAAGTGAATCAGTTATACATATACATATGTTCCCATATCTCTTCCCCCTTGCGTCTCCCTCCCTCCCACCCTCCCTATCCCACCCCTCTAGGTGGTCACAAACCACTGAGCTGATCTCCCTCTGCTATGTGGTGGCTTCCCACTAGCTATCTATTTTACATTTGGTAGTGCATATATGTCCTTGCCACTCTCTCACTTTGTCACATCGTATCCTTCCCCCTCCCCATATCCTCAGGTCCATTATCTAGTAGGTCTGTGTCTTTATTCCCGTTTTACCCCTAGGTTCTTCATGACTTTTTTTTTTTTAGATCCCATATATATGTGTTAGCATACAGTATTTGTTTTTCTCTTTCTGACTTACTTCACTCTGTATGACAGACTCTAGGTCCATCCACCTCCGTACAAATAACTCAATTTCGTTTCTTTTTATGGCTGAGTAATATTCCATTGTATATATGTGCCACATCTTCTTTATCCATTCATCTGTTGATGGACACTTAGGTTGCTTCCATGTCCTGGTTATTGTAAATAGAGCTGCAGTGAACATTTTGGTACATGACTCTTGTTGAATTATGGTTTTCTCAGGGTATATGCCCAGTAGTGGGATTGCTGGGTCGTATGGTAGTTCTATCTGTAGTTTTCTAAGGAACCTCCATACTGTTCTCCATAGTGGCTGTATCAATTTACATTCCCAACAGTGCAAGAGGGTTCCCTTTTCTCCATACCCTCTCCAGCATTTATTGTTTTTAGATTTTTTGATGATGCCCATTCTGACTGGTGTGAGATGATACCTCACTGTAGTTTTGATTTGCATTTCTCTAATGATTAGTGATGTTGAGTATCCTTTCATGTGTTTGTTGGCAATCTGTATATCTTCTTTGGAGAAATGTCTATTTAGGTCTTCTGCCCATTTTTGGATTGGGTTGTTTGTTTTTTTGTTATTGAGCTGCATGAGCTGCTTGTAAATTTTGGAGATTAATCCTTGGTCAGTTGCTTCATTTGCAAATATTTTCTCCCATTCTGAGGGTTGTCTTTTGGTCTTGTTTATGGTTTCCTTTGCTGTGCAAAAGCTTTGAAGTTTCATTAGGTCCCATTTGTTTGTTTGTTTTTATTTCCATTTCTCTAGGAGGTGGGTCAAAAAAGATCTTGCTGTGATTTATGTCATAGAGTGTTCTGCCTATGTTTTCCTCTTAAGAGTTTGATAGTGTCTGGCCTTACATTTAAGTCTTTAATCCATTTTGAGTTTATTTTTATGTATGGTGTTAGGGAGTGTTCCAATTTCATACTTTCACATGTACCTGTCCAGTTTTCCCAGCACCACTTATTGAAGAGGCTGTCTTTTCTCCACTGTATATTCTTGCCTCCTTTATCAAAGATAAGGTGATCATATGTGCGTGGATTTATTTCTGGGCTTTCGATCCTGTTCCATTGATCTATATTTCTGGTTTTGTGCCAGTACCATACCGTCTTGATTACTTTAGCTTTGTAGTATAGTCTGAAGTCAGGGAGCCTGATTCCACCAGCTCCATTTTTTGTTCTCAAGGTTGCTCTGGCTATGCGGGGTCTTTTGTGTTTTCATACCAATTGTGAAATATTTTTGTTCTAGTTCTGTGAAAAATGCCAGTGGTAGTTTGATAGGGATTGCATTGAATCTGTAGATTGCTTTGAGTAGTAGAGTCATTTTCACAATGTTGATTCTTCCAATCCAAGAACATGATATAGCTCTCCATCTATTTGTATCATCTTTAATTTCTTTCATCAGTGTCTTACAGTTTTCTGCATACAGGTCTTTTGTCTCCTTAGGTAGGTTTATTCCTAGATATTTTATTCTTTTTGTTGCAATGGTAAGTGGGAGTGTTTTCTTGATTTCACTTTCAGATTTTTCATCATTAGTATATAGGAATGCCAGAGATTTCTGGGCATTAATTTTGTATCCTGCTACTTTATGAAATTCATTGATTAACTCTGGTAGTTTTCTGGTAGCATATTTACGATTCTCTATGTATATTATCCTGTGATATGCAAACAGTGACAGTGTTATTTCTTCTTTTCCAATTTGTATTCCTTTTACTTCTTTTTCTTCTCTGATTGCTGTGGCTAAAACTTCCAAAACTATGTTGACTAAGAGTGGTGAGAGTGGGCAACCTTGTCTTGTTCCTGATCTTAGTGGAAATGGTTTCAGTTTTTCACCATTGAGGACGATGTTGGGTGTGGGTTTGTCATATATGGCCTTTATTATGTTGAGGAAAGTTCCCTCTATGCCTACTTTCTGCAGGGTTTTTGTCATAAATGGGTGTTGAATTTTGTCAAAAGTTTTCTCTGCATCTATTGAGATGATCATATGGTTTTTCTCCTTCATTTTGTTAATATGGTGTATCCCGTTGATTGATTTGCGTATATTGAAGAATCCTTGCATTCCTGGAATAAACCTCACTTGATCATGGTTTATGATCCTTTTAATGTGCTGTTGGATTCTGATGAGGATTTTTGCATCTATGTTCATCAGTGATATTGGCCTGTAGTTTTCTCTCTTTGTGACATCTTTGCTTTTGGTATCAGGGTGATGGTGGCCTCGTAGAATGAGTTTGGGAGTGTTCCTCCCTCTGCTATATTTTGGAAGAGTTTGAGAAGGATACGTGTTAGCTCTTCTCTAAATGTTTGATAGAAGTCGCCTGTGAAGCCATCTGGTCCTGGGCTTTTGTTTGTTGGAAGATTTTTAATCACAGTTTCAATTTCAGTGCTTATGATCGGTCTGTTCATATTTTCTATTTCTTCCTGGTTCAGTCTCGGCAGGTTGTGCATTTCTAAGGATTTGTCCATTTCTTCCAGGTTGTCCATTTTATTGGCATATAGTTGCTTGTAGTAATCTCTCATGATCCTTTGTATTTCTGCAGTGTCAGTTGTTACTTCTCCTTTTTCATTTCTAATTCTTTGATTTGAGTCTTCTCCTTTTTTTTCTTGATGAGTTTGGCTAATGGTTTATCAATTTTGTTTATCTTCTCAAAGAACCAGCCTTTAGTTTTATTGATCTTTGCTATCGTTTTCTTTATTTCTTTCTCATTTATTTCTGATCTGATCTTTATGATTTCTTTCCTTCTGCTAACATTGGGGTTCTTTTGTTCTTCTTTCTCTAATTGCTTTAGGTGCAAGGTTAGGTTGTTTATTTGAGATGTTTCCTGTTTCTTAAGGTAGGATTGTATTGCTCTAAACTTCCCTCTTAGAACTGCTTTTGCTGCATCCCATGGGTTTTGGGTCGTCGTGTCTCCACTGTCATTTGTTTCTAGGTATTTTTTGATTTCCTCTTTGATTTCTTCAGTGATCACTTCGTTATTAAGTAGTGTATTGTTTAGCCTCCATGTGTTTGTAGTTTTTACAGATCTTTTCCTGTAATTGATATCTAGTCTCATAGCGTTGTGGTCGGAAAAGGTACTTGATACGATTTCAATTTTCTTAAATTTACCCAGGCTTGATCTGTGACCCAAGATATGACCTATCCTGGAGAATGTTCCATGAGCACTTCAAAAAAATGTGTATTCTGTTGTTTTTTGATGGAATGTCCTATAAATATCAATTAAGTCCATCTTGTTTAATGTATCATTTAAAGCTTGTGTCTCCTTATTTATTTTCATTTTGGATGATCTGTCCATTGGTGAAAGTGGGGTGTTAAAGTCCCCTACTATGATTGTGTTACTGTTGATTTCCCCTTTTATGGCTGTTAGTATTTGCCTTATGTATTGAGGTGCTCCTATGTTGGGTGTATAAATATTTACAATTGTTATATCTTCTTCTTGGATTGATCCCTTGATCATTATGTAGTGTCCTTTATCTCTTCTAATAGTCTTTATTTTAAAGTCTATTTTGTCTGATATGAGAATTGCTACTCCAGCTTTCTTTTGATTTCCATTTGCATGGAATATCTTTTTCCAACCCTTAACTTTCAGTCTGTGTGTGTCCCTAGGTCTGAAGTGGGTCTCTTGTAGACAGCATATATATGGGTCTTGTTTTTGTATCCATTCAGCCAGTCTGTGTCTTTTGGTGGGAGCATTTAATCCATTTATATTTAAGGTAATTATCAATATGTATGTTCCTATTCCCATTTTCTTAATTGTTTTGCATTTGTTATTGTAGGTCTTTTCCTTCTCTTGTGTTTCTTGCCTAGAGAAGTTCCTTTAGCATTTGTTGTAAAGCTGGTTTGGTAGTGCTGAACTCTCTCAGCTTTTGCTTGTCTGTAAAGGTTTTAATTTCTCCATCAAATCTGAATGAGATCCTTGCTGGGTAGAGTAATGTTGGTTGTAGGTTTTTCTCCTTCATCATTTTGAATATGTCCTGCCACTGCCTTCTGGCTTGCAGAGTTCCTGCTGAAAGATCAGCTGTTAACCTTATGGGGATTCCCTTGTGTGCTATTTGTTGTTTTTCCCTTGCTGCTTTAATATGTTTTCTTTGTATTTAATTTTTGACAGTGTGATTAATATGTGTCTTGGCGTGTTTCTCCTTGGATTTACCCTGTATGGGACTCAGTCTGTGCTTCCTGGACTTGATTAACTATTTCCTTTCGCATATTAGGGAAGTTTTCAACTATAATCTCTTCAAATATTTTCTCAGTCCCTTTCTTTTTCTCTTCTTCTTCTGGGACCCCTATAATTCGAATATTGGTGTGTTCAATGTTGTCCCAGAGGTCTCTGAGACTGTCCTCAGTTTTTTTCATTCTTTTCCCTTTATTCTGCTCTGCAGTAGTTATTTCCACTATTTTATCTTTCAGGTCACTTATCCGTTCTTCTGCCTCAGTTATTCTGCTATTTAGCCCTTCTAGAGTATTTTTAATTTCATTTATCATGTTGTTCATCATTGCTTGTTTCCTCTTTAGTTCTTCTAGGTCCTTGTTTAATGTTTCTTGCATTTTCTCTTCTGTTTCCAAGATTTTGGATCATCTTTACTATCATTATTCTGAATTCTTTTTCAGGTAGACTTCCTATTTCCTCTTCATTTGTTAGGTCTGGTGGTTTTTTACCTTGCTCCTTCATCTGATGTTGTGTTTTTCTATTGTCTCCTTTTGCTTATTTTACTGTGTTTGGGGTCTCCTTTTCACAGGCTGCAGGTTTGTAGTTTGCGTTGTTTTTGGTGTCTGTTCCCAGTGGCTAAGGTTGGTTCAGTGGGTTGTGTAGGCTTCCTGGTGGAGGGCACTAGTGCCTGTGTTCTGGTGGATGAGGCTGGATCTTGTCTTTCTGGTGGGCAGGTCCATGTCTGGTGGTTTGTTTTGGGGTGTCTGTGGCCTTATTATGATTTTAGGCAGCCTCTCTGCTAATGGATGGGGCTGTGTTCTGTGCTAGTTGTTTGGCATAGGGTGTCCAGCACTGTAGCTTGCTGGTCATTGAGTGAAGCTGGGTGTTGGTTTTGAGATGGAGATCTCTGGGAGATTTTCATCGTTTGATATTACGTGGAGCTGGGAGGTCTCTTGTGGACCAGTGTCCTGAACTTGGCTCTCCCACCTCAGTGGCACAGCCCTGATGCCTGGCTGGAGCACCAAGAGCCTTTCATCCACACGGCTCAGAATAAAAGGGAGAAAAACTAGAAAGAAAGAAAGAGGATAAAAGAAAAGAAAATAAGGTCAAAATAAAATAATTAAAATAAAAAAATTATTAAGAAAAAAGATTTTTACAAGTAAAAACAAACAAACAACAGACAGACAGATAGAACCATAGGACAAATGGTGAAAGGAAAGCTATACAGACAAAATCTCACACAGAAGCATACACATATACACTCACAAAAAGAGGAAAAGGGGAAAAAATAATAAACCTTGCTCTCAAAGTCCACCTCCTCAGTTTGGGATGATTTGTTGTGTATTCAGGTATTCCACAGATGCAGAGTTCATCAAGTTGATTGTGGAGATTTAATCTGCTGCTCCTGAGGCTGCTGGGAGAGATTTCCATTTCTCTTCTTTGTTCGCACAGCTCCCGGGGTTCAGCTTTGGATTTGGCCCCGCCTCTGGGTGTAGGTCGCCCGGAGGGCGTCTGTTCTCCGCTCAGACAGGACGGGGTTAAAGGAGCCACTGCTTCGGGGGCTCCGGCTCACTCAGGCCGGGGGGGTGGGAGGGGCACTGCCTGCGGGGCGAGCCTGCGGCGGCAGAGGCTGGTGTGACGTTGCACCAGCCTGAGGCGTGCCGTGCGTTCACCTGGGAAGTTGTCCCTGGATCCCGGGACCCTGGCAGTGGCGGACTGCACAGGCTTCCCGGAACGGGGGTGTGGATTGACTTGTGCTCACACACAGGCTTCTTGGTGGCGGCAGCAGCAGCCTTAGCGTCTCATGCCCGTCTCTGGGGTCCGCGCTTTTAGCCGCGGCTCACGCCCGTTTCTGGAGCTCCTTTAAGCAGGGCTCTTAATCCCCTCTCCTCGTGCACCAGGAAACAAAGAGGGAAGAAAAAGTCTCTTGCCTCTTCGGCAGGGCCAGACTTTTCCCCAGACTCCCTCCAGGCTAGCCGTGGTGCACTAACCCCCTGCAGGCTGTGTTCACGCCCCCAACCCCAGTCCTCTCCCTGCGCTCCGACCGAAGCCCGAGCCTCAACTCCCAGCCCCACCCGCCCCAGCGCGGGAGCAGACAAGCCTCTCGGACTGGTGAGTGCCGGTCGGTCCTGATCCTCTGTGCGGGAATCTCTCCACTTTGCCCTCCGCACCCCTATTGCTGTGCTCTCCTCTGCGGCCCCGAAGCTTCCCCCTCCGCCACCCGCAGTCTCCGCCCGCGAAGGGGCTTCTAGTGTGTGGAAACCTTTCCTCCTTCACGGCTCCCTCCCACTGGTGTAGGTCCTGCCCCTATTCTTTTGTCTCTGTTTATTCTTTTTTCTTTTGCCCTACCCAGGTACGAGGGGAGTTTCTTTCCTTTTGGGAGGTCTGAGGTCTTCTGCCAGCGTTCAGTAGGTGTTCTGTAGGAGCTGTTCCACGTGTAGATGTATTTCTGGTGTATCTGTGGGGAGGAAGGTGTTCTCCGCGTCTTACTCTTCCGCCATCTTCTCAAATCTCGTATCCCTTCTTTTTTAACTCACAAATCTCCAGTATTAAAAAAAACACTCTGCACTCACATTCTGTGGCATTTCACCCTCGCCCTGTGCTTGTACACCTGCACTCAGCAATACCTACCATTATAAGGTATGATACTGATTACCCTCATTCCGCCCCCCGCCCCCTGCCAATGAAATGGGGTAGATTCGATTAAAGCCTCCATTCACCATACTCTAGGTAGAGTTCAGCTAATGGTGGTGGCAGTGGAATTCCAAACAGAAAAGTGTTGGGTTGTGTCTCTCTAGGGCAGAGGGAAACAGTGGGTCTTGAACACAGTTTGCTTTTCAAATGATGACCCGCCTGCCTTCTTTTTTATTAAATTATTATTTTTTATTTTTATACAATTTTAAGGGTTAATTTTCATTTACATTTATTATAAAATATTGGCTATATTTCCCATGTTGTACAATACATCTTTGAGCCCATCTTACACCCAATAGCTTGTATTTTCCACTCTCCTACCCCTCTGTTGCCCCTCCCCACTTCCCTCTCCCCACTGGTAACCACTAGTTTGTTCTCTATATCTGTGAGCCTGCTTCTTTTTTGTTTTATTCACTAGTTTGTTGTGTTTTTTAGATTCCACATATAAGTGACGTTGCACAGTATTTGTCTTTCTCTGTCTGACTTATTTCACTTAGCATAATGTCCTCCAAGTCCATCCACGTTGCTGCAAATGACAAAATTTTGTTCTCTTTTATGGCTGAGTAGTATTCCATTATGTGTGTTTATATATACCACATCTTCTTTACGCATTCATCTGTTGATGGACACTTAGGTTGCTTCCATGTCTTCTGCCTGCCCTCTTTTGATGGTAGTACCTGAAAATCTCTTCTCTTAGGCTAGTCAGCTTACCAAAACAGAGTTCTCCAATCTCCTGTTTGGGAGGGGCCTTGGCTTTGGGGCTGCCCACATTCTAAGAGCTGAGGGTCTAACCTTTTGATCAGGGAGGACCTTGCTCTCAGCCTATGCTCTGCTCATGGTACCTCCTGCAGAGTCTACATTTCAACCTCCCACCTGGTTTGGGGAATGGAGGTTCCATGTCTGCACTGGTTGGGGTAGGGGAGCTGGCTCAGGCTTGGAAACACCTTGTTTTCGGCTCTACTCCCTGGATCCCCAGTTTTAGAGTTACCTGGTGCTTTTGATTCCCAAACCTCTGAGGTCTGTTGGTAGGCACTGCCGGGATTTATGTTGGTTTCTCACCCTGCAGGTCCTTTGCAGAGAGAAGACAGCTGAAGTGTAATCCAGTTACCCTTCCTTTATTTCTTTTCCATTTTCCTAAGTTTTTTTTTTTTTTTTACTCCTCTTTGTCTTTAGTTCTCTCCCCTTCTCTTTGTTCTTGAAGATTTACACCTTTCTACTCCCTTAACTCGTATTCTAGTGGGATTTTAGGAGAAAGTGGAGATAAGTGTGTATGTCAATCCACCTCATTTAACTGGAAGTTGAGCTGATGTTCTCTTTTTCTGTTTCAAAAGTTAACTTTTTCTGTTGCTGGTTGTGTGGGTTTGCCAGCCTTTCATTAACCAGAGTCATTTGTTTTCATTCTGGAATACCCATGGAGATTTCTTCTAGGTTTCAGAATTTGTCTTTAGAAGATTTTCAGCCAAGGAGCTGATATATGCCCTATTTTCAAAGCTTGCGTGGGTGAGCAATGCATCCATTCAAGAGAGAAGTGGTAGAAGGTCTTATCAGTCTGGATCTGTCAGCCTGGATAAAGGGGCCTTCCATCTTCCCAGGAAATCTGCCACAGAATGATGCTGAGCTATCTTAGTTATTAAAGGAAGCCTACACATCACTCAAATCAGCTCCCAGCTCCCCTGTGCTCTGAGTGTCTATCTACAGTCATTAGTATCATCTCTGGGTGTTTTCTCTGCTTTGCTGGGATTCCGTGTTAATCTGCTTCTTCCTTAGCCCTTGTGTCTCCTTCATCACTCAAAATATACAGCTGCTCTGTCTTGGCACGGTGGGTTCCTTATACCATTTCAGTTCTTGCTACTTCATATGCTCCAGAGCTATGAAGGATTTTAGAGATCACCTAGTGGCTTCAGACGTGCAGTCTACAGATCAAAAAGAAGAGTTTTAACCAATCTTGGGGGAACGCCTGGTACATGAAGCAGGTAGAATGAGAGCTGTTCTGGGTAATGTAGGGGAGGGAACCTACCCCATCCTGATCACATCTCCCCAAGGAGATGGATTAACCACCACTGATCCCATTTAACTGTCATCTTGAATGTGAGAGGCTGAGTCCCTGAGTTGGGAAGTAACTTGCAGAAGGTCATGTAGTGGACTAGCTCAGGATTTGAATCGAGGCCTCCTTACACTTTACCATTTCCTCTAGATCCACAAATGATGAAGCCAGAAGGGTGATTGTGGAGACTTTCAAGTGAGTGATCAAACCGTGGCTGCATCCTACGAGCCTGACTGCCCCTTTTTTCAAAGGCTCCACTCATCCATAGTCTTGTATGAAAAAATCATAAATAATAATTCTCGCTGAAATGGCCTCCTGTCTGCCCCAGAATTGGTGTCCCGCTGGCTTGTTAATTTTAGTTTGGGAGTCAGAGACCTAGTGACAACTGCTATCGTGCAGGGCTCCTTGGCTGTTCAGTAAATGCTAATAAACCGTAAGTTGCAATTCTAACAATCCCTGCCGCCCGAACCAAACTGCAAGGGCAGAGAGGACTTTGGTCTGAATTGGATTTGAAAAGGCTGAAAGAACAGGCTTTGAGTACGCAGTGGAAATGCCAGTCGAATATTAATTATAGCGGCAGTGCCGGCCCGCGGAAGGCGCCATGGTTCAGTCACGAGAACGAAGAACGGGAGAGGGATGATGAATGCAGATGAGATGCTTCTGCCTGTAAAATCCAAGTGTGCCTTCACAAAAGAGGCCAGGGAGCCTCCGGTGGTTTTCTGCAACTCTTCTGGTGTTCAGAGAGGTCTTTCTGGTCTTCTCATTTGCTCGTTTTATTTATTCCTCAGAATCATCAGGGTGACGCGGCCATGAGCTATCTTAGGGGCAGGTTTTAATTAGTGGCTTGGGATTCCAAAAGTGGCAGCGAGGTAGATGGGGGCTCCATGACCTCTTTGACCCAGTGATTATTTACCACATTCCAGGAATGGGCTGTTCTGGTCCACAGTGAACCAGACACATAATTATAACCGGTCCCTTTATGCAGCAGGCGTCTACACACAAACGCACACCTACCCCCCCCCGCCCCCCAACACGCACACACACAGACACACAGCATTAACAGCATCGGGCTGTAGTGTGGGCAGGGATAGAAGTTTGCTTACGAAAACAGGGAGCCATAGGTAAGGGATAATTTCCATATATCTCACCGCCTGGCAAACTTTTAAATTATGTATACTGAAGAATTTCCTACAGTTCTAACTGCCCAACAGATTGTGTGACTAATTGTTTCTTTCTACTTAAAATGGGAGCCTCCTGGTAGGCTGTATGTTTCGGTGCAATTATGCCAACCTGACCAGGGCCGAGGCCATTTTAGGCACCTGAGGGGTGTGCTAATTGTTCTGAAGTGTGCTGCCTGGGGTGCGCCTCATTGCTGTAGTGGTTTTAACGGAAATTCTAATTAAGAATAAGAAGCGAAAAGGGGCTGGGTGCATTCCTCCCACATCAGGGGTTCAGGCAGGCTGCCTTTGAGCACAACAGTGTGAACATGCCCATGGTGGGAGCCAGCTGGGGCAGAAATTGATGTGCCTCAGGTGTGGTTTGTCTACAGGCTTGGTGCAGGCTGTTGGAGCTGTAATTAGAGCTGGGCCAATGTCAACGTGGTGTCCGGGGTTCCAGTCTTTCCAGGCTCTGTGTCAGTGTTTGGAGGGGGTGCCTGTGGAGGAGCTGGAGGGGAGGAGGCTGGAAAGTTTAAGTAGCTGGAAGTACAGCCTGAGGGCGTTGGTGAGACAGGACTGTTCTGGCAAATCGCATGCCCTGATGCTTCTGTAAGACCAGGCTGCCCTGGTTGTTAATTACAGTGGGCTGGGAATCCCACCGGGGTTCGGAACACTAGTTTTGTCTCTTGTTAACAGAGCATCTTTGGGTAAACTGTTTAACTTTTCCGAGTCTCAGTTTGCTTTACCTGTAAAATGGGGATTAAAAATATGAATTAAGTTTGATGTTATTTTGGCATCACGGACTTAGAACTTAGGAATGTCTGCATCCCACATGGACAATCATTTCTCCCCTCTGTGGGACTCCACTTCCCAATTCCCCTTACTCCGTTCTTCGCAGACTAGTACCACAAGGAACATTAGCAGAATGGGAACAAAAATAATTTATTTATAACTGAGCTCAGTGAACCAAAGTAGGAGAAAGAAAAGGGAGCGAAAGAGAGGTTGGCTTTCTCCATGAGATGAGTCTCAGCTTAGTGTGCTGACTGACCTCATGGAAGGAGGAAAGAGAGATGCAGGAGAGCTCAGATGTGTCTGGAACTCTTTTTTTTTTTTTTTTTTTTGCGGTACGCGGGCCTCTCACTGTTGTGGCCTCTCCCGTTGCGGAGCACAGGTTCCGGACGCGCAGGCCCAGCAGCCATGGCTCACGGGCCCAGCCGCTCCACGGCATGTGGGATCCTCCCGGACCGGGACGTGAACCCGTGTCCTCTGCATTGGCAGGCGGATTCTCAACCACTGCGCCACCAGGGAAGCCCTGGAACTCTTTTAAAATACAGGCCGTCAAGAGTCACTGATTTTCCTGGCACTCTGATCATTGGATCATTCTCTGGTCTTTGTCTATACGGAAGAGAAGAGTGGGAGGCTGAGACAGAGACCTCATGGTATGAGAGAGGCAGAGGAAATGCCTCTCCCCACCTCTGTCTCCTAGATTTGTAGTCAGGACTCGATGAAAGAACATTCTTATGAGCCAGTCTGCTACTATCATTGGCCAAGGCTTGGTTCTAGCCCTGGAATGACCTGTGATTTCAGGCTCTGACATTCTATCAGGAGTGATTTAAAAAAAAAAAGATGCGAGTCTGTATTGAGTTCCGTAAGTGGTGTGCAGAGAGGTTTGAGAGTTCAGTGACTAGGGAAAGCTTTATGGAAGAAGTGGTCGTTAGAGGTCTGAATTTGAGATTTGGGCTTTGATCAGGCGTTCTAGGCAGAGGAAGTGGCCCAACCAAAGGAACAGAGGTTGGAAAGTGTAAAATGTGTTTAGGATGGCAAGCCTGATTGCCTCAATTGCAGGCTCTGAGCTCGGCAAGGTAGGTCAGGGTCAGGCGATGGGGGCTCAGTGAACACCTGGTTCAGGAGTTGGACCATAAATAGAACACACAGCTCTTGCTTATCTCCTTTGGGAGTTATTTTTATTTTTTAAATAAATTTATTTATTTATTTTTGGCTGCGTTGGGTCTTCATTGCTGCGCGTGGGCTTTCTCTGGTTGCTGCGAGCGGGGGCTACTCTTTGTTGTGGTGTGCGGGCTTCTCGTGGTGGCTTCTCGTTGGGGAGCACAGGCTCTCGGCGCACAGGCTTCAGTAGTTGTGGCTCGTGGGCTCAGTAGTTGTGGCACGTGGGCTCAGTAGCTGCGGCTCACGGGCTTAGTTGCTCTGCGGCATGCGGGATCTTCCTGGACCAGGGCTCGAACCCGTGTCCACTGCATTGGCAGGCGGATTCTTAACCACTGTGCCACCAGGGAAGCCCGGGTGTTATCTTAATATCCTTCAGATTCCTTCCCTGCCACCTGCTTACTCTCCCTGCCCACCCCCCACCCTCCAGCTATGTTTGTGGTTTGCTAGTGCTTAGCCAGTCAGCAGGTTTTCAGTTGACTTAGTAGTGGCTTTAATTATCCTTTTGAAAAGCTGATTAGTCTGGTTTCAAACACATCTACTGAAAAAAAGATTTCTTACTGATAGCTTGAGTGGAAGCTTCAGGGGCATTTAGGAGTCAACTGAGTATGTGTTCTTACAGAGGAGAATCATGAATTCAGAAAAATGCGGTGGCCTTAGTCGTCTCCAGGCCAGCCTCTTCATTTTACATATAGAGAAGAGTGAGAGAGGAAAAAGTCCCACAATAAGAAATTTGCAGATCTGGGAATCAGATCTCCTGACTCTTAATTCAGTCAGGTGTCTTTTCACTGCATTGTGGAAGGAGTGTAACCTAGAGGTTAATATTTTGGGCCCTGAAGTTGGGCTCCTCGATGTTGAATCTTGGCTCTTAGCCACATAATTGCCTGTTGACTTTTGGGAAAGGTATCAAGCCTCAGTTTACCCATCTATAAAATGGGACAAGGAAGCCAAGTGGAAAAATACATTATCATTTTCAGGGAACAAAAAAAAGGGTGTATATTGATATTTCCTATTTGTAAAAGAGCTGCCTGATGTGTAGGCAGTCATGTCCAAGGGGTGAAGCAAGGGTCTTCTAAAGAAAGGGTCTTTTGGCCAAAGATGTCGATATCCTCACTGTGGCCTGCCACCCTGCCTGCTTTATCTTCGGGATGAAGGACCCCAAGACCTCCTAAAATAGATGAATTACCAAGGTGGGGTCTCACATTAGATCATGATGTTCATTAAGACCGTGGTTTGAATGACATCCTCTGGTTTATCCTGAGCCGATAGTGAGGCCAGGAGGGTGACATGAGGTCCTGCTTGGAAGGGTATCCATGGGCCCATTTGGTAAAAGCACTTATTGAGGGTACCTCAGAGATTCCATTTTCTTTTTTCTTTTTTTTAAATATATATATATATATTTATTTGATTTATTTACTTTTGGCTGCATTGGGTCTTCATTGCTGCGTGCGGGCTTTCTCTAGTTGCGGTGAGCAGGGGCTACTCTTCCCTGCGGTGCGTGGGCTTCTCATTGTGGTGGCTTCTCTTGTTGCGGAGCACAGGCTCTAGGCGTGCAGGCTTCAGTAGTTGTGGCATGCGGGCTCAGTAGTTGTTGTGGTGCACGAGCTTAGTTGCTCCGCGGCATGTAAGGTCTTCCCGGACCAGGGCTCGAACCCGTGTCCCCTGCATTGGCAGGCGGATTCTTAACCACTGTGCCACCAGGGAAGCCCCTCCATTTTCAACATGGAACAGATCTTCTAAATCTCTGTCCTCTGGCCAGCTGGGGCAATTGAAGGTAGCAGAGGTGACCCTCAGCCTCCGGCAAGTTCACATCCCCTCTTTGGGCCTTTTATCCCTTGTCTGGTTCCTTGCTCCTTAAAAAGAGGAGGACTTGGCTAGAAGCCTAGCAATCGTTAAGCTCTCAGGGTTTCTGTATTCCCTTCTTGAAAGAGAACCCTCACTGTCCAACATACTAGTCTGTTACAAATGGGGAAAGCAAACGTGTGCTGCTCTTCACACTTTTGTCTTTTGCATCCAGTAAAAGGGATAAATGCTGCTTTTTCGTGTGTGTGTGTGTGGGGGGGGGGGACGGTGAGTTGTCTTAAAGGCAAGATTGGAGGTTCAGAAGAAGCAGCTAGGGGAGCTTCAGAATTCTGTTCTGCCTCTGCAGACCAGAGAACTCCAAGGTGACTTTAAAAAAAAAAATTAAGTTTTGGCTGCGTTGGGTCTTCATTGCTGCATGTGGGCTTTCTCTTACGGCGAGTGGGGGGCTACACTTCATTGCAGTGCGTGGGCTCCTCATTGCGGTGGCTTCTCTTGTCGCGGAGCACAGGCTCTAGGCGTGTGGGCTTCAGTAGTTGTGGCACATGTGCAGGCTCAGTAGTTGTGGCTCGTGGGCTTAGTTGCTCCGTGGCATGTGGGATCTTCCTGGACCAGGGCTCGAACCCGTGTCCCCTGCATTAGCAGGTGGATTCTTTTTTTTTTTTTTTTCGGTACGCGGGCCTCTCACCGCTGTGGCCTCTCCCGTTGAGGAGCACAGGCTCCGGACATGCAGGCCCAGCGGCCATGGCTCACGGGCCCAGCCACTCTGCGGCACATGGGATCCTCCCGGACCAGGGCACGAACCCGCGCCCCCTGCACCGGCAGGCAGACTCTCAACCACTGGGCCACCAGGGAAGCCCCTAGCAGGTGGATTCTTGACATGCGCCACCAGGGAAGTCCCCGAGAGGTGACTTCTTACTAGTATAGCCCCATCCTTCACCCCCGAGGCTGCCCTTTTGCAAACAGGCTGATATGAATTTCATAGTCAAACAGATCTATGCTGACTCACCTGCCGTGTGGCCTGATATTTTAAAATTTTACCCTTTTGGGTTAATCTTCTCATTTTTAAATGCGCAAGCAGAGCTGGAAGGGACTGCCAGTTCATCTCTAGCTGATGAGATGGTTGAAGAGACCTCCTTGGGGGGTGTCAGGAGACTCCAATTCCAATCTCTGCTCTAACTCCAAATTACTGGGTGACCCTGCGCACAGCCACTTATGTCTCATCTCAGTTTTGTCATCAGCATCTTAAGGAATATCTCCCACCTCAACCTGTGGGAACATAAGAGCGCTGGGGTAGGAAGGGCTCAAGACACGGAGGAAAGAACACTTTTCCTCAAAGTTCAGTCAAGTGTCTGTCAGGCAGCCTCCCTTTGCTGCACTGGGGTCTGAGAACAGGCTCTGAGGATACTGTGCCTCCCAGGTGGTCTGGGGCTTTGTTGTGCCTGAGCTTACCTTCCTCCAGCCCTGATCGGTGAGGGGCTGGCTCCTCCGATAGCCTGGGAGTCAGGGGAGAGATGGTGGCTGTTTAAATTTGGGGTCAGAGGAGGGGCGTAGGGGCGGTGATGTGCATGGTATTGGAGCTGGGCTTGGTGTTTTATTTACACAGCAAGCCAGCCATGTTTCCGGAGGGGTGTGGAGGTATTGACAGAGATTATAGGAGAGTGAATTTCCTATTCGTCCACCCCTTTGCACCTGGAGCCAGCTGACAGTGTGTGAGGGAGAGGCGTCCTGGCTCCAGCTCCCTCCTGACAGCTGGAAATGCCGGCTGCCCTGTCCCCTTCTGAGGTGTTTGTAATTCCTTAATACCTACTGATCTCAGAAAGGCAACGTGGCGCCTCCCCGGGTGCATTATCTTCCCAAATAGGGTTGCTGCCCTCCTGCCTTCTCTACTCTCTCTGAAACCAGCCCCCATCTATGATTTTCTTCAACAGCAAGAGTCACCATATTGCTGAGCTCTGACATGGGCAGGGCACTGGGAACACATCAGAGAACAAGACCACTCGCTCCCTCCCTTATGGGATCGTTCGTGTGTGTGGTGTGCGCATGCGCACGCGCAAGAATCAAACAACTGCGCGAACAGTACATTGGTTTACCAGAGGTCCTTCCCCCGCTGTAACCAGCCTCCCCAAAAGAGCTTTTAGAATCACAGAATATTAGAACCAGGCCAATTCCCACCCTGAGTGTTTGGGGAATCTGAGTGAACCTCAGTTTGAGGTTGAAACCCCGGGGAAGGGATTTGTCCAGAGTCAGAGCAGAAACTGTGGGCGGGGCCAGAGTTGAAACTTGGCCTCCAACTCCTGGCTCGGCTTCCGCTGCGCCTTGTTATTCCTGCTCCAGCTGCAGGAGGAATCCTCAGGGGTGGCAGCTCCTCCGCCGATGCTAGATGCTAGGTGGCACCAGCACACCTTGGAACAAAAAGGCTCCCAATCTGGCTCCCATCTGAAAATGCCCGAATCCTCACTGCTGGCAGCCTGAAGTCCAGGCTGGGTGCTGTCTTCTCCTAGTGCCCTCACAAGGCCTGCCTGCTCAGGGGGCTGCCCCTGATCACAGTCCCACTTCCTTCATCCCTTCCTGGGTCCCAGGTGCCTTGGGGACCTGTTCGCTGGTTACCTGGAAGAATTCACTCCTATGTGATTGATTTCTTCTGGGGGCTCTCTGTGCAGAATGGAGAGTTCTGGCTGGGTGATCAGCTCAGGGGAGCTATTTTAGGGCCATGCAGGCACAAATTCCCCTTAGGTGCTGGTATCTTTCTTACTTACTGAAGCTTCTGTCTGGGTGAACAACCCAGCTGAACACGGTGTGGTCTCTCCCCAGGTCACATTGCCAGTCTGTGACAGAGGGGGGATGGAGTCCAGGCTTGCTAAGGACTGCACTACTTTGTCTCTCAAGAGAATGTCCAGAAGACAAGACCCTCTGTCCTACCTACCCTTCCAGTGCCATCTCACAGTTGTGGAGCTCTGTGGCTAAGAGTATGGGCTGTGGTTTCAGACTCCTGGGATTGGAATGGTGTCTCCCCAATTGTTAATTGTGTTACTGTGCCATGTTTATGGAACATTTCTCTGCCTCAGTTTCTCCCTCTGTGAATGGGATGGGGTAGGTTACATAGGATCTCAAATTTCTTTGCAACTTCCCCCACTAAAGGTGGAGTATACTTTCCCACCCCCCTGAAACTGAGCTGGCCTTGTGACTTGCTTCCATAGGAATGGGTGGCAATAATGTGTGAGCTCTGAGCCTAGGTGTCAAGAGGCTTTGCAACTTCTGTTCTTTCAGGACATTGCTGCCATGTGACAAGCCCCGCTGATGCCATTGAGGATGTGAGGCCACGTGGAAGGAGATCCCAGCCATCCAGCCCAAATTGCCCACTCACAGCATTGTGAGTACATGAATTATTTTGGGGGTGGTTTGTTATGTTGCTGAAGCTGACTGAAATAGGGGAGAATAATAGTACAGTAGTCTCTCCTTATCCATGATTTTGCTTTCTACAGTTTCAGTTACCTGTGGTCAACCATGGCCCCAAAATACCAAATGGAAAATTCTAGAAAGAATTTGTAAGTTTTAAATTGCATGATTTTGTGCGTAGTTTGATGAAATCTTGTGCCTTCCCACCTGGGACATGAATCATCCCTTTCTCCAGCATATCCGAGCAGTATATGCGACCCCCATTACTCACTTAGTAGTGCTCTAGTCTCAGTTATCAGATCGATGGTCCTGGTATTGCAGTCCTGGGGCAGGTAGGGACCAAGTGACAGAGGGTCTTGTCTTCTGTCCAAGTCACTCTTACTTCACTTAATAATGGCCCCCAAACACAACAGTAGTGATGCCAGCAATTTGCATATTCTCTTACTGTGCCTAATTTATAAATTTTATCATAGGTATGTATGTATAGGAAAAAACATAGTGTATATAGGGTTTGGTACTATCTGTGGTTTCAGGTATTTACTGGGGGTCTTGGCGCATAATCTCCTAGAATAAGGGGGACTGCTGTACCTACCTTGAAAGGTGGCGGTGAGGTTTACATAATAAGGGGAACTTAGATCAGCGCCTAGCACACGTGAAGCAAATACAGTCGTTACTACTAACATCATCATGGGGCACTTCCTCTTGCTTATTGCATTCTAGTTCCACCGACCTCCTTTCTTCTTATTCTTCTTTCTTCCTTGTTCCTTCTTTCCTCCTCCTTCTTCTCCCCCTCTGTCGTCGTCTTCTTTTAAATATACCAAACTCTTCCTTTTTCAGGGCTTTCATACTTAATTCTCTCCGTTTGAAATTGTCCTTCCCTGCTGTCTTGTTTTCATGGTTGCGGTCTCAGCTGAAACTTCTCCTTGGAGAGGTCTTCTCTGAATCTCCCTCCTCCCTTCCTCTCCATTTTTGCTTCCTTTCATTGTGTCTGATCATCACATTTATTGATTTCCTTGAATGTTGTCTGTCTCCCCTTCTAGATTTCAAGTCCCTTGAGGGCAGGAGCTGGGCTTTTATCCTCGCTGCCCACCACGGTGCCGTGCACAGCAGGCACTCACTTGGTATTTGCTGAATGAGTGGATGAAAAGAGGCATCTAGTCAATATGAGTTTGAGGTTGGTGTCTGGTTTCCAAGAACAGGGGAGTATCCAGGTTGGAGTTTCAGAGAGAGGAGACCATGTGTGCTGCTTCTCATTCTTACAGCCGTTTAGGTTTTTGTCACACTCTTTGTTGGATCAATTATGTTCCTGATATCCTATGCCCAACAAGGCTATGGGCTTCTTTAGAAAGAGATTGAGTCCCTCACAGCCCCAAGCACATTGTCAGGCACCTAGTAGAGGCTTAACAGAAGTTTATTGGATAGATAAATGGATGGACGGGTGGATGAATAGATGAATAAATGAGTGAATGTAAAGAAGGATGGATGGACAGTAGTACTCAGACTGCAGGCAACAATGGAAAACCATGTTTATTTTTTCCTTCTAATAAAGGACAGTACATTTCCAGTCAATCTGTAAAACATCATGAACATATAAAAATGTGTTAAGTACAGTCATTAGCATTACATTGCAGAGAAATAGTTGTTATAACCTTTTCTCCTAAGATGGTACTTGGATGGTCACTGTTGGTTTGCTTTAACAAAAAAGGGCAAGAGTAGGTGACCAGTTGGCCTGGTTGGCCCAGGACTAAGGAGTTTCCCAGGATGTGGGGCTTTCAGTGCTAAAACTGGGAAAAGCCCAGGCAAACTGGGATGGTTGGTCATGCAAGAAAGAGAGCAGCACGAGAATGTTGGGTGTGCTTTGGTGTTTAGGTACACGGGGCCGATATTTTCTCAACTTCCCATGACCTCGCTTCCTCTTAGCTCTGGAATAAAAATCCCTGTGTTATTATCAAGGGTGTTGCAGCTTTCAAAGGGTTTTAACAACCCCGTGTAATTTTGACTTGATCTTTATGCCAAGCCTGGGAGGTAGGGCAGTTCTAACCTAATTTGCAGGTGAAGTATGCTACATCAATGCTCCTAGAGAATACGGGGCAGAGAAAAGACTGCCACCCCCATCTCCTGAGGCCAGTGTTCTTCCCACTACTCTGTTCTCTTCTGAAACATCCTACCTATTTCATCTGGCTTTCAGGAGTGAGCAGGAATCATACGGGGGAAAGGAAGGACCCTGAGATCCAAGCTTTGGCTCAATCCCCTCATTTGGGACAATTTTATATGATTACTACTTTGCCTGATGTGTTTACCTGCTCCTCCTCTAGCAATCCTCATGAAGGATTCCCCTGAAGACCCACCAGCTGGTCAGTGCTGGCATCATTATGTGGCAAAGCCAGTGAAAGAGATCCAGTATATTTGGGCCATGTCCCAAATGGCCCTTCTAGTTAAGGTTTGCCAGCAGGATGGTCAGAGGACCAGCTCAGTCTGCCATGTGACAGCTTGATTGTTGAGCTCTTTTTGGGTACTTCTGCTGAGAAGTTACTCAGTGATAAGTCAATTCACGGGGTGGCTGTAACTTGCCACACTTGTTCCCACCCTTGTACTTTTTGCCTGACATATATGGGCACCACCTTAAGGCGGGAGGGTTCAGTAGTCCTCCCTGGCTCACCTTAAAAGACTAGGGACAGGCTATCCTTGCCCATGGTAGACCTCACTTCTCTTGACAGCGTAGTAGAATCCTATCATCCATTCTTTTATTCCAACACTGTTTTGAGCTCGTTTGCATTTTTGGCATTTATGACCTCTAGGGATAAGAAGTCTATGTAATCCTTCTTTTCCCTGTGAAGTGAGACTTCCTCTGGCTCTCCCTAATTCAACTGAAGCCTGTGATATTCTGGGATAAGCTTAATAAATGGGGTTTGACACTGGTCCTACTCTTTCAGATGTTGTTGTTTGGGCTCAGAGTTGCTCTGTCATGCAGGTCGTCTGTTCTGGGTGCAGCTGTGTAAAGGTCTGATCTTAGAGCTTTCCTTTTCTGAGAGTTGAACGAGGAATGGGTACAGGCTTCCCCTGCTATCTGAAAGTAGAGCGTTAGTATGAAAATTTTCGTAAGCTGAAATGGTGTAAACAAAGAAGCAATTACCTTAGGACACATCTTGCTAATGGATGCACAAAATGGATAGATCCAGATAAAGCACAGCTGCTTAGACACAGTTCAAAGCTATGGCGGTTTGATTCTGAGATGCTGAGTGGAGTTCCTGGGGAAGGAGTTGGGTGGTGCCGCTCAGTGCTCTATAACCGCTGGCTGCAAAATAAATGCTGAATGCTATTTTCACTTTTCACCTTTTTTGGAAGGTAAAAGCAGAAAGAAATGCAACTCTTTGGATTTCTTTCGGTTAGCAACAACAGGTACCAATGTAGGTCTTTGGTAAAAGTGAAATGGCTTAAGGCAAACTTGAAAAGTGGGGCATATTTGTACTTTTATTTAAAAATAAATAAAGTAAATATCTTTAAAAGAAGAGTGTTGCCCATGCCCTCTTGGTAGATTCCCCAGACTGTGGGACATGTAGCCTATTAGCTGAAGCGTGGAGTTTCTGCTTCACGTGCTTATGTCCATTCATTTTCACATGCTTATGTTCTTTCTGCCTCTTAAACTAGCTGCGGCCTTATGACCCTCAGAAGTGTCTGTGGCTCTGAGTTCAAATTTGATTTTAGGGCTTCCCTGGTGGCACAGTGGTTGAGAGTCCGCCTGCCGATGCAGGGGACACGGGTTCGTGCCCCGGTCCGGGAAGATCCCACATGCTGCGGAGCGGCTGGGCCCGTGAGCCATGGCCGCTGAGCCTGCGCGTCCGGAGCCTGTGCTCCGCAACGGGAGAGGCCACAACGGTGAGAGGCCTGCGTACCGCCAAAAAAAAAAAACCAAAACACACACACACACACAAATCTGATTTTAATCTTTAGGTGTGATTTTCTTTGGTTTAGAGCAGACCCAACTCTGGAAGGGATGTTAACCCCGATATGACCATCCCTGCAATACATTTGAGATGAGGCACTTGTGTGTATGAGACTCTTCTGAAACTTGAACTCTTGACACCGAGGGGTGAGGTGATGGTTTGACAAGCCCAGAAACTTCCAGATCTTGAGATATTGGCTGGCTCGCTACACACTTCTTGGCATCTGGGAAACTGATGGCCCAGTTGCATTGGGTTGTAGGCTATACTTACGTAGAGGTCAAAGAATGTCTCTGGGTTAAAAAATGAAAAACGCTCAATGCAATAGAAATATAGCCTCCTTATAAAAAACCTTTTGCAAGAAGTGCTGCCTGGCAGCAGGAGAAAACTAGAGGTCGACTGGTTTCCAGTCCTTTTTTGTCAGACCCCTTGGGGCCAGCACTTCCTCTAAGGAAGTCAAGCCTGGTGGGGAGAAGAGGATAAGACGGGCACATTCTTCCCTTCATGAAGAGGAAGAGTCGTGGTTAATTAAGCCAGTGATTAGGCGGCCTCCTCTGAGTTTGTGCAGATCTCTGCAGGCCCCTCATATGGTCACTGAACTCTGGGATCGGCGATGGCTGCCCCGGCTGAAGGGCCGGTTCGACTTAGTCTGTCCACTTGAGTAGGCTCCGGACGCCATCATCCTACTAGGCTCCAGGAGAAGATGCTCCCCAGATGAGAATTTAGCCCAGGAGTCCCGTGAGCATGGGTCATCCCTTATGTGGTCTCCACTGGATCTGTGTCCAGGCAGCACCCAGTCCTCTTTGTACTTGCACTCCACAGGGCTCGAGCTCTTTGGGGTGCTGGCTCTGAAGCTCGGTTCTGGGGCAGGTGGCCCTGGACGGTGGGTGGGCTGGGCCTCTCCAGGGACAGTGGCAGGCCTCTGTCGGCTTCTCCAACTCTGGATTTCCAGCTCCCTTTTGTCCATGGGGAGTTTGTCAATTTTCTGAGCTTTTAAGATCAGAGACTTCCCATATGTCCCTTGTAGAGCCAGGAGAAAGTACCTGGTGGGAAATAATAGAATAAAGATATTCTCTGACGTCTGACTTCTGAATTTCAGCATGGAAAGGGTCCTTAGACTCCAACTCCCTGCCCAGGGAAAGATCATCTTTTTTTTTTCAAACAATGGTAATTTAATGTTAGTTACTATAAAGAAAAGGTTACCATGTATTGGCCTGTAATGACTGCATGAATCATGGGGTGCTTCCTTGGGGAAGCCTTATTTGATTGAACTTCCTTCTCATAAATGCTTGTACCACCTCTTAGTTCATAATGATGGCACTTAAAAATTTTTTTTAATTTTTCATTTATTTATTTTTAACATCTTTATTGGAGTATATTTGCCTTACAATGGTGTGTTAGTTTCTGCTGTATGACAAAGTGAATCAGCTACACATATACATATATCCCCATATCACCTCCCTCTTGCATCTCCCCCCCCCATCCCACCCCTCCAGGTGGTCACAAAGCACCGACTGATCTCTCTGTGCTATGTGGCAGTGTCCCACTAGCTATCTGTTTTACATTTGGTAGTGTATATAAGTCCATGCCACCCTCTCACTTCATCCTAGCTCACCCTTCTCCCTCCCCATGTCCTCAAGTTCATTCTCTGCATCTGCATCTTTATTCCTGTCCTGCTGCTAGGTTCTTCAGAACCTTTTTTTTTAGATTCCATATGTATGTGTTAGCATACGGTATTTGTTTTTCTCTTTCTGACTTACTTCACTCTGTATGGCAGTCTCTAGGTCCATCCACCTCACTACAAATAACTCAATTTCGTTTCTTTTTAGGGCTGAGTGATATTCCATTATATATATGTGCCACATCTTCTTTATCCATTCATTTGTCGATGGACACTTAGGGTGCTTCCATGCCCTGGCTATTGTAAATAGTGCTGCAATGAACATTGTGGTACATGACTCGTACTGAATTATGGTTTTCTCAGGGTATATGCCCAATAGTGAGATTGCTGGGTCATATGGTAGTTCTATTTGTAGTTTTTGAAGGAACCTCCTTACTGTTCTCCATAGTGGCTGTATCAATTTACATTCCCACGAACAGTGCAAGAGGGTTCCCTTTTCGCCACACGCTCTCCAGCATTTATTCGGGAAAGGTCATCTTTGCCACTCTCTTGACTGATGGATCAAATCTATGCTTGTACGCCTCTGGTACTGGGGAGTTCAACAACAAAATATAACAGCTAACATTTGTTAGGTAGCAGGATTATTCTAAGTGCTTTACATATTATTAACTCATATTATTCTCCCCCAAATCCCACGTGGTTGGTACGTTTGTTTCCCGCTATGTACAGAGATGGAAACTGAGGCACCGAGAGACTGAATGGTTTGTCCAGAGCCACACAGTGGTCAAGCTGTGGTGAAGACCAAGTGCTGTGGATCCTGAGGCTTTTCTCTCATCTACCATGCATGAGGCAGTCCATTCTATTTCTGAGCTGTTCTAATTTAGGCAGATTTTCTCGCTTTGGAATGTCAACTCTTTGTGGAACTTAATAATTTTAAAGTAGTTTCCCAATACGTCCTTTTCTTGAATCCACAGGCTATGCTAGCTTCACAGCATCAGTGTATTATCACTATTTTCCAGATGAAGATACTGAGGTCCCAAGTGATGAGATGGGTTTCCTAAGGTCTCCTGAGAAGTTGATAGATCTCCTTGATGGTTAACTCAAGGTTCCTTTCCCCTGCCAAGCTTCCTGTAGCCTGTAGTGGACTCTGGAATCGGGGGTCTCTATATGTGCCTAGAATATTTTCCTGTTCCAAGTTTAGGTAAGAAGGTAACTAAAACTATGTGATCTGTGGTAGAAGCATATACCATCTTGTGATGCTGGGCAGCTCATACCCCCTTCTCTGGGTGTCAGTTTATCTAAAACGTAATCCAGTTGGGCCAGAGGACATCTAAGGTCTTTTCCAAAAATAATCCTTAAATTTTTTTTTTTTTAATTTCTAAAGCTTTATAAGCAGAGAGGCTCCCATCCTTCTATTATGTCTAAAAGATTCAGGATGATCTAAAGTGAGCAGGGGTTTCTGAAGACCACAGTAGATCCTACGGAATCAGAAACTTCTCCCCATTCTCTCTCATCTCACCCAGGGCGGCAGTGCAGGTGACCATTACATATGTGTTTCAGGAAAGACTCTTCTTGCGGGAAACTGGAATTTTCTCAGTTTAAACATTCCCCCAAGTTACCAATTTCCCTCTCTGTCCATTTAGTGAACATATACCTGGCAAGTTCCTACAGTGGGCCAAGCCCCAAGGGATTATTAAGCTGGGAACCAGACTGACAGGAATCTTGCTGTCAGGAAGCACAGGAACAGAGTTAGAAGCCGCAGGAGCAGTGAGAGCGTCAAACACGTGATCTGGTGCAAGAGATCTTCCTTGAGGAGGAAACATTAAAGGTGAGGACTGAGGGATGCATAGGAGGAAGCCGGGCAAAGAGGGGGTGAGAAGCAAATCCTGGGCTCAGTGGCTGCAGTGTGGAGAGTGAGGGCAAGAGTGAGGGACTAGGACACAGAGGGGTTGGCAGGGTCAGAGCAGGCAAGGACCATGGGGGATGTTTTGGGTTTTGTGCATTATTGTAAAGGCCTTGGAAAGTTATGAACATGACACGATTACACTTTGACACAATGATAATGGATTAGAGTAAAACCCAGTAGGAGACTATTGAAGTAATTCGGAATGAAAGTCTTATAACCTATCCATGGTGGTGGCTGTAGAAATGGAAATAGCAGATGGAAATACCTACTGGGAAATAGGTTAGCAGATAAAATTGTCGGGTCTTGGTGATGGGCGAGAGAGGGGCATGTGGTGGGTGGTATCAAGGATAAGTCTCAGGGGCCTGCCTTGATCCTAAGTGGTCACAGTGGATGAAAGGAACTCGGGAAGAGAGCCGGGTTTCTGGGATGGTGGTGGTGACAGAAAGTAGATAGCGAATTAAATTACAGATGTCTCCCACTTTCCTCAGATGTAGCAGGCCCAGTGCTGGTGAGGCATAGGTAGCTTAGAAAGATGTATCTGGGATTCCGGAGAAGGATCTGGGCTGGGAGTTTATATTAGAGATTCATTTGTGAAAAATGATATTTAACTTCACAATAGTGGTTGCTATGTTTATGGAAAGAATTAAAGTGAGAAGACAAAAGAACCTAGGACAAAGGCTTGACAATACACCATGTCAAAGACATGAACCAGCAAAAGAAACAAAGAAGAAGTAGGAGAAAAACCAAGAGAGTTCTGTGTTACTGAAGCTAAATGAAGAGTGTCCAAGGGCTCTGTTGTAGTGAATTACGATGCTGCATTGTGTTTTAAAGTTTGTGTGTTTGTTAGTTATTTAAGAGATAGAACAAAAGAAACTTACTTTCTCTTAGTTTAAGAGAATCCATAGTTCCTTTATACTGGTTGAAGTAATTAGACCGAGATAAGTGAGGTCACGGTTAGTGGCTAATTATCACAAGCTTGGTGAGTGAAATCAATCTTATTATAAGTACAGCTTACGTCTTTAAGTGAACAAATAGAGTTTTCTATAGCAAACATTCTATCATGTAGATTTCTGTAACAAAAATTAATTGTTCTAAGGTTACAAGTCAACAGTCCTTGGAGCTATTAAAATAATCCTTTCTCTGTCACAGGAAATCTCTTTGCCTTTCTTAGGCAACAGAATTAAACAGTAATTCAAGTTTATGATGATAATATAGAATAAGCAGAGATTTAACTTGTGCACTGTGGTAACTGGCAAGAAAATATTTGCCTGCTTTTCCCTAAGTTGTCCCTCATTTGTTTAACAAGCTGTAATGTTGAGTGTTTGTCTTTTCCAAGAACGTTCACACTTTTCAACAGCCCTCATCAAGCTGGCAGCCTCTGGCTCCAAATGTGTCTTCTAACCAAGGGCAGGACAAGAATCCTCAGCTGATGATTTGCTCTTTCCATACCCCAGATAAGACACGGAACAGAGGAGGTCAGTCCTCGGTCAGAGGTGATCACAACCATGTTTAAACCCAAAAGTGTGGACAAAAATATTTAACCCACATATCTGATGCCCTTTTCCAATGAGGGCAGGACCTTCATGGTCTCTCCCAGGCTCCGTCTCCCAAGGGGTTGGGCTGAGAAAGGGGGTGGGTGGGAAATAATGTCCTCCAAGGCTTGTGCTTAATTGCTTCCCACTCTTCAGTCCCAGGGCCCTGTTTTAATGCTAGTTACTTTCACCTGTATTACGATCAAACTTCTGTCTGAATTGTCCACTGGGCTGTAGACTTCTGGAGAGCAAGAGTTCTGTTTTATTCATCTTTCTGTTTCTTTTGCATCTTTTTCTCATTTATCTCTGAGGGCAGCCTACATGACAAGAACTCTGCTAGCTGTGGGTTATATAATGATAAGGAGACACCTTCCTTCCCGGAGTTAATGGTCAGACCAAGACAAACAGATAAAACAGATGATGTGGCTAAAGGGAGTAGTGACAGATAGACCCAGGTCATGGGAACACAGGAGCGAGGGGGATCTGTTTCAGCCTGAGGGAGGTAGGTGAGGTCATGCAAGGGTTCTGGAATTGCTCATGCCTGAAATGATGTCAAAGGGTGAGGCGGTCTGGTAACGAAGGGCATTTTGAATAGAAGGGACAGCATGAACACAGGCAGGAAGGGGAGAGGGCAGGGAGCCTTTAGGGAAGTCCAAGAAGCTTGGTGATGTGGAGCCCAAAGTTTGAGCTTTGGGAGCAGGGGGATGAGGCTGTAGAGGCCAGTAGGGGCCAAGCAGGGAGGCTACGTCCACAGTGCATACTCAGCCGTCTGCTGAGTTCACAGTAGTGTTTGTCATATTGGTATCTTCAGCCTCTAAACCCTGCATCAGATGTCAAGGTTCTGAGGTGGCTTATGAAGAAGAAATGGAGCCCAAACTAGGTTAAGCAAGCTTCCAAACTAATTAAAGGAAGCAAAGCATGCTAATGGCTCTCTGCCTATTAGAAAAAGTTCTACACAATGTTGCAATGGCTTCTTGACTGTGGCTTATAACGATAAAGTAGCTGAATTTCAACGTTCAGAGCAGACGAGATCCTAAGGATGGAGAGAGGCTGAGTCTTGCCTCTGGGTACAGCATCGTTAAGTTCACCGAATGCTCTGACTGTAGAGAGCGTGGGATGGAGAACAGAACACTGGCCTCCGAGTGGGGAGAACTCAGCTCCCACTGTGACTTGTGGTGGGCTGGAGGACACATTCTGGTCCCTTGTAGGACTTAAGCTGTTCCATGAGCAAGTAGGACTACAACCGCCGCTTTGCCTAATTTCTAGGTGATTTTGCAAAAGGCATTTTTTGCACAAATGGAGGAGCTAGATAGAAAAGCATGTGTCAAGAGTAAGTTCTAAGGACACGCCAGGCGTTGTTGCTGTTTTTCGGGAAAAGGCGAATGTAGAGGATTTAGGCTGGAAATGTTAGAAATAGTCCCTCTGCATGAATGACTTATTTGGCAAATACAGGGTGTGTGTTTTAACAAATTTGAGTAGTATTAAAAAGTTGGCTATTTCAAGCAAAATTTGAATTTCTGGGAAAAAGCTAAAGCTCTGAAATGCTGGTCTTGATCTTTCCTTGTGGCAGTGATAGGCTGAAGCTTAGAAGTTCCTTCTCCTAATGTCTGTCTGTACCTCACCTGGTTTGCTGCTGTTGCTTACCTGTCCCCGTAGGCATTTGCGAGTGAGACTCCTGGGCTAAGGAATAAAGGACTATAGAGCTTTTCCAAATGATTCTTTCTACACAACAGAGTTTGTACGGCAGGAGGGTAGGAATTAGTACTCTCATTTTACAGATGGTGTAACAGAGGTTGTGCCAGATTTGGTGACTTTGCTGCTCTGTGGCTGAGCTGGGACCAGAGTCCATGCTATTTGCCTCCAAGTTCATTATTCTTTCTGTCCTAGCTCCCTATCTTTGAAACAATAGCCTCAAGCATCCCAGCTGGAGTCAAACTCCTGACCCTTGGGCTACGAAAATGGCTGATTGAGGGGAGAGTGGTAGTTCTAGGAAGAAAATAGCACCCCCTGTTCAAACCTTGGGAGAAGAGCCACGACCGGTGTGAGGAAGCAGACGAGGTAGAAAGTGGGGTCCGAGAGCTGGCCTTCCATCACCCAGTAGGGGTTGATGGGACTGTTGCAGGTGACGCAGGTGGCGTTGTACACTAGGGATACCACAAAGTACATCAGGAAGCTGCCTGCGAGAACAAGCCCGTGGATGATGGTCTGTGGAAGGAAAGAAGTAAACACTGTTGAAGGGATAGCTTAGGTTAGGGGGGAATGCAGTCACGCTACTTTAACTTGTTTTAAACTTCTTTTTTTGGAAATGCCACATACCTATAAACAATTTTAAAAAGTGTGTCATTTAATGGCTTAGGATAAAGTGAACACCTATACTGCTACCGCCCAGAATTTGAACACACATACCCCGGAAACCCCTAAATCACCTTGACTTTGGTGATAATTTTCATGATATTCTTTAGTTTTACTACCTATGTTTCGCTCCTAATAGTCTGTTTTTAAAAATTAATCATACTTGATGTGACTTTGGTCTTTTTCCCTCAGTATTATGTTTGTGTGATGAATTCATTTTTTCCACATGTGGCTGTTAGTTATTCATTTCCAAAGCAGTGCAGTCTTCTGTAGTCTGATCTCATTTTGCCCTGCCTGTTTTATGCTGCTTTCCTTCCAATTCTTGTCCTCTTTTAAACTTACTGACGATTCCTTATAATTTCATTTCCCTGTCTACTAGTTTGAAAGTTATATATTTCATTTCCATTCCTTAGTGATTACTCAATAAATGCTAATAAGCAGTTTTAACTTACTGTGGTATAAAGTTTCTATGTTTCCCTCCTCCTGAATACATTAACTTTAGAACACATTAACTTTGTTTACCTCCCTCCTGACTCATATCTCATTGCTACTGTGTATTTAAATTCTACCATCTTTTTAAATCACATAAGTCATTATTACAGTGTCATATGGTCAGTATTCATTAAGATTTACTTACATGCTTGACACTTTATATGCCTTCATTCCCTCTTGCATTTTGGACTTTCCATCTGAGCTTTCTTTCCTTATACTTTTTAAAAAAATTTTATATTAGAGTGTAGTTGGTTAACAATGTTGTGTTAGTTTCAGGTGTACAGCAAAGTGATTCAGTTATACATATACAAGTATCTCTTCTTTTTCAAATTCTTTTCCCATTTAGGTTACTACAGAATATTGAGCAGAGTTCCCTGTGCTATATACAGTAGGTCCTTGTTGGTTATCTATTTTAAATATAGTAGTGTGTACATGTCAATCCCAATCTATCCCTCTCACCCTCCTTTCCCCCTGGTAACCATAAGTTTGTTCTCTAAGTCTGTGAGTGTTTCTGTTTTGTAAATAAGTTCATTTGTGTCATTTTTAAAGATTCTGCATAGAAGTGATATCATATGATTGATATTCATCTTTCTCTGACTTACTTCACTTAGTATGATAATCTACAGGTCCATCCATGTTGTTGCAAATGGCATTATTTCATTCTTTTTAATGGCCGAGTAATATTCCATTGTATATACGTACCACATCTTCTTTATCCATTCCTCTGTCGATGGACATTTAGTGTGCTTCCATGTCTTGGCTGTTGTAAACAGTGCTGCCATGAACATTGGGGTGTCTTTCCTTATACTTTAAATAGAGTTGACCTTTTGAACAACATGGGTTTGAACTGTGCGGGTCCACTTACATGTAGATTTTTCTCAACAAATACTACAGTATTACCTGATCTGTGATTGGTTGAATCCACAGATACGGAGAACTGATTATCGGACTTGAGCATCCACAGATTTTGGTATTTGCATTGGGTCCTGGAACAAATCCCCTGTGGGTACTGAGGGATGGCTGTACATCCTTTAGAATATCCTTTCGTGAAAGTCTGCTGGTGATGCATTCTCTGATCCATTATTTCATTCTCATTCTTAAAAACTATTTTTGATCTTGCTGGGAAGTTATTTTCTTGTAGTATATTTAAGATAGCATTTCACTATCTTCTGGCTTCTGTTGTTGCTATTGAGAAGTTAGCAACTCTTTATCTGTTATTCCTTAGAAGGAAGTCTCTTATAACGTGGCTGCTTTTATGATTTTTATTTCGTCTTCAGTGTTCTATAGTTTTCTTGTAAGGGTGGATTTTTAAAAAATTTATCTTGCTTGGGTTTTGCTGATCTTCTTGAATTCGTGCATTGATGTCTTTCATTACTTTTGCAAAATTCTCAAGTCACTATCTTTTCAAATATTGCCTCTGTCTCATTTTCTCCTCCTTTCCTTCTGAGACTCTAATCAAATGTATGTTAGATCTTTTAAGATACCACCATATCTTCTATATATCTCAATATCTGTTCCATAATTTTCATCATTTTACTTTTGTTTTATATTCTGGATAATTTGACCATTTCACTAATTCTTCCCTCAGCTGTGCCCAATCTGCTGTTAATCCAGCCATTGAAACTTAAATTACAGTTATTGTATTTTTTAATTTCGAAGAGTTTTATTTGGTCTTTTTTCACATCTTCTAGAATTCTTGCAGATATTTTTTTAAATTTTTTTCAGAATTCTTGCAGATATTTTAAAGCTTAATCTTCTTTAAACATAGCAAACAAACCTTTTCTATGATTTCTATCTGATAATTCCAATACCTGAAATATTTGTTACTGATGTTTGTGCTTGTGATCCTCATTGAGTTCTTGTTTCATTTTGAGCTTCATTATTTATTTATTTATTTATTTATTTATTTATTTTGCGGTATGCGGGCCTCTCACTGTTGTGGCCTCTCCCGTTGTGGAGCACAGGCTCTGGACGCGCAGGCTCAGCGGCCATGGCTCACGGGCCCAGCCGCTCCACAGCATGTGGGATCTTCCCGGACCGAGGCACGAACCCGTGTCCCCTGCATCAGCAGGCAGACTCCCAACCGCTGTGCCACCAGGGAAGCCCCATTATTTATTTTTTTGTGTGTTTTTGAAAATTTTATTTTTCTTACTCATTTGAGAGTTATTGAAACTTCTTAATGCAATCTGTTGTTATATAGTGCAAAAATCTTCTTAAAGTCTACTGTTTATTATTATATATATTTTAATTGAAGTATAGTTGCAGTCATTCAGTTATATATATATTCTTTTTCAGATTCTTTTCCCTTACAGGTTATTACAAAATTGAGTATAGCTGCCTATAGGTCCTTGTTGGTTATCTATTTTGTATATAGTTGTGTGTGTATGTTAATCCCCACTTTATCCCTCCCCTCCCCCACCCCTTTCCACTTTGGCAACCATAAATTTGTTTTCTACGTCTGTGGGTCTATTTCCGTTTTGTAAATAAGTTAATTTGTATCTTTAAAAAAAATTATGATATAAGTGATATCATATATTTGTCTTTCTCTGTCTGGCTTACTTCACTTAGTATGATAATGAGCTTCCTTATTTTTGAATATGTGATGCTTCTTGGCCTTGGAAAATTAGTGGCGATACTTTGAGGCTTAGGAAAACTTTCCCTGGAGAGGGTGTATGTGTATTTTGCAATATCCTTGTGCACTGTCAGTTACTTTAAACTGAATTCATAAGTCAAAATTTGGCTCACCCAGGGGGTACAAAGAATCTGGGCTGCAAATCTGTGTGAGGCCAGCCCATGGTCCATTTCCCAGGATAAGTCCTTTTTACTGATTCTCCCTGCTCTCTTCAGCACAGTGGGAACAATCCCTACAGTCCCTGCTGGGGAGGGGAGTGCAGGTAGGTCCACTTTTGGGTATACCTTTACTCTGAAGGTAGAGCCTTTGGGGTCCTAATTTAATGTGATCTCTTGTTAGACTCCCACTTTAGCAGCCTGGCTTTTAATTTCTGAACTTTATGCTCAATGAAGTCTGCCAAAAAGTTCATTTTGGGCAGGGTTGCAAACGCTCTGAAGAAAACAGAGGCTTTGGCTCAGCTTGCTTCTCTACAAACCCACTTTCCCAGAGGCTTTGGTCTTTATCCTGTCATCTTTTTCATACCTTTAGCATATGTATACATATATACTTTGTGTGTGTGTGTGTATATATATATATAATGTGTGTATACATATATATGTTTATGTATACATATATTAAATACATACATACATACACACACACATTAATTTGTTTTCAGGGGAAGGGGTGGTTTGAATATCCTAGCCCCTGTTTCTGAAAAGAAAGCAGTTAGCTAACTTTTTAAATCACTTTGGTGGGGACTGTGAAAGCTGACACAGCTATTAACATTCATGTTAGATTTCTACCCAGGGAAGAAAGACATTCTCCCTCTGCTTCAAGCACTTTAAAAAGGGAAACACTTTTTTTCATAATGATTCTAGTAGCTAACTAACTCCTTTCCCAAGAGCAACAGAAATCACCAGTAACTACCAGGATACCTGGTCTAGAGATGCATTAGGTGGGTTAATAGTGCTGAATGGTGAGTGAAAGGAACAGGTTCTGTCTTTTAAGGCAGATGAATGCAGTGCTCTGAGAAAGAGGGCCGAACGACCAGTCATTATATTACACATTGAGGCCTGATTATTTACAGGGCAATTTTGAAAGGTTAGTAAGCTACCTAATGGTTAAGAGGGTCATGGAGAGCAGAGATCCTCTTGGGAAATATCTTGTGCTGGTGTTTAAAAAAAAGTAATTAAATTATTGTGAAATATTTCAAGTGCATAGTCAACAAATCTCATATACTTGACATCCAGCTTTATCAATTTTAATCTTATGCCATATAAAGGGGAGCAGAATATATCATCCCCAAATAAGTCTCCGGCATAAGGATTATCTTGAGCTGGTTATTTTTAAGGAAGAGCAGACAGAGGAGGAGCTCTGGAAACTGAAAAGAAGTTATCTTTTTGTAAGAGACATTTACAGTTATAAGGGAAATCTCCATTTGTAAGGGTGTCTCCCTCTCTGTACCTGGAAGAAAAGGACAATTCTATATTTCTAGGAAATCTTTATCAACTCCAATATCTGGCCTCCCCTAGCCTCAAAACTTCTTTTGTCTTTAGCTAGAGATGGTATTTAAGGTGGTGGCCAGGGCCATTTCAGAAAGTTACTCAGTTTCCTGGCCTCTCCCATGTGTATAGGAAGTATTTATTAAACTTTTGTTTTTCTCGCATTAATCTGTCTTTTATTACAAGAGTGTCTAAGCTGAGAACCTAGAAGGGTAGAGGGAAAATTATTCTTTCTTCCTCTACACATATTTGCCTCAGATTTTATTAAAAGATTAAGCCTTAGAGATACAGTTCAAGCACCCATGTATCCCTTGCAAATGCCTTCTCGTTAGTCTTGAAAATAAACTGTGTTCCTCATTCTTCTGTGTATTTTATATATACATGTTTATGTATCCATGTTAATGGATGCTTTTTAATTTTATCATGTATAGGTATCCCTCTGAATTAGGCTTTGGACCTTTATTTTTGTTGATAAATGCCATTCTGGTTTATTCATTTTAACTGTTCTAGTGTATGAATATGCCACTATTTATTTATTTTCCTGTTAATGAACATTTAAGCTGTTTCCGATTTTTTTTTTTTGCTATTAAGAACAATGAAGAAACAAACATTCTCGTACAAACATTCTTGTACATGTCTATGTATATACATGTGCAAAAGGATGGCCCAGGGTGCATATTTAGAAGTGGAATTGTGTCATAGCATATAGTGAGTACTTAAACTCCTCTAGCTATTTTCAATTTGCTCTCTAGAATGGTGGTATCAGTTTATAGTTTACCAACAGAATATGAAAGTTCCTTGGTTGGGCTTTATTATGTTTAACCTGCTACTGAGTTAGTGTGGCAATATTTTATTTAGAATTTTTTACATTTATGTTCATTGAACAGATTGGTCTGTAATTTTGTTTTCTTGAACAGTCCATGCTCATTTTCATATCAGAATTATTCTAGCCATGAACATTGAATTGCCTATATTTTCTATTTTTTGAATCCATGAAACAATGGGTATGAGAGAGGAATTATCTGTCCCTTATAAGTTTGGTCAAACTGACCTTTATAATCCTTGGGCTTGGTGTCTTTAGGAACAGGGTTACCGAGTCAATTTCTGTAATAGTGATTGGTTTATTCATGTTTGCTGAATGATTTTGACTATGCTTTGGTAAATTTTACATTTAAAGGAATTATTATTGTTATTATTTTTTGCGGTACCTGGGCCTCTCACTGTTGTGGCCTCTACCGTTGCGGAGCACAGGCTCAGGACGCGCAGGCTCAGCGACCACGGCTCACGGGCTTAGTTGCTCTGCGGCATGTGGGATCTTCCCGGACCGGGGCACGAACCCGTATCCCCTGCATCGGCAGGCGGACTCTCAACCACTGCGCCACCAGGGAAGCCCTAAAGGAATTATTTTTATTATTATTTTTAAAAGGTCAAGTCTTGGGACTTCCCTGGTGACACAGTGGTTGGGAATCTGCCTGCCAATGCAGGGGACACGGGTTCGAGCCCTGGTCCGGGAGGATACCACATGCCGCAGAGCAACTAAGCCCGTGAGCCATGGCTGTTGAGCCCAAGTGCCACAACTACTGAAGCCCGCGCACCTAGAGCCTGTGCTCTGCAACAGGAGAGGCCACTGCAGTGAGAGGCCCACGCACCATGGTGAGGAGTGGCCCCTGCTCGCCACAACTAGAGAAAGCCCGCACACAGCAGAAGACTCAACACAGCCAAAAATAAATAAATTAATTTTAAAAGGCCAAGTCTTTATTTATTTTTATTTGGCTGCGTTGGGTCTTCGTTGCTGTGGGTGGGCTTCTCACTGCAGTGGCTTCTCTTATTGCGCAGCACGGGCTCTAGGTGTGTGGGCTTCAGTAGTTGTGGCTCGCGGGGTCAGTAGTTGCAGCTCCTGGGTTCTAGAGTGCAGGCTCAGTAGTTGTGGCACATGGGCTTAGTTGCTCTGTGGCATATGGGATCTTCCTGGACCAGGGCTCGAACCTGTGTCCCCTGCATCGGCAGGCGGATTCTTATGTAGTTTTAGCTGTTAGCTTTTATGTTCTTGCATGTTTCTTTCTTCCTTTAGTGAGGGTCTGTGGGTGGTAGACCTTGCAGAGTTAAGTGGTAGTGTAACTGTTTGTTATTTTGCCTCAGGTCTTTGAAGATAATTACTCCATTGTTTTTTTGGTTTCTACTTTTTAAACTGCTGTTAAATTTCAAGTAATTGGTGCACAGTCTGTCATTCACACTGTACAGTTTTACTGTGATATACCAGGCAATATACCCAGGTTTATTTTGATTAATCGTCATTCTCAGTGATGATCTCTTCAGATACTGCTTGTCTACTATTCTTTGCTTGTTCTTCTGTGACTCTGACTCCTATTATGTAGCTGCTGGAACCATTTATTCTAGCCACCATTCCTCTTGATTACATTTTCATATTTGTGTGGCATTCTGGATGGGTACCCAATACTACCGTCCAATTTGGTAGTTTACTTTTAGCCAGTGTCCAGTCTAATTTCAATGACAAAATTTTTGTATTTTTCAAGAGTTCTAAATGTTTCCTTAGTTTGGCTCAGTTCCCAGTATTAAAGTTATGACTCTTGTCTGTCTTTCTCACAGCTTCTAAGTGGTTTTTCTGGTGGTTCTGAAAGAAATTTATCCTGTGTACTTAAGCTTGGCTAGACCTTTTCGTTTTCATCGTTTTGGTCTATCTATCTGTCATTGGCATGAATTGGAGCAAAGGGGTTTTCCAGATGGGAACTGCGTGATCTGGAAGCTCCCTTGGGTGGCTCTTATCAGCCACTGCCCAGTGTCAGGGCCTGGCCTAACTTGTGATAGTAGGGCGTGGGGAGGAAGTCCCATTGCAGAATGCTGGGAACACACCGAGCCTACTTGGGGAAGTCTTCGAAATGGTTAGTACAAATGCTGTCAGAAAGAGCCATTTCAGCTTGGCTAAAGACAGATCTTTCTGTCAAGGGGTCTCCCTGCACCAGTCAGTCTTACCTTCTCACACTATTAGCACAGAGGTTAAATGGTCAACGGTCAGCTGGCCAGGGTTCAAACTTGCTTCTGTCTTGAACTACTTGGGGAAAGTTTCTTAACCTCTTTATATTCATTTCTATAGCTATAAAATGGGAATTTAAAAAAAAACACCTAACACATGCGTATATTGCAAAAGGATTTCCACAGTAAGGTTAGTTGAGATTCATCACTTTGCAATACAGTTGACTCTTGAACAACACAGGTTTGAACCGCACGGGTCCACTTATACACAGATTTTTTTCACTAAGTACATACTATAGTACTACACGATTGAAGCCATGGATGTGGAACTGCAGGTACGGAGGGCCAACGGTAAAGTTATGTGTGGATTTTCCCCTGCGTGGACGGTTGGCGCCCCTAAACCCCAGACTGTTCAAGCGTTAACTATATGTGTATGTCAAGTCATTAAACTTATACAGTGCTGTATGTCAATCATATCTCAATAAAACTGAAAAAAGCAGAACAAAACGCTCCAAATACCATCTAACACGAAGGGTTCTGGGAGGTTAAGTAAGATAATACATTAAAACATGTAGATATGTACCTGGCATATAATTTTAAGCTCTTTGTTTTTATAATTATCATTGACTAGTCTAATGAGAAAGATAGTGTTACCTTTTTAGATACTAAAATGTGATATTTGGACGTGCTTGAGATATGCTTAATGGAGACAGTCTTCTAATCTTTTACCCCCAAGTTAAATGGGGAGCATACCTCCCTAACACAGCCTCAAGTACGATCAGTCTAATGTTTTCCTTTGTCTCTCAAACACCCCTGAATTTTTTAATCAAAAATTTGCATTTTGGCAACAAATTGTCTCATTGTTCTTTATGAATTAGTTTTTTCATCCTGGCTAGATGGTTACAAAGTTGAGGCCAGCAATTTTATCTTCTCTACCTCTTTATCCCTGTACAAGTGGAACGCAGGTAGGGGTTCAGTATGTATTTATCCAGTGGCTCAATTATATGGAGTAAAGCAGCTCAGAAATCTGAAGGTGGTTGATGAACAGGAACACAATTCTTAGGCCATAAGGGCTCTGGGGCACTTACCCAGGTCTTCATTTCCATTGCCTGGTGCAGGAGGATTGTGGCGAGGGAAACGGTGTTGATGGGTGTCCCAAAGGTAAAGATGTCGATGTCAGAATCCTTGTAGGTCTGCAGAGGAGGAACAAACAGGCACTGGCAGATGTGCCCATGGACTGAAGGCCTTGGCTTTGACAAGTGATTGTAAAACATCAGTGAAGGCAGGTGTCAAGGGAGGGGCAGGCTGGGGAGAAGGCATCCAGCTGCCATCACGTGGAGCTGACCCAAGGGACAGACAAGAGGAGGAGTGAGTTGACAGGACTAAACTCTTGAAAAAGCATTTGCAAAGGAAGCCATGATGAGTATTCCAGAACACTGCAGAAGGAGTCAAGAAAGAATTTACTGAGTACCTACCAGGCACAATGCCAACTGCTAAAGACACTGCTGTGTCCACTTTCAAGGAGTTTAGAGACCGACTAGGCAGGGCAAATGTGGTACAATTTTAGGGTATAAATGCTATAATGGCAGCACGTACAAGGAGCGCTGGGAGTAGAGAAGAGGAATCAGCTGAGAGAGACTATAATAAGAGGATTGAAAAGAAAAGAGAGAGGAAAGGCAAAGGCCACAACTGAGGGTGAAAAGTCCAAATCGTCCTAGATGGTAGGTCTGTTGAGCACACAGTAAGGGCAAAAGGTGACGCAGGAAAGGCAAGCAGAGGCCTGACCAGGGAGGGTATTGTAAACCAGGAAATTCAAAGAAAGCACAAAATGCCCACCTCAACACTCATCGTGTTGCTATTTGCAAACGAACACGAGCCAGAGACTAGACACCACTGGCTTCCTGGGAGCAATTACCCCACACCTGAGTTCCCTGTCTAGGATGAATACAGATATCCTATGCTATATAAATTCTCACTCTTTAAACTGGGGAACCAAACTGAGATGGGGCTGGAATCCCTTACTATCTGCATTCTTGTTTTTATTTCATAGAATGTAGTATCTCTTATTATCAGAACTTCATGCCTTGACCTTGGAAGGTCAAATCTAAATATAAACCAAGGGTTGCAAATTCAAATACCTTCAGTGCTCAAGTAAGAAGCGGTAAATGAGTGAAGAAGGCCAGGCATGACACAAAAGGGCATGGTGGGGACTATGGCAAACTGGAGCACATGCCCCCCATCTAAGCCGGGCAGTGAGTCAACTCTGGATTCTCGCCACGAGGGAAAAATGACCCAGTGTAATAATAGCTTTCAGTGTTTCAGAAGCTGGCAGAAATGAAGACGTTTTGGTAAAATATTCTGACTTTTTGAATACCAGGGTAGGGTGGAGTCTGCAGGCCTCCTCTTTGGAGCCCCTGCTCTGAATATTAGGAAACTATTAGTCTGGGATTTCATATAAACAGGACCAGTTCTACCCTGCTATTTGTACGGTTAGAATGGGGCCATACAACTTACCAGGTAGGGGATAAAGAAACAGACGAGGCTCTGGTAGAACGCATCCGCCATGGAAATCCAGAAAGTCAGCAGGTTATAGCACTGGCAGGAAATAACACATCGACAGTAACCACCATCAAAGCAAGCCTCTGTTCTTTGTAAGCAACTTTCTTGTGCATGGCTGGACTAGACAACACGGCACTTACAATGCTTCTTATCTTAGAGGCAATAGAATGGAACGATTAAGAGCATGGGCCTGGGGGTGACAGACCTCAGGTCCAGTTCCAGCACTGTGTGGCCTTAGTGAAAGTCACTAAGCTTCTTTGAGCATTGTTTCCTCTTCCTTAGAAAGTAGAGAAAAACACCACCAGCTATTTCCTTGGGTTTCAAGAGGTCTAAATGCAATTGTGCTTTGGTAGCTAGTAAAGGCTCAGCTACCAAATTATTACCAAATGATAATGAATGGTTATCATTCATTAGCACATTGTTAGTGCTCATACAAACTTGGTAAGTTTAGAGATTCTGAGGTTTCTGAATAGCATCTGAAAGAGAACCCTCAATCACAGCCCAGGGTCATAGGTTCCCAAGATCTCAGTGGCTGCAGAGACAACCTTTCTCATTTTGTGCTTCACTCCTCTTGCCTTCCCTGGGAAAAGTGAAACTGTTCACATTGTATGTTTTTGCCACATTAACTTCTTTTAATGTTAGTTACTCAAGGAAGACATCATGCAGCTAGCTCGCCTCTGGGAAGGGGACAGTTAGAAGGGCCCAGGATGTATGCGTGCCCTCGCCACCTCTCCCTTGCTTGAAGTGCTGGGGTTGCTGTGTTGCTCTCCACCTGTCTCTGGTTGAGGATGGGGCTTGGTTCTTCACTGGCTGTCCCCAAAATATCACCAGCTCTCAAGCACCACATCTGGCTTTGCCCTCCTTTTCCCCAGGTGCAAAGGTACCCTTGTGCATATCGACATCCCTTTTCCCAGAGCTCCCCCTTCGAGGCAGTCAGGTCCCCTCTCTGCCTCCTGCATCCAAGTTCCTGACCCGTGTCTGTGCTAGTCGGGCTGCCTGCTGTGTGACTTCTCCAGATCATTTAGGGCATCAGTGTGGCCTCTGTGCCTTGTAAGAGACTGTTCTGTGGTTTTAGTCCAGGGGTTCCCAAACCAAGCCTTGGGCATTCTGTTGAAAGCCTACAGACAAGGACCAGATAAGGGTGATGGGATCTTTCTGTAAGCCCTCTTCCCCTTTAACTAGGGCAGTCCCGTATTAACGTGTGATGTAATTAAGAAATAACTGAAAAGAAAAATACCCACTGATCTGGTCCATCACCTTCAACAGCAAATGAGAAACAGGCCAGAAGCAGGGAGCAGTGTTTCCGGGTCACATGGGAGGTAAGTGGCAGAGTGGTGACCAGAACACAGGACCGCCAGCCCAGCACTCCTCCTCTGACACCTCAAGGGAGGAGCTGGAGGTCACCTCCCCGCCTGCCCGAGCCCCTTACCTCAGAGTTCTGACCACTCTTGTACAGCTCAGGCAACGCCAGGAGTGTTTCCATAGAGACGTCTTTATCGAGGACTCCGAAGACAAGAGGAGGCAAGGAGGTGAAGAAGAGATTGAAGAAGATCAATTGCCAGTAATCGATCATGGTGGAGCCAGAGAAACCACAGAAGAACTGGTACCAGAAGAGCAGGTTGACGTAGCCCTGCAGGCAGAGGGTGCGGCCTTGTGAGTGAGGACCCGCGGGCAGCCGGGTCACCAGATGCTGCTTAGGAGCTCTGACAAGTCCCTACTCAGACTTGAAGCTTCAGTTTCCTTGTTTGTGACAGACAAGGTTGTATAAGGACTGCAGGTAATTTTCATCCCTTAGATTCTACCATTACCACTTCTACTACTACTACTAACCTTCTTTAGGACCTGAAAGGAATTCCACCGATTTGTTAAGTATACGTTGTCAAGAGCATAGGGTTTTGGAGGCAGAGAGGACTGGTTTTGAATCCCCAGTTGGGTCATGTACTAGCTTGAGTCACACCCCAGTTGGGTGTGAACTCGGTCAAATTGCTTAGCCTTTCTGAACGTCATCTTGCCATCTTTCGGATACGATTAGTAGTACCTAGACCATGACATGTGATACCAAAAGGCAGTAGTTGTGATTAGCAGTATGGTAAGAGGAAGGGATGCTAGAAAGACTTGACCGCGGGCAGGAAGGCTGGCGGGAGGATGACTTCGTGAGGAGGTTGACCTCACAACACTTGCCTCATGCTCACACAGCTCCAAAGGTGAAGAAGAAAACCTTGTGCCTAAGTTGCTTTATGCTTTCGAAAGATCTTTCTACCCAAGACCTCCTCACCTGAGAAGGGCTGGGTCACTATTACTATCTAACATATTGTGATGTGGTTTGGTGACTTGACCAAGGTCACAGAAGCAGCCGGTCCTGGCATTAGAACTAGAACTTCTCAGCTCTACGTGGCTGGGGCACAGAGGCATGAAGGATGTTGTAAGGAAGCTTTCAGTGGGTTTGTGTTCAAGCTAGAGTTCTCATTCCCTGATTGCTGGGCCAGTGTTATTTTTAAGAGCCTCTCTGTTTAGTACTGTAATACTACTAGTAATATTAACATTCACATTAACACCACGATTGTTATTTGAGCTTCTATTTGTGACAGGTGTGTGACATACTATATTAGTGTATACCACATTAGTAGATGTGCAGTATACATAACTTGTCCCATCAACCTGGCAAGATTAATGTCATTGCTAATAATATCATACTACTATATTTATGTATTATTAAATAGTATAACTTGATAATAATGTTAATATTATTTAACATTATCTACAGACAAGGAATCTGAGGCTCTGAGATACTCAGTTACTCCTTGCCTGTGTTCACAGCCAGGAAATGGCACAACCAGCCACTGAGTTTTCAAAGCTTCCTCCTCAACCACGCGCAAGAACTCTTAGTCCCGTTTTTGGATTATATAATAACAATGCTAACCAAGATTCTTCCAGCTGAGGAACTCCATCCTTTGGCTTTTCTGCCAAGGTGACTAATGGGAGGTTTCCTGGCTCTGAAGGAGACCCCGGTGCTCTGAGACACCCTGGATGGACCTTGCATCTCTCTGTCTGAGGGCCGGGCTCCCCTCCATTGCTGCTCTGGGGCTTCCGGTCATCCCGCTCCCACTCCAGTCCTGTGATGCTGTGAGGGCTTTTCTCCTATGAGTTGTGGTGAAGTTCTTTCTCAGAGGAGGAGATTTGGGAAGGAGAGGGCTTGGTCTGTTTCCTCTGCTGTAGGTAGGTTTGAAATATACTATGGGCAGACACTGAGTCCCCAAATCAACATCACCCACTTGTGCACTTGACAGGATTGGTTTAAGAAGAACCAAAGTGCTAAAGTCTCCTTGATACTAGGGTTCAGCAACTGCATGAGGCTTTGACTGCTTGTTTTTTTTTTTTTTAAGCCCTTTGAGCACCTTGCTTCTTCCTCCCCAGCTAGCTGGGTAAGACAATAACTCTTATCTTCATGTATGCACAGGCATAGGGTAAGTGACTACACCAAAGTCCCTCTGCCAGTTGGGCCCGGAACTGTGACTTGAGGTTGTAGAACCTTAGGACGCCAGGGCTGGAAGTGACGCCATCTACAGACGAGGCCAAGAATAGCAACCGAGACTCCTAAAGCGCATCTTATGTGCCAAACTCTGTTCTGACTCACTCAGTCCATCTACCAGCCTTATGAGGATATCACTACTATCCTCATTTTACAATTGAGAAAACCGAGCCTCAGAGAGGTCAAATCATGGGGCTGGGGTTACAGACTAGTAAGTAACAAAGCTGGAGTCCAGACCTAGATGTTCTGGCTAAACAATATACTACTAAACAACCAATGGATCACTGAAGAAATCAAAGAGGAAATAAAAAAATACCTAGAGACAAAAGACAATGAAAAACATGATCATCCAAAACCCATGGGACGCAGCAAAAGCAGTTCTAAGAGGAAAGTCTATAGAAATACAATCTTACCTCAGGAAACAAGAAACATCACAAATAAACACCTAACCTTATACCCAAAACAACTAGAGAGTGACAAACAAAACCCAAAGTTAGTAGAAGGAAGGAAATCTTAAACATCAGAGCAGAAACAAATGAAATAGAGATGAAGAAAACAATAGAAAAAGATCAATGAAACTAAAAGCTGGCTCTTTGAAAGACAAAATTGATAAACCTTTAGTGAGACTCATCCAGAAAAAAAGGGAGAGGGCTCGTATCAATAAAATTAGAAGTGGAAAAGGAGAAGTTACAATGGACACCACAGAAATACAAAGGATCGTATGAGATCACTATACACCAATAAAATGGACAACCTGGAAGAAATGGACAAATTCTCAGAAAGGTATAACCTTCCAAGACCCAACCAGGAAGAAATAGAAAATATGAACAGAACAATCACAAGTACTGAAATCGAAACTGTGATTAAAAATTTCCAGCAAACCAAAGTCCAGGACCAGATGGCTTCACAATCGAATTCTTTCAAACATTTAGAGAATAATTAACACCTATCCTTCTGAAACTATTTCAAAACATTGCAAGGAAGGAACACTCCCAAACTCATTCTATGAGGCCACCATCACCCTGATACCAAAACCAGACAAAGTTACCACACATGAAAAAAATTACAGGCCAATACCATTGATGAACATAGATGCAAAAATCCTCAACAAAACACTAGCAAACCAAATCCAACGATACACTAAAAGGATTGTGCACCCTTATCAAGTGGGGTTTATCCCAGGGATGCAAGGATTTTTCAATATCCACAAATCATTGTGATACACTACATCGACAAATTGAAGGATAAAAACCATATGATTATCTCAATAGATGCAGAAAAAGCTTTTGACAAAATTCAACACCCACTTATGATAAAAACTCTCCAGAAAGTGGGCATAGAGGGCACCTACCTCAACCTAATAAAGGCCATATATGATAAACAGCAAACAACATTCTCATTGGTGAAAAGCTGAAAGCATTTCCTCTAAGGTAAGCAACAAGACAAGGATGTCCAGTCTTGCCACTTTTATTCAACATAGTCTTGGAAGTCCTAGCCATGGCAATCAGAGAAGGAAAAGAAATAATAGGAATCCAAATTGGAAAAGAAATGTAAAACTGTCACTGTTTGCAGATCACATGATACTATATATAGACAATCCTAAAGATGCTACCAGAAAACTACTAGAGCTCATCAGTGATAAAGTTGCAGGTTACAAAATTAACGCACAGAAATCACTTGTATTTCTGTACACTTAACAACAACAGATCAGAAAGAAATTAAGGAAACAATCCCACTTACCATCACATCAAAAAGAATAAAATACCTAGGAATAAACCTACCTAAGGAGGAAAGAGACCTGTACTCTGAAAACTATAAGATGCTGATGAAAAGAATTAAAGATGATACCAACAGATGGAGAGATATACCATGTTCTTGGATTGGAAGAATCAATATTGTCAAATGACTGTACTACCCAAGGCAATCTACAGATTCAATGCAATCCCTATCAAACTACCAATGGCATTTTTCACAGAACTAGACCACAAAATTTTATAATTTGTATGGAAACACAGAAGACCCCATATAGCCAAAGCTATTTGAAAAAGAAAGAGCTGGAGGAATCAGGCTCTCTGACTTCAGACTATGCTACAAAGCTACAGTTGCCAAAATACTATGGTACTGGCACAAAAGTAGAAATAGAGATCAAAGGAATAGGCTAGAAAGCCCAGAAATAAACCCACACACCTATGGTCAGTTAATCTATGACAAAAGAGGCAAGAGCATACAGTGGAGAAAAGACAGTCTCTTCAATAAGTGGTGCTGGGAAAACTGGACAGCTACATGTAAAAGAATGAAACTAGAACATTCTTTAACGCCATACACAAAAATAAACTCAAAATGGTTTAAAGACTTAAATATAAGACATGACAGCATAAAACTCCTAGAAGAGAACATAGGCAAAACATTCTCTGACATATATCATACCAATGTTTTCTTAGGTCAGTCTCCCAAGGCAATAGAAATAAAAGCAAAAATAAACAAATGGGACCTAAAGGAAACCATAAACAAAATGAAAAGGCAACCTACATACTGGGAGGAAATATTTACAAACAAAGCGACCTACAGGAGATTAATCTCCAAAATATACAAATAGCTCATGCAGCTCAATATAAAACAGACAAACCAACCAGTCAAAAAATTGGCAGATCTAAATAGACATTTCTCCAAAGAAGACATATGGATGGCCAAAAAGCACATGAAAATATGCTCAACATCACTAACTGTAAGAGGAATGCAAATCAAAACTACAATGAGGTATCACCTCACACTGGTCAGGATGGCCATCATCAAAATACCTACAAACAACAAATGCTGGAGAGGGTATGGATAAAAGGGAACCCTCTTGCACTGTTGGTGGGAATGTAAATTGATACAGCCACTATGGAGGTTTCTTAAAAAACAGCTACCATGTGATCCAGCAATCCCACTCCTGGGCATATATCTGGAGAAAACCATAATTTGAAAGGATATATGCACCCTGGTGTTCACTGCAGCACTATTTACAATAGCCAAGACATGGAAGCAACCCAAATGTTCACTGACAGAAGAATGGATGAAGAAGATGTGGTACATGTATACAATGGAATATTACTCAGCCATAAGAAAGAATGATATAATGCCATTTGTAGCAACGTGGACCTAGAGATTGTCATACTGAGTGAGAAAAGTCAGAGAAAGACAAAGATCATATGATATCACTTATGTGGAACTAAAAAATGATATAAATGAACTTACAAAATAGAAACAGACTCACGGACTTTGTAAACAAACTTATGGTTACCAAAGGGGAAAGGTTGGGGGAGGGATAAATTAGGAGTTTGGGATTAACATATACACACTATATAAAATAGGTAATATAAAATATATAATCAACAAGAACCTACTGTATAGCACAGGGAACTCTACTCAATAATCAGTAATAACATTATTACTGTTATTACTAATAGCATATATGGGAAAAGAATCTGAAAAGGAATGGGTATATGTATATGTATAACTGAATCACTTTGCTATACCCCTGAAACTAACGCAACACTATAAATCAAGTATACTCTTATATAAAACAAAAATTAAATTGAAAAAGGAATAATCCAGTTAAAAAATTGAAACTGTATTAATCCTTAAAAAAAAAAGAATACAAGGTTCCTGACCTCCAAGACAATACTTATGAGCAGGCCCTTTGCAGAAGAAGTTTGCAGAGCCCCGATTTAGACCGTAAGCCTCATGAGAGTGGGGACCACGTATGTCTAGATCTCTGCTCTATACCCAGTGCCTGATAATGTTCCCGACACAGCAGATGTTCAATAATTATTTGAACAAACTAAGTACATCTTGGTGGTTCTATTGTCCTCACATGCATCCTGGAGTTTTAACGTGAAAATGTGTTTCCTTCCACAGGTCGTGTTAGGACCTTGTGCGTTTCCACTTGCTCTGCCTGGCTGGAATCTCTGCACCCCGGGGAGACCGTATTGAACCCCATGATGGCATCGCTGAGACTGGGCGCCTGTTTTTCCTCCCAAGAAGCCACAGTGCCGTAATTAACTCACTGTTCACATTTCAGAGCAGGCAGGGTTTTAATCCCCTCGGAAATTGGTTTCGGACATGGAAGTTATAGTTCTCCACCCTCTAATTGCAAAGGGGAGATAATAGGGCATCAGTATCGCCATTTCGATCCCGGTATCGAGCTGGAAATAAATATCATTTAAGCTCTGAAAGCATGGCTGGCTGGAAACGTTTCCTTTTCTATTTCACAGATTTAATGCAGAGAAGAGGCTGTGCTTATTCAAAAAAACGATTCTCTTGGAGGCAAGGAAAAAACATTAAAGGGGGGCATTTTGAATTCTAACTACACAGTCTTTCTGGTCAAATAGAGACTTGTTTGCATGGGCTTGCTGAAATAATGGTACCATCCAGTGTATGGAATTTACGTTATTTTTTGTCATGCTGCTTCTTTACATATACATTGAACTTTGCACAGAAATGCCTATTCCCAAGTCAGGGTAACTGTGACTTTCCTGAAAGCAGGCCTGGGAGAATGGAGTGAGAGGAAAAAATATATGCCATTTTGTAGCTGCTACTTGGCTACTGTGTTTCGCTTCCATCACTCTGGTCTTAATCCTCCCTTTTTCCTTATGCAAGAAGGAATTGGATTCTATTTGGAGTCTCTTGGGGATTATTCAAAGGTCCTCAAGCTAGATAATGAAAAGCGCAGGCCCTGTTCTCTCCCTTAGTACAGCAGTGCTCTGACTTCTTCCTATGCCCATTGTTAATCGAGGGCTTTGCAAACAAGAGCCTCTGACAGTTTTAATACCTCAGTTGGTGTGTGCCTGCTTTGGGCCCTTATCAACAAGACAAAAACACACATATCTTTCAGAGAAACAATCATACCTTCAAATGATTGTATAGTGCTCCGTGCCATCCAGAGCTCTGATGCTAAAACCTCTCGATAATACTTCTAGGGACAGAGAGAGTCCTATTCTCCCCATATTATGGACGAGGAAACCAAGGCTCAGAGAGTTGAAGTAACTCTTTCAAGTTTACAAAGCATACTAGAGTCAGGCAAGACTAAAACCCAGATGATCACCCTGCTCTAAACATTTTTGCTAATGTATATTTTATTTAGAAGTCCTTGTTGGGAATGCTGGCGATGTTGAAGTGATACACAGGGTCTTGGGTGGCAACCTTCCCCTTCACTCTCCTGAGGGTGAGGGTTCTGCTCTTGCCTATCCGGGTGACTCTATCTGGGGAGGAAACCTAAGCTACAAGTTAGGCGAGTTGTTCTTCAAATCCTTCTTCCTTGCAGTCAGAAAAGAAATCTCATTTATGGAGGCCCTCTAAGAGTTACGACAGCAGCAACAATGATAAAAAGAAGAATGGCTAACTTTATAGGGTGATCACTAAGCGCTAATCACTTTCCACACAAGCTGTCAGTTCATCCCTGTGGCAAGTGTGCGAGAAAGGTACTATTACCATCCCCATTTTAGAGATGAGGAAACTAAGGTGTGAAGCCATTACCAAATAAAGGAGCCTCAGTTTGAACCAAATCTGATCTGACTCCAGAGTGCTCACGCCGCCTCCCACGTGCCAGGTGCATGCCAGACAGTACTGCCAATGTGGACGATAATCTCACCAAATAGTACTAGCCCCATTTTATCAAAGACGAAATTGAGGCTCAGAGAACTGAATTATCTTGCCCAACGTCACTGAGCTAGTAAGGGACAGTTTCAGGATTCAAAATCCAGGTTAGCCTGACTTATTTCCTTACATAGAGATGCTTTGTCTATTTCAGCGGGGAAAGCTGGCTGTCCCCTGGCCAGGACTCCCAAGGCTCGGGTGGGAGGTTACCGCAGGGCCACTCACCACGTTCTTGTAGAAGTAGTACGCCACCATCCTGGCCAGGCGTGAGTAACACCAGTGTCCGTGCACAAGCAGCAGCTTCTTGAGGTGTCTGAAGTGGGAGATGGCAAAGTCGCTGGACATGACGGCCTGAGAGGGCAGAGCAGACACATCAGCTTCCATTCACGGCTGCCAGTGCACCAAAGAGGCTCCCTGGAGGGTGCTGCTCTGTTCTGGGTCCACAGCCGGTAGGGTCTAAAAGACCCTTTGTCACGTGTAGCACCCTTGGGTGGCTTTATGGACTCTGACACCCCACCCTCTCCTCTGGGAAATGCAAATCCCACTAGAATCCAAGGAGGGCAGGTCAGAAGGGACCAGTGGTCTGGCCTGGCCCTTGACCTCCTTCCACTTATCCAATAAGCATTTACTGTGAACCAGTGTGTGTTGGGCACCATCTAGGGATGTGATGGTTGACCAGAGAGTAGGGGCTTCCATGCAAGTGATCCTCAAACCTCTCAACACCCTTGGCCACCCACCAAGGCAGGCCATTTGCTCCAGTCTCATGCGGAGCTGATGGATGGAGAGCTCTTCCTTTCCATGGAGCTGAAGTGTGTCTTTTGCCCTTGGGATGACTCAGAAACAAGGCCCAGTTCATGGTAATTTTTTAGAGTATGAGGTTTGGACGTGCCTGGTTATAAATCCTGGTCCGAGTCTTGGTCAGGGCATTTAACCGCTCTCAGCCTCAGTTTCCTCATCTGAAAAAGTGGAATAACAATCCCTAACACACAGGGTGGTGGCTGCTGAAATTAACTGGGATAATAAGTGTGAAGTGCGAATAGAGTGCTGGCCTACGATAGACACTCAAAAGGTGACGGTGTTCGATCCTCCCCACCAACAAATTTAGGCACCACCTAATGTCTGCACTGGTGGTGGGAATACAGTTGTTAATGGTTCAGAACGCCAAGGTGGGGTCTGTCTTAATGGGAAACATTAGCAGCTCCAGTTAGTATGTTTGTTCCAAGCTGAATTTGAGTAATTTTGGTACACTTTTAAGGTATACCAAGCAACTTATAGGTCCATCTAGCCATCACGACTCAAATGGCAATTGAAAAATATTTTCCGATGTCCTTACAGCTGTCACTGCTCACAGAGGGCACTGCAAACTTGGATGTGGGTGGAGGTTACAGGGAGGAAGCATGGAATCAGGAAGGCTTTGTTTTCCCTGAATGGTTGGGTACTATTTGGCTTTAGAATATGGGTATCGCCAGCTGTCTATAAGAAGCCAAGCATCTTTGATCACTCTCTTTATTCTGAAGGACTGGGCAGTAGGGATGCGGTGATGGAGGTTATGTATAGGCAAGGATATCTGTCTTTCAGATGATAATTCTGCAAAGCTCTTCAGTATAAATTCCTCCAACACTGTGGGGAATTGCTTAACTCACTAATAAGGATAAAGGAGAGTAAGAAAGTAACAAGTAGAGTTGAAGCAAATGATACCTGCATGCCTTCCTGTCCAGATATTCCAATCCCAATATCAGCAGCTTGAATCATGCTTACGTCATTTGCTCCATCACCTGAAAGGAGAGAGGTCATGAGATCCTGGTCCAACTGCTATGTGACCATGAGAAGTTTTATACAAGCGGCACTAAATCGTCCCTATTTTATGCACAAGTGAATCCTTTTAATGTTGCTCTGAATAGTCCTATAGGAAGAGTCACTGCTACAGGACTTTAGCCTGAGAGATCTTTTCTTCTTTGGACAAGAAGCCCTACTCTTTCTTTATCATTTACCAAATATTTATTGTGTCCTTTTTTTAGGTACAATGTTAGGTATTGGGAATACAATGGTATGTGAGCCTTTGGCAGTGCTTTACAGTTTGCCAAAAAGGCCTTCTCAGGTGTTACAGTGGGCTTCACTGAGAAGCAGATGGAGAATTTGAGCAACACAGGGGCTCGGCAAGGGTAATCCAGGTAGTGAAGGGACCCGGAAGCCCTGGAACTAAGATCTTTCTGTTTCCACGGCCAGCAAACCTCCCCTCACTCAGTATAACTTATACTGGCCATATCAAGACAACTGGAATGCTGGACAGCTAAATCATCAGAGATTGTCAGTGGTGTCCAAGGACAGAGACAACGTTCAGTGATGTTTCT